>NW_021132596.1:0-408865 GCF_004193835.3 Ostrinia furnacalis | reverse complement strand
GCGCATGATATTAAATTTTATACGACGATATAAGATCCTTACCGTCCAATTCGTAATTGGCTGTTTTTTGTAAATGACTTTGCCTTCTACAAGCATACATTTACTCGTATAATTTAATAGTCTAATACAATACATTACATTATACCGGCTATTTCTTTGACTTTTTTTTAATTTTTTTTTATGTGATAGGAGGCAAACGAGCAGACGGATCACCTGATGGTAAGTGATTACCGTCGCCCATAGACACCCGCAGACCCAGGGGCGTTACAGGTGCGTTGCCGGCCTTTAAGGTAAAGATACGCTCTCCTCTTGAAAGCTTGCAGGTAGTATCCGTCCGGAAACATCGCAGACGACAGTCCATTCCACAGTTTGGTTGTACGGGGCAGGAAGTTTCTAGAGAAACGTACTGTTGTGGACTGCCAACCATCTGACTATCTCTATACTTGTTCATACAAACGCTTGACTAGTCATAGTGAGCATTCTTCTATTTACGCACACACATAACACAGTGTATGCGTTGCTTCTCAATAAGTCTTACTGTGTGAGTGTACATGTGGTACAGTCAATAGCAAACACAAATATTACCTTATTTACTTCTTTGGTAATATTCTTACTTAGTCGTGAATTATGTGACCATGCAACCTGCTATGCCAAAATGCGATGGAGCAACCCACTACGAAGTATATTTATCCCATATTCATTAATATTACAGTTATGTATATTACTTACTATCATTATTAAGATATTTACGGGTAGTTTCATACATAAGACTAATCAAGAGTAATCCATATAATAAACAATTGGGAACTAATATGTTTCAAAAAGCAGTGTGAGATATTTCTGTGTCTCTATGACATAAGTTGGCGACACTCGGACAGTATTTAACACAGATTGGTTTCTTCATTCTTCAGCGAAGAATTAATGATCAAGACAATCGCCCGTATTCGCAAACGTTACTATGAGGTTTCACAGTGCCCGTGGACGTACAGGATGACACACGAACTAATCACAGAGCTCTATTAAACGCTGTGCGTTCGATTTTCTGCTTCACTTGAGCAAGCATCGTTTGTGAATACGGGCGTATACGTCCTAACACATATTGGTGTAAAGTAAAAAAACTGCGTAATTAACTTTTACATAACACTCATTCAAATCCCTATCAGAATCTACGCATCAAAATGTTCTTATTGACTGTACACGTGTTTAATAGATAGCACTGAGGATAGCACACCAAGTTTGCCACAGTGGTATTTTATGTCGTTGTAATAGGTTCTATTTTTGAACAAAAATGTATTAACTGATGTGCTGTGGATATTATAAAGGGTCTTTATATATACAGGATGTAGGTCAGCGTGCCTTCCCTCTCGGTAAATAGAGCAAAGGATAGTAGATAGTACCGTCTTGTTAGATTGTAGGTATTGAGTACACGAGTAAGGAAATGTCCGATAAGAAATGGCGTGTCTTATTGGAGGTTTGACATTGAAGATACTGAAAGCATAAAATAACGTTCCAACTGTCTCATGATATCTTAACTTTAAAAGTAGAGCTTGCTCTATAGTGACTATCTCCCGATTTCTGAATTAAGATTTTTAGCTTGCTCATTTTTCACTCAAGTATGAACATTTTCTAATAACCTCAATTCAGAAACCAGGGTTATAAGTATGACTTAGAAAGAACCATAACGAAAAGGTATTAGTTAACTATGAACCAGCATATGCTTATATAGTTGTAGCAGGATTTGACCGCTACAGTAGCTGACGTAGTGTTTGAATCATTTTAGAAAGATCAGTTTTTCTGTTTCTTTAAAATGCTTTATTTGTTGATTGACTTGTGACCAACAATTTTACTAATTTTAGTTAAACAATCGGCTTATAGTTGTACGTTTAAATATTCGCATAAGTTTCCACTCTGGAAAATAATTGAGCTACGTACCAAGTACCCTGTGGGCTAATTCAAATGCATTTGTCGAGAGTAGAAATCGTCTGTCAAATAATTTTCTAGTAATCAATTTTGAACTGATTGTCAAGGTAATACAGTTGAAAATTGAATATCAAAGCCAGACTACGCCTAATGTCAGATCAGCCGATGGTAGATGCCAAATTTCCAATATCGCGTACGAAGACGGAGAACTTTGTCAATATAGTGGTACATAAGGGTCATAATTAGTGGATGCCGACGATTTTCGCGCTGTCATCTCAACGACTGCCCACCCTTCTGCGTGCATGAGTGCATCTAAGCATTCATCTTTAAAAATAACTAAAATTGTTCAACTTATTAAAAACCTAAACAAAACAAAATCCCATAACTCGTTCACCTTCCTTGTATTACAGAAATAAGATACGATCGTTAATGAGAAATAATAAGATATTTTTCTTTCCCAACCGCCTTTGTCCGGTAGAGTCATTGTCCTCTATCACCTAATGTTTAAATTTAATGTCAAACTTCATTATTCCTTTTGCTTAGTGAGATTTTAATTTAATTTTTGATGGGTTACTTAATTTAAACGTTTTCTAATTTTTTGGAGGGCTCGCGTTTTGTTCTGTTGCTAAACAACAATGTTGAAATGACTCAGGTGTGAAATTAAGGCGTGAAACTTTGTAGGTATGTAAGTATCACAAAACAAAGGAATTGACATGGGTCTTATTATAAGAGATTTAAAAAACCTGTCAGGCACTTATTTTAGTAAGTATTGTAGGTATTACTTATTGGTTTCAATTTAAGTTTACGAGGAAATATTTCTAGGAGCCCCATCATAATCTATTTTATTTGATGCGTAACTTTTACGTTACATACGCAAGTACTTTCTAAAAATATTCTAACCAAAAACGGTCAGAAAAAGAAGAATGCCGCTACTTAAAACTAGGACCATAAACGTATTGTGATTCTGGAGTCTCACACCACGCAGAATTTGTACATAACTATAGTTTTTATGATTACTTTACATACAAGCAGACCAATATGTGTCTGTGAGGGAATCGAACGCGCGACCGCTGTCTTCATAGCCGTATTTTCACAGCTCCATCATCACGTTTAAAACCACAAACATGCCACGATGACTCTATGTGCTTTGATTACCAAATCCGGAGAAACAAGTATATTATATTATATCCGTTACACACACGACCTCACTTCGTCCTATCTCTAATTACTTTAGGTCTTTGGCCTGCCAAACAAACTGACTTTCAAACGTTCGTGGGCAATGTGAAATATTTCCCAATTTACTTTTTATATGGACAAAACAACATTGTTTTGTGTTTTTTCGCTCGGCTGCAGCACAAAAAATTAGGGACGTTGCAAATCATTTATTTGTAATCGCGATAATGACACGAAAATTAAAGGTATTGAGACAATCTTGATTTGAAATTGTAAGTGTTTATTGTTTTTTATGCAAACTTTTTTTGGAACTCTTATTTTTATCAAAATAAATCATAATAACATTTTAATGTTTACATCCTTTTGCTTGATGATAAATCGTTTAAATGTGGTTGTATATTTTTTATAAACAGTTATTACATTAAATTTGAAATAACAAGTAATTTTTCACCTTTTTTCTCATCATTTAATAACCCATGTCATCCTCTCGGAAAAATATTTTAAAAACATAATGTGTTAGCATCCATCATAAGTTTTTCATTTACCTAACCAAAAACAAGTTAAAACTCTTGTTAACGCTTTTAAATTAAAATAATTTTAAAAAAGTGCGAAATCAAATGTTCAAGGCCCAGTTTCCACCAAGGCGGAGCAGAGCGGAGATGAGAAGTGAAGTGTTTTGAATAACCAATCAGATGTCATTATTTCCACTTCTCCTCTGTGTTCCGCACAGCTCCGCTCCGACAGCGGTAGTCAAATTCCATAGAAAAATTAATCCGCCTGACACTTCTCCGCTCTACTCCGCTCCTCCTTGGTGGACCGGGCCTAAAGCGGCCAAAAGGGACATGTTTAAATCAACACCACGGCTCTTTAACATATTTGCTTAACACAGCGAAACTTTCAATGAGCCGTACATATTAGGAGTTTGTCAATATCTTTTAAGCGAGTGCCGACGGTGACGTCACACAGAACAGATGATCTTGTGTGCGGCCTAATTCGTGAATATGTCGTAACCAACCGCAATGCCACGTATTGGGGTCACGCATCGAGTTAGATAATACATACAAGTCAAATTCTCGATTTTTGTGCATATTTTTTTTTTTTTTTTTTTTAATATATTAAATAATGCAATCTGTCTCCTTTATGGACATTTAGCAATATATGTAATAAATAGTCATCTTTTGTGGTCCAGGTCCAATGACAAGGCCACGTCAATATAAAAGGACAGATTCGCACATGTCCCTGTCCTGCTTGAAATTTGCCGTATTAGGTATTATTGACACAAATCTAGAGGCGTTCTTCTTTTCAGTCTTGAGAATACCACTCTCGGTTTCATCAGCTCCACTGCAAGCTCGTTTACGTGGTTTAGAATACGGTCTCTGTATTTAGGCATAACTTTTAATATCTCTTCCTTTACTGTGGGAATTCCTAAGTCATGGTGTAACCTCTCATTGGTTATGTACCAGGGCGAGCCAGTTATAATTCTCAGAAGCTTCGATTGAAATCTTTGCAATATCTCTAGGTTGGAATTTGCTGCAGTGCCCCACAGCTGGATACCATAGGTCCAAGTCGGCTTCATAATGCACTTATATATGAGAAGTTTGTTTTCTAGAGACAACTTTGAATTTCTGTTTAGCAGCCAGTAGTACTTTCTGAGTTGTACGCCAAGTGCTTTGCGCNAAAAAAAAGATCTTGTAAATATAACCATCATCATCATTTGCAAATATAACCATCATCATCATTTGTAAATATTGTCTCGCATCAATGTCTTTTTCAGTTTGCTCGTAGAAAATTGCGAGAAACTATCCTACTCTCTCAAAACTTAATAAAAGTAACCTAATAATAACAACATCCAATTAAAAAAAAAAATGATTCTGGTAGCAAAATACCAATTAAAAAAAAAAAAAAAAAAAAAAAAACACAGCGAAACTTTCAATGAGCCGTACATATTAGGAGTTTGTCAATATCTTCTAAGGCGAGTGCCGACGGTGACGTCACACAGAACAGATGATCTTGTCTTCGGCCTAATTCGTGAATATGTCGTAACCAACCGCAATGCCACGTATTGGGGTCATACGCATCGAGTTAGATGAGCATATAAGTCAAATTCTCGGGTTTTTGTGCATATTTAGTTAAAGTAAGTACCTACATACGTACTTACGGCACTGTAGTAATTTTAATTGTTGGGTGGGATCAAATTGGCGTATCTACTTTTTTCATTTCTTGTTTTTTTATTTATTTATTTTTTTAGTTTTATATGAAGACTCACGTTTAGTCAATGCAAATAAGAACAATGTACTTATTCGGGTCTTAAGATGATTTTTAAGTGGGTTGACTTAATCTTTACTAGCTAGAGGATCATCATCACGGATCAATAATATTAGTAGGTATGTAAATACATACCTAGTTAAACTCAGACCATAACTTATTGCCATGTACTAATGATAGTAAGATGGTTGTTGAGGAACTTCATCAGTTTAATATTAAAATATTTATCTAATGAATTAGACAAAATTAAATATTATTGTATTAGTTCGTTCGTTGGTTTCAGCCAAATGTCTACCTACCTACTGCTGGACAAACGCCTCCCCCAAGGTTTTCCATAACAACGGTCCTGCGCTGCCCGCATCCAGGTTCTTCCCGCGACCTTCACCAGATCGTCGGTCCACCTAGTGGGGGGCCTGCCTACTGCCTACGACAAATATGTATCAATGTTTTATTTTAGGTTATTTTAAATGTGTCCATGATGTTTAGTGTCCATCATTTCATTAGAAAAGCGGTAAAATTGATCATAGCTCATCTCGTGCACATTTAGCCTAATTTGTCCAACGTGTTGAAACCGACCGCAGCTAAATGGGGTCAAACGTGGGATAGTGCTATAATAAAGTTACATGCGGTAAACTCATTTGAAATTATATGTTGACTAGGTTAGTATTTACATTGTAGATATGTACGAGTAAATATCTACAATGTAAATTCAAACACAGGTGCTTCTTCATTATCTTAGACCCAGTTTTTTGATTCGTAGTTAAATTAACCAATGGTCAAATTTGACAGATGTCAAATTACAAGTGGTTATATAACAGAAAAAAATGTTTTTCGAACAACCGTTAGCTTGACTTTTAGGCTGGGTTGCATCATCTTTTAACTTTGACATACGTCAAAAATCTGTCAAACTCCATACAAAAAGCACCGGTTATCGTCATAGTTACCGTTAAAGTTAGGTGGTGCAACACAGCCTTAGTTCATTTTTTTACATTTTGTTAATATTTAACAAAATGTTAACTAAACTGTCAAAATGCGACTCTCCCGTACATTATTATGTCCAAAGGTCTATGATTTCATCAGGTCCAATTGAAACCAGGACTTTCAGGTAATTTTAGGGCTAGAATAAAGTTTTTGACTTCAGTTTTGCAGGGAGATATTGAAATGTGTTTTTTTTTTCAAGAAGTCTTAGATATACTGTTTATTTTATTATTATATTCTTCGCGCACGTGGACCCCTGAACCCTATTTTTTTCCAAAATAAAATTTAGCCAATGTTACTCGTGGATAATGTACGAGTAGCTTTCGAATGGTGAAAGAATTTTTAAAAACGGTCCAGTAGTTTTTGAGCCTATTCATTACAACCAAACAAACAAACAAAGTTTTCCTCTTTATAATATTAGTGTAGACAACCACTCAATAAAGTAAGTAAAGGCTACATAATTATTTGCAGGCAAACCTGGGACAGTATATTAGCCAATGAATAAAATAAAACACAAGCTAACATCTATGGTTGGTCCAGTATCTATGGTTTACTTCTTCTGGCAACAAAAGTACATAGATACCTAATTACTTCGGCACGAACCATTTCACAATGAAAGTGAAACTGAAAGACAAATTGGTGAAAATTGCCGAGTCCGGGTTTATGGGTGCTAATTCAAAGTAGGTATTGATTTCTTTCGTTTATAAGTTTGCTAATTTATTGATCTAATTGCTTCATCACGCTGATTGATCATTCGTCTAAAATGCTTTTGGGGTTTCTCATTACTCATTTCTTGAGGTCATTCAAACTACTTAAGTGTGTCAGCAAGTTTTTTAATAAAGCTATAAAAGTATTTTTTTTTCTGTTATGCTTTTACATTCAGGACAATGCTCAGAAAAATAAAAATTTAAATAAACATTATTAAAAGATTCTGTTATCTCAAATATGGTCTGACGTTGATGATGAAGATGATGAAATCTCTGAAACAATCAATCTGATTGATTTCAGCTCGCAATATTAATTTTCAGAATTTTCTGACATACGAGTATTTCCTTGATATGATCAAAGCATTACAAATAGGTAATCAGACATTTATTTACCTTTACCCACTAAATAAAATACCGATTCAATCTACGGACTAATTCGTTACAACTAATTTGTATCAATGTCGGTTTATTTAAGTATTATTTCCAAATATTTGCGCGAACACTGCCTACTGAGGTACAAGTCCCGATTCTGATAGGTATAGTAGTAATTTGGTGTTTGAAAGCACATATTGTTTATGAACAATATAATAGCATTACAATGGTTTACTGATTAGTTTATGTACCTATTATTATTTTGGCATTTAAAGTGACGTCTGATGGGGCAGCAAGGTTCCGAAATGGAGGCCGCGTACCGGAAAACGCAGCGTGGGACGTCCACCCACAAGGTGGACTGATGACATCATAAAGGTAGCAGGGAAGCGCTGGACGCAAGGCACTACCAATCGATCAACGTGGAAAGCATTGGGAAAAGCCTATGTTCAGCAGTGATGTCCTATGGCTGAAATGATGATGATGATGATGATTTAAAGTGCTAATAATCGCAAACATGATTTTTCTTCTATTTAGACTGAAATCTGTTTCTTTATTAACTACAAGCAAAAATAATGTTGGCACCTAGAAGAAAAAACTTATAAAATATTTGTAGTTTCATAACTAGCGTTCTATTATTTTCTGTATATGGTCGTGGCTCTTATGATATATTTCATGATTAACAGTAGGCACAGTTACATAACATGTTATGGTTTATAGTTTTTCAACAATAGGTAATAATTGTGCGAATAATGCACACAGTAAGAGCCAAAGCACACGATGCATTGCGTTGCCGCACAGCAAAGATTTTGCCGTCGCATCGCCGCATCGCTTGTGTGGCCCGCCACAGATATTTCTATGTAAGACGACGCAGCGACACCGCTTCGGCGTCGCTCCGCAACCGGAACGCATCGTGTGTTTGGCTCTCAGGCAGTGTGTATCTTAATGTGCTGTTAAATCTTCAGAATAGAGCCCCACTGATCGTGTACCTGAACTACGATTGGATCAGAACTCGTGATTGACACTGCCCTGCTTGTTTGAGTGTGCCGGTGACATTAAGGCCAGATAAAGATTTGCAGGGCTGTCTCTTTAGTACATTTAGATCTTTTATTAAATACCTAGGATGTTAAGGTAATTTTTAAGGGCATAACAGTTTCAGTACTAAAAGTGGAAGGTTTTGTACTCTGTGTGTGCATTTTTTCCCAGTATGTTAGGAGATACGAGGCTTATTATATTAACCTACCGAAGGGATTAACTTCCTGTTTCAAATGTCATGTTACCTATACTTATCTGACTACTCCATGACATGTCATGATCGACGATTCAGGTTAATACAGCCTAAATAGCAAAGTAGGTAGGTACTGTATTTTATGCTAGTGCTCTACATTTTGAAATATTCCCCTCTTTTCAACTCTAAGGAAACTCGTGGAACGTTCATTCATGTTTTTGCATAGAAACCAGCCAACCAGTCAACCGCCTCTGTGGTCTAGTGGTAAGACCACCTGCTTCAGATGCAGAGGTTCCAGGTTCGATTCCAGCTGTTTCTGTTCGGTTTGGTGGGTGGTAGAGCTTGTTCCTAGTCCACCTGGCTAGCTACCACCATCTAACCTAAGTCTGTCGCCATAACAACAATGTTAACAGCATTTTTGTGTTCCGGCAGTTAGAGGTAAGATAGCCAGTTCCTCCGTGGTTGAGTATTCCGGGTGAAGCTTGCTTCCATCTTCGGCCTGATCGTCACTTACCACCAGGTGAGATACAGGCCAAGAGCTTCCTCGTTGTGGATAAAAAAAAAGAATTATTATTTTCACATTTAAAAAACTCACAAATTTAGAAATTAACAACCCTAGAAAATAAAATAAACTATCTAAGCGATAGGCTTGGTCCTATTGTTCTGCGAGCGCGTGGTTTATAGTACATCAAGCGAAATACTTGCATCGTGTGCAGTTGTAATAAATGCTATTTTCCAACAAGAAAGTATAGCGAAATGTGCTGACGACTGTACATACGATTCGATTGTCTATGCCTGACATTGTTTTATCGGTAATAAGACATTTGGCATAGAAACACGAATCATATATTGTTCAAGACGATGTAGGTTCCTTAGTTTATTTTAATAGGTACTACAATCACTATCTCATCAGTACGATATACGATCGTCTATTGTAAGGTACTCTACATTTTTTTTAGACTGTGAATATATCCAAATCATTACATTTCCCAAGTAAGTATAATTCCAAAAATGTTGAGAATACCTGGATTTGGAAATTACCTTACAATTTATTGTATTTTTTTATAAAAAACAGAAAACTCGAAATCTTTAAACTTTGATATTAACGTCCCAAAACAAGTCTAAATATTTCTCAGGAAACTTAATCATTAAAGTCTTGAGAAATAAGTGGATCCTGAAATTAAAATAACCTTTATTTTCTTTTTTTGTAAAATTATCAACAGCTGTCTTAGCAAAAACATAAACTTAGCAATTGATTATGATTGAATGCATTACTTACCATTTATGCACAATTTTATTATCAATCACTTATCTCCGTGACCGACAAATGACTGACATATTAAATTAGTTCAATAAATCTATCAATCAAAGTGTTATGTGTCAATAAGTAGGTTTTATCTGTTTTTTTTTTCAAAGTTGGCTTATTTTTTAATTAAAGTAAGTAATTACGATGTATAGATGTATACCGTTGGGGGAGGCCTTTGTTCAGCAGTGGACGTCCTGTGGCTGAAATGATGATGATGATGATGGACATATACAGAGAGGCGTAAAGCCGACGTTTTGCAGGGCGAGGCATAGAGCTATGGAGGGCGGGAGCTTTTAGGGCTCCGGAAACTCTGCCTTAGCATGCGCGAAATAGATTGATCACGGGATCGATTCTCAGGAAGGTCAGGGTTATAAATGGATTCAACAGTAGGTACTGAAGTCTGACTCTAGGAGAGTCATGTCACTCAAAATTACAAACTACTTACTTTTACTTTGAGGGTTCCAGTGACTTCAACTTGGCCCACTTTTGCTTGGACCACGGGCCAAGTCGCTGGTTTGAATTTTTGTATGTATAGTTTTTCTTCCAGTGACTATGCCCACCTTTAAGATTCTAGAGTATATTTTTTGTTGATTTGTTGTTTAATATATTAATAAAACTTATTTAAAAATTCAAAACAGCTACTTGGCCCGTGGAGCAAGTTAAAATTGGTCCAAATCACTTGAAGTCTCCTTACTTTTTTTTCGTATTTATCAGCTTACTATCAGGTATATATGTTACTGTAAAAGCTCGAACTACGGTTAATCTTAAGATTTAAGTGTAAGTCTTAGGATTTACCGACATGAGTTGGTAAATGTAAGTATTTCTGAAAATACGACGATTTTTTCGAGCTTTTACCATTCGAATTCAGTATATGCTAGGTTTTACCTCTGTCAGCTGGTATATGTTGGTTTTAGGAATAAAACAATGAGTAATTCTTAATGGGAAATTATAACACGATCGACTAAAAAATAACTTAGCGACTGATGATGGCATACTTACTGTTTTAATAACTTGAACGGTATGAATTTGAGTAAGCGAAAAATTTACTTAACTAACGACGAATATTGATTAATCCTTCAAGGCCCGCGAATCTAGACACAATAGATATTCAATTGTTATGGCATTAATGTATGCCGTCTGGGACTTTTAAGGTTAATATAATCAAAATATGCAGAACGAGCTTACAAAAAGTGGGTTATGTTTAATCCATTTTAGATAGTAAAATTCTGTCCGTGCGATTACTAAGTGAGCGACTAGAAATACAAAGAGGGCAACTTCAATATTAAGATAGATTCGTTTTTTTCCAATTGAAGTAATTTCTGATGACGATGATGATGATGAGATGCGCTGAGCACGTTATGACATATCATATCATATCATATCATAATATCTTTATTGCTTCATGTGGTACAAACAAGGTATTAAAAATAAAATAGTTTTGTTTTTCAACGTTTACCGTGCCATTAATGTAAATCCTAAGATTTACCAACGAAATGGTGGTAAGAGTTCGAATCGCAAACCTTTTGGGACATTTACCATTAGACATTGGTAGATCTTAGGTTTTACTGGAATATCTTAGGATTTACTGTAATTCGAGCTTTTACAGTAACATAGGTATATATGAGGTACTTATAATGTTATATCTTTTATACTCTCAATACGATTGCAAATCTCCACACAATTCCCTTACAGGTTTCTTTCAAAAGTCCACAATCATCGTCCATTGAACACAAATAATACCCACGTTATGACCTGTAGCCAGTTCTCGTTACCTAGTGTACCTACCGGTACCTACCTACCTACATGTACCTAGGTCATCACCCTTTCAAAGCAATCTCGCAAGTGACATTTAGCATACATTTGCATACACCAGATTGCATAGAAGTGCTCAATAATATACCTACGAATTTGACTCGACGTATCATAAAGGTAATTAAAAATGAGTTCTGGAAAACCGGACTTAGAAGTTTTGGGGAAACCTAAATATTTTGTAGGAATCTGCTACATACAAAGCTTATTATGGTAATGAATACTTTTCCTTATTTAAGTTATTGCAAGCCACGAAGAAAGATGTTTAAAGTTGCACAGAACTTAAATAAAATTAGTAAAACTTCCATAAAAAGTTTAAATAAATAAAAAGTAAAGGTATTGCCTACTTAATTTTGAATTTTAATGCAGGCTTATTAAACTTAAGAATGTGAATTTACATCAAAATATGGCAATTTAAGTACTTGTTTGTCAATGTTAAATATTTAACTCACTCTTTCCCTTTGGTTTATTTTTAACAATTAAGTTTAAACAATATTATTATTAACAACAATCGATTAAGCTCCTGGGTCGTATAAAAGAGCCAGGTGACATATTATTGCAATTTTTGTATTAAAAATAATAGTTTTACATTTTTGCATTAGTAGTTAAATTACATCTTGCACAGAAAATGGTATAAAGTTAAATATTAAGTCAAACTACCTATTATGAATAGGCATTGATATGCATGAAAACTAGCTAACTTCTGTATGCTGATTCGCCTGCATGGATTCTGGTATTATACCTCTAAATACAATTTTGGTTTCTCTATACAAGCTGCTCGTTTCACCTCTTTTTACGATAGTAAGTATTTTATACCATTTTACAAGGTCAAATTTACCTGAAAATGTTACAAACAGTCAGGCATTGCTGCATTTAACCAATATAACTTAGATCTTCTGGTATAATACTGTAATTTGGGTGAAAGTTTTTTATATGAGTGGTTGAAAAGCTGTTTAAGGTTGAGGCTAACTTTTTTCAGAGATTTTTTTTTGTAACTTATTTTTCCACGGTGATGTTTTCTCACAACTTACGTTCGGATGATCACCGATTCTGTGTTTGCAGTTGCAGTGTACACAAGCCCTGACGTCTATTTATTTTCAAGGCAATTAAAACTCTCAAAACTAATAAATATTAATCGGTTACATTAAAATAATTTATCTTTTTAATTATAACTCAAAACTAATTATGGTTAACACGAGTACCGTACCTGTTACACGGGAGATATTCAGTAATTATGCGTGTTGACTTAATGCAAATGAATGACCTTTGCGAAGTCGGGCGCATCTGCCCCTTATTTTTAGTTCTAACACGCGTTAGATGCAAGCGCACTGCGCGCGCGCACCTGTGAGTTAACCTGTTACAGGTGGGTGGGATTTTGTGACCGCTGATGCTAAATGTTACTGTTAAAAATTGCAATGAAAAAATAATTTTTAAATATTTTTGGAAGTAGCTTGATGATAGGAAAGTAGTTCACTCTTTGAATCAAATTTTGCAGAATCATGCGGTAATTTTGTTATGCTCAGGACGAAGTTGACTTCGTAAACCAAATGCAGAATCACGTGGCAAAGTTTTTTCTGCACAAAGTTGACTTCTATGTAGAATTAAAAAAGGCAATATCAAGAAATTGTATTGGTTTATTGACTAACATTTGGAGCTTTATAAGGATTGCTAAAATTATTTGTTTTATACAAATCTAATATCACCAAATTAATTTTCTGTTACTTTACTAATGTTAGAAGATCTGCGAAATGAAAAGTCTCTGGTCTTTAAGACCCATCGTTCATTACGCGGTTAAGGCATACCGCTGAATATTTCTCGCTGACAATGAAATAACATAAGTTATGGCCACAACTTTTTCTAGTTTTTAGCAAATAAAGGATATTATGATGTATTTCCTATAGCATGAAACCATCAATTTATTCCTCAACCGATGAATTACTAGGAGTTCAGGTTACGAAATAGTTAACAGCCTAGGCTACAGTATTTAGACATTCTTTTAACTCATTTTGTACGAGATGGATTTTTAATTACTATGTTCTAAATTGTCCTTAGGATTGTCCTATTTAGTCTTAAGTAGACTAAAATTTTTAAGTCTAAAACATTGGGTGATTATAGCAGGGAGTTCTATTCCCAAGATTTAAAAAATTCCAGACAAATGTATTTGAGGCTTAAAGAAATCATCTTCTATAAATGACATTCTTTCCAATCTCGTTTCAATAAAAACTCGAACCACATAGCCTATTTATGTACAATCAGTTGCGAAAATTAGTCACACTTTATAATCTTTGAAGATTTTTATCAGGATGGCGATGAAAGAAAAAGAATCTACAAAACTGTGAAGGCAGGCAATCGTTGCGTTTATGTAAAGTATGAAAATAAGATTAAGAACATTTTAATTCGATCAAAAATAAAATCGATGTGCCAATCCAGAAGGATTATTTTTAAAGGATTTTTACAAGAATAATATTTTTTTGCAGTTTATGTAAACTTCTTCTTTGCCTGGTCCATTCCCATTTTATTTGGGGTCGACCTTTATGTAATAACGACGATAATTTTCCTAGCCTAAATTGATATTACAGATACAGATAACACTGAAAAGTCAAATGCTGTCTGTCTTACAACAGACGCGGTCAAGCTGTAGATCCTGGCTACACAGGAGTTGCAGTGATTGATGGGAACGAGAGGTGGGAATAGTCCCTTTGCAACAGACGCAAGTCCGTGGCACTTTAATACCGCCGACTGTACTCGCATTTTAATTGACCGTACCGTTTCTCGGCGAGATAATTCTTTTATTCGTGTAGAAAAAGTCGCGGCATTGAGTGCGGGTTCGACGTCCCGCCAAGGCTACATTTCTCGGCGCAGGATCATTTCTCCGCGGTTAAAAAGCTGGGTAAATGTCAAACTATGCTACAATGGAACCTGTTTGGGAGCCTTTTTGTGATTTCAGAAAGCCCTGTTCTGCACTAGTTTATAAACTATTATTATGATAACCATGAAAGTTGAGGGTTTTTGATACTGTTTCACCCAAAAACTACTGAAATGTTGATGACATTTTCACAGTATTATTGTAATAAATCAGATTAAAAATAAAGCTTAAAATAATGTTATAATTCTAGAAAGTAAAAATAAAGTGAGAGAAGACGGCTCTCACATGCATAGAATTTCATATTTTCAATTTTCCATTAATTATAAAAGATCAATGCAATTTTTATTTTATTATTGAGAACTTCCCCAGAGTGCATTTGTCACAGAAAAAGCATAAGTAAAGTCACACATCATAAACCTAACTCTCGCAACAAAATAAATGCGTTTTATGATGAATTTACTTTTCATGTAAGAAACTTAAAAAAGTCTGAAGAATCGACGTTGTGGTAAATGGGCTATAACCCTTTGATTACCTAGGTACATGTCTGGGCCACACAGTTGATTTATGTATTTATACTGCAGGGTGTGTATTGAAATAATTAAAAACAAAGTGCTCGTTTATCTCAATTAACGAGGGCATGTTTACTTCAAATTAATAAATGTATTGAAATAATTCACAATTGAACTTTATAACGATACCTTTTATTTAAAGTATCAATGCTTAGCCTTGCTAATTTGAAGCCATAGAGTGCTACGATATTAGAGAGCTCATCGTATTTTTATTATTAAAGATCTATATCATAGACTCATTAGTCGACTCAAACCCAAAAGTAACTTCAGGTCTGTAATTAATTATTTAGAAAGACTAATTACAAAACTAAAACATTTTAAAACACTTAAGTATCTTTTATCAGCCACTGGTATTATATACTTTCAGCCTCTGTTCCTAAATACTTATTTTTTTCCATTTTAGATTGCATCTGCACCCCTCGGGTGAGATTGCTATCAAAAGCAGGCTGAAAAAACTTTTTGAACAGCATTTATTAAACTTTCATGGACGTTTACACCATGTACCTTTTGTGTAATTACTAATTAGTGATCATCAAAAATGAAACCATCTGGAAGTCATTGGTTGAGGCCTGTTTTCAGCAGTGGACGTCCTAGGGCTGAAATGACGATGAAGACGAAAATAACTGCAGCGAAATGAGTCTCATTTTATTGAACTCTATTGACTAAACAGTAATTATCATCATCATCATCATTTCAGCCACACGACGTCTATTGCTAAACATAGGCCTCCCAAAGATTTTCAGATTAGTCGGTTGGAAGCGATCTGTGTGCTTACCATGAGTTTACGTTAGGTGTGCTCGCTAGCGAGTACGTCAAAAAAATCTATCAATATTTTATTTCTTGAAACTAGCCGCTAGGGGCGCTGCTCAATATGTCATACCATTTAATTTAATTTTTACGCAGTCGCTAGCGAGCATACCTAACGTAAACTCATGGTAAGTACACTGCATCCAATGGCTACAACGCCTATACAGTAGTGGTACCATTTTCGCCAAGGCTCTCTTTCCTGTCCATGTCAAATTCTTTCTATATCTGCCCAAGTGGAGGTGATAACAGATAATAACAATATTTGTGACAGGTGCCCACCCCGCCTTACCGGTAGGCGGCTGGACACCTATGTGTAATTACCTACCTTTATAAGGCCTTTTAATCTATTTGCGTTTGCGCTTATCCTCTAGTTAAACGAGATGCGCGGTAGGGTAGCGCTTTAGTAAAGGCGGGAGCGGATGATATTCGAATGTTTTTTTATGCAAACCACACATTCTTCTTCTTTTCGTGTCGACAACAAACCTACACAGTGTCAGCCCAAAACTCCGCCACAAGAGTGGCGTTGTAAGTAGCACTCATCAAATCCTCCTGAGTGCAGTTGCTTGGGCACTCAGGGCATGACATCAGGTGCTTCATCGACTGGGAAAACAAAACCACACCTGCACTCCATGTTTAAGCCATCCAAGAATCCCCACCTGACCAGATTGTCCTTACTACGGCCAACCTGCGTCCGAAGTCTATTTTAAGACTTCCAGGTAAGCCAGGGGAGCTCATGTCCAGGTGGAGGACTCTCAGACATAGGGAAAAAGGGGAAGGGGAGATCAGCTCTCTCGCGCCATAACCTGCATCTCTCTTTTGACCTATCTTCATGAAGGAGAGGGGACACACTTTTTACGAAATTGCTTCGGCTTTTTAGCCTTTGTGGCACAGGGTCGTAATTGAAAAGTGGGTGCCGTGTGTCACTCAGCATGGCCGATTTCTCGGAGGAGGCCGCGAGGGCTCTGCGGATCTCTAGGGGCGCTATTCCAACCACACATTGTTGGCCCGGTATTGAAAGATGGTATAGGTAACATAATTTTACCTGTTTAAATTATTACATGAATGAACGAAGAAAACCATAAACCGTCATCGCCATCATCATTAATTCAGCCGCAAGACGTCCACTGCTGAACGAAAGAAAAGGAAACAAAGAAATCACTGGTAATCAGGGTTTTCGCGAATGAAAAATCCACCAGATGGCAATACGTAGACGCGAGGTCCAAATGCTGCATGATAGGTTATTTTTGACATGACATTGATAGATATGTCAAAATCCACCAGCAGTCAGACCCCACATCCACGTCCCGCCATCTAGAGGATCTTTCATTCGCGAAAACCCTCATTAGGTAGCATTATATTTGAATGAGTTGACTTTTGTCGAATAGCCATTACATCCCCCAAAATAAATACTATAAATATATCTCCATATCTATGCTCTACAAACAATATGGAAAGCAAATGTTTAGAGTAAAATCTGAAATATTTTTCCATATTTTCCACGCCACTAAAGCCTCACCCGTTATCATCAATGAAGGCTGTCAATCGTGCCTCCGATGACACCGGATGTGCGCCATCTGCAGTTCCGGTCGGCACGGCTGGAAAAAACGGCTCTTTTTCATACAAAAGTATACGGTATCATCGGTACACCTTGTATTAGTTATCACCGCGTGTAATGACCACCTTTCGACCAGTTAGATCTTAATTGTCTATGCGCGGTGCGTGCGCATATCCTGCGCAGATGGGCTAGTTGATGAGATATATTGTTTTTCATATCGTTGCCTATCTTATGTTATTATTACACACTGTAAAACCCTGGTTTTCCTAAATAAATAAATAAATAAATAAATAAATAAGTTTTGGTTAACATGTTGCGCCTCTGAAACAAAAGAAAATAGCTTTATAAGTTTGAGTCGGTCTCACGTCTTGCTGATAAAATCTTGTAAAGCCTATTAAGAACTTTTCTGGCAGATATTTCTGACTCTTTTTGTGAAAATTCATTAATGACATGAAACAAAACAGTTTAAAATTAGAAATAAGTAAATAAACTTTTCAGTTACAGCTAGGTGTTTCAAATGTAGGTACTAACGCAGTTTATGCCTATAAGTAATCCTTATAACCTTACTTATAACAAACACTTCATGTAAAAACTGACAAATATTGAAAATTGGAATGGTAAAAATTTAGGCGGTCTTGTTGCTAGGAAGCAACCTCTTCCATAGAAGCAGGAGGGAAGACAAAATATAATTATGCTAGAGTGATATTTTCTCAACAAAACATCAACTATCACAAATTAATACGAACTTAACCACCGATCCGCACTATACCACTATCAATCTATTTTAAAACAGCTACCAGAATGCCATCAGTAATTGAATCCAAAAACTGCCCTGGGCACTTGCAAAATGGCTCCTAAACTGGTGATAGGCATACCAAACCTCGCAGTCCAGGTGTGGTGTGTTTTTCCCACGAAAGACGAAATAAAAGCAAAATACTAGCGTCCAGGTGGAGGCTGTAATTAAGGGAGGGATAAGAAAGATCTTGGTAATCTGGTTTGCGAGCTTGATAAGGGATGGAGTAGAAATTGTGGATGCGGCAGTTAGGTTTTAATCTATACTTATAATAAATCTGTAGAGAGGTCAATTCTGTACATGAAATATATTTTCAAAATAACTATCAGGGGGTGATTAATCGATACTGATGCCAAAAATGCAATCAGTAACATTTTTGTCTGTCTATCTGTATGTTTCCTTAAAGAAACAAAAACTAGTCGACGGATTTTAACGAAACTTGATACAATTATTCTTCATACTCCTGGGCAGGTTATAGTATACTTACTTATGAATTCCCACGGGAACTAGCGGGAAAATCCTTTTGTATGAAAAATCTAAACCGCTTAAGTTAGACGCTTGAAATTTGGCATGCAGGTACCTTAGTAAACTTAAAGCTTAGTTACAACAGGATATTGCAAAATTCCCACGGGAACATTTGTATGAAAAAATCTAAACCGCGTAAGATAGATGAAGGGGGTAAAACGGGATCCACTCGTACGAAGTCGCGGGCAGCCGCTAGTTTTTTTAATAAAACTGTAGTTAAGCATGTTTATACCTGTGCCTGTGTTTCACCGTATTATCGGTCTGGATATTGTGCACTGTAAGACATTAATTTATATTCTATGTTATTAAAAGAAATTGGGTACATAATTTAGACTATACCCCATAATTAAAAAAGATTCTTAATATTTTACTCCTGAAACTCAATAATTCCTGCTTTTCAGTTATAAATCTACAATTATAAATAAGGTTTTAATTTTCTTTAGTCTTAAAAGTTACGGAGGAATAATGATAATGTTAATTTGTTAGTGTTTCTTTCATATCGTCTGCAGTTTGCGTCTCTGGCTAATCCTATTTAGGTATTTTGTGTTTGCGTAAAAATGAAAAAATGGTATTACTTATAAGAAAGTACTAATATGTTATCATCATCATCATATCAGCCACAGAAAGTCCACTGCTGGACATAGGCCTCCCCCAATCATATGGCGCTGGATGCAGGCTGCTACCAACAGGTCATTCCCTAATGACCTGTTGGTAATGTAATTATCACAATACTAGAAGTCTACATGAATGAATTGGTGTATTACACGCCTCCTCCATTCCTTCGTACACCGCTGAACATAACGGTCCGAGCGGATGCGCCTAGTGGTCAGATACTATTTAAAAATACTGATAAATAAGCATATTGGACCGCATTACCCACGCGGCCACCTCTCGTTTGTCAGCGGAATTAATGAAAGGCGTTAAGTGAACAAAAAGAACCACACCGAAGGAAATTGCCCATTAATATCGTGGCGCTATCGTACAGAGGATTTTAATGCAAAAGCCGTTGTAATAAATTGAAAAATGAATTGCGATTCGCCTTCTCTAGGAAGGGGTTTATATCAAAATATTTACTCGGAGAGAATGCGTGAACGTAAACACTTTCTCGGGAGCTTTCAGTGCTGAAAACTGTTTATTATTTTCTGAATTTGATTTATACTTACTTTTGTAACATCAAGCTTTTTTTTACCGAACTAATACACAATAAACTGGTTATTAGGAGTTCATTAGAAATTAGACGTAACCGTGTTGTAAAATTAACATATTGCCTGAACCAGTTTTGATTATGAAGTCGGTTAAAAATTACAACTTTTTAAGATTTTTTCAGTGAAAGCTTTTTCTAAGCGGCAAAATGACTGACATCACCGTTTTTAAAGGCAGACGGGGGCATGTTTTCAAACTGACATTTAGGCAATGCCTACTTACCTGATAGTGTTTTATTGATAACTAGCTTTTCGCCCGCGGCTTCGCCTGGGTGGAATTTTGACTGTGACAGAAAAACTTTATCGCGCGCGTCCCTGTTTAAAAAACTGGGATAAAAACTATCCTATGTCCTTTCCCGGGACTCAAACTATCTCTATGCCAAATTTCATCAAAATCGGTTCAGTGGTTTAGGCGTGAAAGAGAGACAGACAAACAGAGTTACTTTCGCATTTATAATATTAGTATAGATTTTTAGTTGTGAAAATTATATGAGTCTACTGCTTACCTATTTTGAGATAAAACACGCCTAGTAGGACCACCTCAAGATGTGAAATCAAGATATCAGGCAACTGCGAATTTTCTTTTGTTTTCGGATTTTCGTTTGATGACTAATGTTTAAAAATGTTAATTTACACTCAACCAGTAAAATACAGCATGTTCAACAGATCGGCAAAAACTCAAACAATGTACTCCTGTAAAATATTTCGATACAGTACAGAACTGTTCTTAGTAGAAATGACTGCCTAGTAATTATTGTCATTGTTCATTGTATTGATTTTCCAACCTTTTATGTTTGAAGAATTAGAAATAACTTTAGAACTTTGTATTACTTAGGTACTTTACTTTTACAAATATTTATTGTCATTGAGGAAAATTCACGGGGTTTTCCACCCATCATATTTAAATTTCATTGATTTTGTTGTTTGTACATTATCGTAGGAGAATTATACTTATTTATTCATTCCACCCTGTATCTCCAGTAAAGACAAATAAACCAAAACCATACGACCAGCAGCGCAATTTCGCTCAAGCATCAGAAACAAAAGCGCGATGCATCAGGACCAGTAACACTTACTTTCGGTGTCCTGGTCATAAATAACGAATGAATAATGAACTTAACATTGTCTTCGCGATGAAAGCTATCCCGGGGGCAAAAAGGCTACAATCGTAGTGCGCGATCGAGCATCCTTCCCATGGCGAACACCTGTGTCCTGCGATCGACTAGCCGTGAGTGTGTACATGATGTTCTAGCCATTAATGTGCAATATTTCTGACCTTTTATCGTTTCAATAAAAAGGTGTCCACTGCTGGAAAAAAGCCTCCCCCATGGCTTTCAAACCGACTGTGTTGCTAATACCCAGATGCATCTCGCGAACTCCACCAGTATGTCAGTCCACCGCGAGGCTTACCTACACTACCCGAAAGATGTAGTGGTCGCCACTCGACTACTTTTCTGATATAGGTACTTACTTACTTTGACAAGGGCAGATTTTAATGACAAATATAATTAAAGCATCTTCTGTGAGCTGCAAAATTGTGAAAAAGACAATTTTACTCCTTGAATCTACTCTTTATATCCTTACAAATTCACATCGTATGAACCTATCCAAAAAGGGCAATGGGTTAAAAATAAATTCTCATCAAGCTTGGATTAAATAAAATATTCATGTAATTTTTTACAATTGATTTTTGTCTGACAGAAGTACTGTTTGCTTTACTATCCAACTCATGTACTGTCCTTTTCCTGATTTTTCATTTTATTCTATTAATGAAATAAGATCGCAAACCTTTCCATCGAATGCACTGTAATAGCGAATAGCCGACCGGCCGATAGCGCATTACTGCAATTATAAGAACAGTACGGCTAAGCCGCATAACGGGACCGCGTCTCAGGGACGAGCTGCGGAAACTAAATTATCTGGTGGTGCAAGTCATGGGACCTGGTCAGGATGGGGATTATGGGGAGCTGATGGGGTTGAGGGATGGGGAGAAAACAACTGGAGGAGGGGATTGGGGGTTCCCTAGAAGCCGGAGAGGCTCGCTCGTGAGCGAGGCTCTAGCCTGAGGCAGAGCTGCAGACGAATACCCAAGCTAGGACAATAACTCGCGGCTCCGTTTATTTGGGCTCCGGTGGAGACCCTCTGATTTTAGTGGGTAGGCCCCGCCTTTAGTGAGCAGGCGAGGAGAGCCCCACATAATCCACTGACTTCGACACACATCATTTCTCGATGTTAAAAAAATGGAGAGAAAATTGAAAGTAGCGAAAAGACACGACTCTCGTACTGGCATAATCTTTTCTTACATTGGACAAATAATGATGCTGCTTTGGATGATATGCTATAAGTACTATTTGCAGTAGCAAGTAGAAAGACATTCTATACAATCCTCAAGTACTTGAAACTTGCACCATTTTTATGAAGCTGGAATAAAAACTAGATTTTGTCACGCAAGCGATCATTAAAGCCTTCGGAGCGGATGTGCCCGGCTGCTGCTTTTAATTGGGTTCCTCGCATTTCTCCTTTTGCTTTCTGCGGATAATTTTAGCTATAAGCTGGCTTGTTGCCTTTTTTGGTATTTGCTGGAATTCAGAAGCACTGCCCTATACAGTGGAAATATGCACAGTGTTTTCAATTTGTTCCAAAATCTTTCTTCATTTGTTTATGACACCTAACATGAGTTTACGAGTATTGATGTATTAAAATACAATCATAAAATTGTAGTCCAAATCTGCAATAGACTATTTGACACCATAACAAAATAATTCGAAATCACTACATTTTTTAAAAACGGGAAGTATTATTCAAACTATTTTCACTCGTTCAAAGTCGCGGGCACAGATAGTATGAAAATATACATAGTGTGAATATTTTTGTATATAGTGGCTCTACTATATTGAGCATGCATTATACCCCAGAGATTATAATATACGATAACAAGTTTTGTTGATACAATCGACTTATTCTTGACGCGTTGAGTTGAAATTAATGAAAACTGTATATTATGGAAAATAGGAGATGTTTCATCAATGTTTATATTCCAATTATTCCTGTTGTTTTATGTTTTTTCTTATGAGAGAACATAGTTTTTACAGAAATTTGTGCGTTGAATGAAATATTGGCTAAAAAACTGTGTAGTGGCATTAATTTCACAAAACTTAAGAAATAAAGCATTACCTTCATTAATAATTACCATTTTTCCTCATTATGTATAATGTATAAGAAAATTTTCGTAACTTGTCCTGCTACGCCCTGTAAATGCAAATTTAGTAAAGTTTTCACGAATTTATAACGCTTTTCACATTCAAGTTCACGAATAAGAGATTCTCGAACAGAAAAAAATCTTCAAATAAGTGAACCCATTCTGCTAGAAATATAAAAAGTAAATACCTACCTACTATTACTTCATGGTTTTAATAAATAAGTAAGACGTACAAATTGACCTGTGCGCTTTGAGCTTCCACAATCCTATTATAGCCAAGCAACTCGTCATATTGCAAATTATTTTGCACAGGTCTTATTAAATTGGACAAGTCAGTTAAAGAATGATGAATGGCAAATATAGCCTTAAGGGATTAAAGGTAATTTGTCAGTTTAAATCATTATTTGTTTCATTTTGCAGATAATTATGAGATTGCAGTAGCAGTAATAGCATCAATGGATTATTTACTTTTGATTTACATTTACACTGCAATTACCACAAATGAAAAAGTAATTCTTCAACTCTTAGGCTGAGTTACACCATCTTACTTTAACTTTGACATACGTTAAAAGTCTGTCAAACTCTATACAAAAAAGCACCGGTTATTGTTACGGTAGAAATAAGGTGCTGCAACTCAGCCTTAAAATAATTATACTTCTTTATCATCGTCATTTCAGCCACAGGATGTACACTGCTGAATATAGGCCTCGAAAATGATTTCCAAATTGGCCGGTCGGTAGAGGCCTACATTCAGTGCCATGAAACTTTTCACTGGAGCTTAAATTAATCAGGAACGCAGCACCGATCGTTGTTGAAATCCTTGGAGGAGGCCTTTGTCCAGCAGTGGACGTTATTTGGCTGAAACAAGCGAACGAACTAACGAAATAGTTATCATAAGAGAGTTTGGATCTGAATGGGAATTTAACTAAATTCCCATTTGACCATAAAACTGGCTGCGAAATTAATTTTCCGTGTCCACTATAAATATGATAATGCAGTCGTTATTAAAATAACGACTAAAGTTACTAAAGTAACAGCGATAATTCAATTTACCAGTCTGTAATTATGATAGCATTAAATTAAATTTATACAAATATCAGATAAAACAAAGTTGTTTACTTTTGTTTAGATTAAAGTTAATTTATGCCCGGAAACTGATCACACTGTAAAATTAAAACCATAGTTAAAACTTAAACTCATAACCGGAAAGATATCAGTTTAGATAATGCATAGACAAAGTGCCTTTGCAAATTGCATTGCGGTGAATAATTACTAAAAATACTGCAGTTTTATTGTTTAGAATAACAAGCTTACGTGATAATAGATGCAATAATTCAAAGTAGGTAACCGCGACACATTCAAAGGTTAAAAAGAAAGATCGATAGGATATTTTTAGATGTTGGTAAAGTTTTTTAGTAATTATAAATACGCATATTTGAAAATTAATTTAAAAGACATCCTAGACTGCATCTCACTTAACATCAGGTTCAATAAAGTTAAAAATATTAAAACCAATTATTTTTAAACAATCACCGCAATGCAAAATATTATTACTATGATAAACACATTGAGATGTTATGTACATTTTAATAGTTAGAAAATATAAGTAACACACGTAAATTGCTATTGCATAGCTATAAACTTAGATTGCTTTTTGTATATGTCACCGTAAAATTGTGAATTCTGTCAGATTATAATCTGACGTAGTTAAATTACAATCTAACCTAACCTAACCCACTGTTAGTTTACAATCTAACGTGTTATATTATAACCTGACAGAGTTCACAATTTCACGTTGACATATATAAGTGCCCTTGGGACGTGTATAAGTGCCCTACAAAGGGCCTACGTACTGAATAAACTATTTGAATTTGAATTTATAACATACGTACAAAGAAAGATATTTTCATGCATAATGTTTTGTAATGTGAATGATATAGTCGTATACAAGGTCTGTTTGACAAAAAATGTTTTCCAGCTACCTTTGGCATTATAGTAAGGCCTAACTGTCAAAAAATCTTGATTCTGAATATCTTCAAGACTCGTCTTAAGATTGAGAATTCAAAACCAGTATCGTACCTTAACATTCTAACTCAATAGGTGGGTGCAGCGTTGATGCGCATAGGCATCTTTTGAATCAACTATAGTGACCGGTTGACCGTGACACGGGAATCTTTGGCAAATTCACTGGTCGGTTATTTTTAGAGTTTAATAACTAAATTTCGATTTTGATTGAAGACGAAGAGGAAATGGTTAACTATAAGTAGGTACATTACATAAAAAAATTAATATTCCAGATACTAATTTAATTACACTTTCACTGTTTCGTGAAGTCACTTAAAATGACCAGTACGGTAGTTCTGACAATAGTGACGGAGTTTCTTGCGCTGCTTTTCAGGATTGGCCCATTTATTGTCCCGAAGCAGTGGTAGAGTTAATACTGGGACCTATTCGGGGTAAAATTGCTTTTTAAAAGCCTACTTCATCATCATCATCATCATTTCAGCCACAGGACGTCCACTGCTGAATATAGGCCTCCCCCAATGCTTTCCATGTTGATCGATTGGTAGCGAACTGCGTCCAGCGCTTCCCTGCTACAAGAGCCTAAGCCTACTTACAGAAACAAAAATAGTTTTATAAGTTTTTTATGAGTTCAGTGTGGTTGTAGGTTTCATTAAAATAATCACTACACTGAAAAAGCTATCCGAAACATCTTTGCCTATCTCAAAAGACCTTCAGGAGACGAAAGGCAAAAAAGCCCAATGCTCGAAGAAAANGAAGTGAACCGTGAGCATCATCACGATCCCAATCAAGATAAGATACGATAAGAATGTGTAAAAAAGCTAGCCTATGCAGATTCAATTAGATTGCATTTTCCATTGTTCCACTAATTGCCTAATGGCCGTCCATTTTCCAATCCTCACACTTTCAATGGTACGGAAGGCAATCTTATTGTTCCCATTTGCATGTCATTAAAATGCAGGTCTTTGTTGTTACTATGATAGAAATCGAGATTCAAGGTCACAAAACGCTAATTGCACGGAATTACGTATGTAATAGCCAAGATGGCCGATTATACGTTGTGATCATGTTTTTGTTACATCGTTATAATTTGATAATTGATATTGTAATCAAAGTGAATTACGATTTGTGCTGTTTTGGTTCTTATCGCGTGATTGAGCGATATTTGGGGGCATGAAAATTTACTGATTGCTTTGCATGGGAAATTAGATAAGCTACACCATCCTTCCACTTGATAATTAGTCAAATCAAACCATTTATTCAGTAAGTACTTAGGCCCTTTCCAGGCGCTTATACACGTCCTAAAAATAGCTTGTTCTACCACCAGCTCTTTGGGACAACTTAAGGTGGTGCTGACAAAAATTCGTGGAAGACACTCAGTCACCTTTTGTCCGTCTGAGTGTATACGAAAATAGTTTTTAATTCTTCCAATGCTATAAATGCAATTTATTATCATTTTTTTTTATAAAACTACATGAAAAACTACGTTAAAATTAACAATACAAATAATAGTTCTTGTTAAATACTTCAATATTCACCATTTTCGGTCAAATACCTGCCTTCTTCCGCATAAAAACTATTTAGGCACAATGATATAAGTAGTACAAAGAGAAATGCATCGGGAAGATTTATTGAATCCTAAGAAAAATCTATGGAAAATAATCCGTCATCACCATTTTCATACCAATAATAAAGTGGTAGATCATTTCGATTGCGTGAACTTGCTGATGCAAATGACGAGGAACAAAGAAACCTTTCTGCTGTTAATTATTCGTTCTTTCATCACCGTAATTAGTTTAGCACCTTCCGCCGTTTCCTAGTTATTTCTGTTAGGAGTACAGACAACAACAAATCAAGGTAAGCTCTTTAGAATCCTAAGTAGTTGAAATAGAAGCGTTTATAGTCTGATGTGAGGTTGACTGTAAATCATAGGTTACAACACTCTAATTGAGACATTAAGCAAGGTGATAAAAGGAAACTGTTGTTTATTTAATTTGACTCAGAAAATAATCGAGTTATTGATAAGAATAAAAAGTTACCTCAGTGGCAAAAACTACGTCCTCAAAAATACGTATTTTCCCAATGGACTTTGAACTTGACTTGTTGTCACTGCATAAAGTTGTTAGAAAAAAGTTTCTTTTGATTCCCTGGAAAAAGCCTACATACTCACAAAGAGTTTTAATTTGCTAACCATACTCGTACATATTTTATTTACAGTTTTCGGGAAGCCAACTGTCAACGCTCTGGGTGATTTCAGTGAAAACAATAACTTTCTATGGCTCTAGTTTATGTACACTATCATGATTTCAGTCTCTGTTTCAGGTTATTATAAATCATAATGTTAAAATTAAAATAGCCAGTATATCAGTTTGGTCTATACCTGCGTTAGGTGCGATACCTGTTCATTCTCAAGCTTATACAAGTTTTAGACTGCTAATAATTTTATCCATCAATCTTCGCACTAGCAAATAAATACACTCGTCAAGTTTCTATGACATTTTGATCTTTCGATTGTCTTGCACCCATGAGGTGGGTCACTTGATTGGCGGGTCTAATCAGAAAGGCCTGGTGGCAGTAGGGTTGTCAAAAAACACAAAAAACCCGGACTCAGTGCTTAATTTGGCTTAAAAGCCGGCCATTTATCGGTCTTGAATTCGCGGATAAAGGTGCAAAGTAGAAAATTTTGAAAATTGTTGTGGCCTTTTTGGTGCCCCCCACACGTGATGCTGTTAACATGTTAATCTTATCTTCTTCAAAAGTTAGCACATAAAGCCCTGCCCTGCTGCATTATAAAAATCGGACAGGCTGGAAGAGAGAATATTTGTCCGGACACTACCGTAAAAAGCCAAACATGTCCGGCTAAAGCCGGACACCTGGCAACCCTAACGGTGGAAGGTTAATTGAGGACCTTGAGAGTTCTCTCATACCCACAATATTTAGTACACTAGTGTGGAATTAACGACGGACAGGGTCATTTTTAAGTTGGTATTGTTTGGTTGGATGTAGAGTCACGGCTACGACGGCGTTTTTGACAATTTTAATGGAAAATGATGGACGGTTGCTTTTGTCAGTGACGCTTATTTATGGATGTGGCTTGAATAAGCTGAAGATGTGTGACATTATTAAATTTTAGTTTGCACATAAGAATTGAAAAAAAAAATCTAAGATCAATCTTTTACAAGTTTTAAGATTGATTAAACTTTTACTACTTAGGCTTAGTTGTACCACCTTAAACAGGCTCTGGTATCTGGTATCCATTTTTTGAGCCTGGTTAAGTGGTAATTTTAACTATAGCCGGTGTTTTATTGTTTATGTGTATTTTGACCGACTTTAGACTTTTGTTAAAGATAAAGTAAGACAGTGCAACTCAGGATTAAAGATTTTTTATCCTACTAATATTATAAATGCGAAAGTTTGGATGTCTGGATGTTTGTTACTATTTTACGCAAAAACTACTGAACGTATTTATTTTTATTAAACTTTACAGTATTATTGTTTATAACCGAGAATAACATATAGGCTATAATTTACGACGATCCGTAACACACTGAATTTCATGCGGGTGAAGCCGCGGGCAACAGCTAGTATTTTTTATAAATATTTATTAGTAACTTAATTGTTCTAACTATGACATTTGGCTATTTCATACTTTGCTCTCACATGAGCACGATTATTGATTGCCACCGTCATACAGAACCATAATCACCATAACTCCTAATTTCATTACAAAAGTCGGTACCTATAATCTTTTGATGCTCCCATAAATTAAACAAACCATTAAATATTCATACAATCAGCAGTTTCAATACTAATCTACATACAGAACTATGTAAAGAATGTTCGCACCAAGGGCTTCTAGATGCGCGTACGACCACAAAATAAATATTTCCAACTAGCGGCCGCCCGCGACTTCGTACGCGTGGACCCCGTTTTACCATTAGGGGTGAAGTTTCGAGTTTTTTAGGGTTTACCCGGAAATTATTCAAACTTTTCTCGCTGTAAAAACCATCCTTGGACTTCAACAAACATTTAAAAAAAAGAATTGGTAAAATTGGTCCAGGCGTTGTTGAGTTATGCGCTTACCAACACATTTTGCGATTCATTTTTATATTATAGAATAATAATAGATTTATCTCACGCACAAACATTTTCCATGAACTAAATTACTTTGTTGCGACCACACGTAGCCTTGTATGCGGATTTTGCTTCGTCGTAATCGTCTTAATTTTATGCCTTATGCCTTAGGACGTTGGTTCCCAACATGTGGATTACAAACGCCAGTGATTATGGTCACCGTTTTCAGAATTCGTAAAATTCCACAGTCGTAAGAATCTATGATCCATTTTTAACAGACTGGTCAAAAGAAAACTGTAAGAGCGTTATTTATAAATGTAGTAAATAGTTTAGACTACTCCAATAATATAAATTATCTCTCTCACATTTCTACCACTGTCCGTTCTTTTATAGCATGTAGTTCGGTTATGACACTCATATTATAATTAGGCTGGGTTGCACCATCTTCCTTTAACTTTGACAAACGTCAAAAATCTGTCAAAAACTATACAAAAAACAACGGTTATCGTTATAGTTTCGGTCAAACTTAGGTGGTGTAACTCAGCCTTAGACATTTATTAATGTGTTTAAGACAACATAGTAACCTCATAAGGTAATTGTTCGTATTGTCCGCTGCGATACAAGCTTTCTTGCTTAGTACTGAAGAGACCGCCTGTTTGGTAAATACTTTTTCATTTTACTTTTACTTTTTACTAGTTTATCGACAAAATTATTTTACTGCAGCAGCCCTCTTTAGCTGATTACACTCTATATCAACTAAAGAGGGATTAAATGAGGACTTGTTAATAAAACTGCGAAATTAATCCTTCAAGCTCCGCGAATCTAGACACAATAGATAATAATTTAATCAATTGTTAAGACATTAATTAATGCCGTCTGGGACTCAATCGGTTAAGGCAGAGTGGCATCACATCAACCTTAGCCGTAACTATAACAGGTGTTTTTGTAAAGTAAGATGGTGCAACTCAAAGCTCAGTTGTGATCTGTGGGCAAGCGGGCGTTGTGTCTTCTGCAGGGTCAGGCAGTCTGAGGGCAAGAGTTTGACAACCACTGCCTCGAGTTAGAGCCTACGCCAAGCAATTTGCGTCAAAGGAACAATGGTTCTGATTGACAGAGAACATTAGCTGAATATGCATGATGATCCTTGTTATGAGTCCGCTATTAATTGCAAGTGCCGCCGACTTGTCATTTTCACACCTAGTTTGTTTGTAGGGCTGCTTGTGAAAAAGCTTTCTCTATATGTGAGCCTTAACTATTTCAGTTTTCATAACCAAAAAGCTGAAATTCTTCAAACTGCAATGTGTTTTCACTTCAGAGAACTATGTTTTTTTTTATTAGTTACTTCTTTTATAAAGCACCTTATGTAGAGAGATAGGCAGACGAAACACGTAAATGCAAAAAGTTGCTTCAAAAATGTTTAACGTAACTAGATTAAAATATCTCCTTCTCTATTATAATAATTGATAGAGAGGGTGCGTGTTTTAAGTTTCTTTATAGTAAGTTAAGGTAGATGGTATGTAAAATTGTACATAGGTACGAGGAAAACGCGGCACGTCTTTGGAAAGATCTTTCATAACTTATAAGACACATTGCATCGAACATAGTTATGATTAAAGGCTAAATGCATTTATGTCATTTCACGCAAATGCAGCTGTGAAATTAACCAAATTTTAACTTGTAAGTATATCTGCTCGAAAAAAGCTCTGGTTAGTTTCAATGAGTTTCATTCAATATTACTCGAAAAATTAAACGAAAACTGGCAACCCTCGAACCGTTTAATGACTGTAGGTGGCAAGGATAATGCCATCGACTAATGTTCGTGTTAATGCCTGCATTGTTACCTTTATAGGTTAATCAGTCACGACGGCCCTTCGGCTCGCGTACGTATCTTCACACTAGGTCAAGTGTGCATGATGTAAAATTGACAATTTGAGATTGGATTGCTTTTTGAATGGGAAACAAATGACTGTGGAAAATATGAAACAAAACACAATCAACAAACGGTCGTGTAAATGATATAAAATAATGAGGGCTATCGTTTTTATACTTAACAGTTGGCACCCCTGGCGATTGACAGGACCTTACTCTACAGTGGCGCCATCTTTATGAGTGCAAATGCGATAGTCTTCCTACCACTTTAGCGTTCACCAGTTGGTGCCACTGTCTTCGCTACTAGCAAGTGACAGGACCTTACTCTACAGTGGTGCTAACTGGTGAGCGCTAAAACGATAGAACTGCGTTAAAATTGATTTTGAAAATGGAATATGAAAAACAAGTGACTGTAGAATATAATTATCAAACATAAAACAAATTAGTTTTATTAGGGCTAACAACAAATGTGGGAAAAATGCATTGGCCATTTTAAACACTACACCATAAAAATAAGTATTCGTTATTTTGGCCGATTGTCCTTGAAATTCCTTTATCCTAATTTTAATGGCAGTAATAAAAAAAATCCCATTTAGATTTTTTAGTTTCATTAGTTTAGTTACATTTGCAAATGTAACATTTTGCTTAAAATGTATATTTTGCGAAAATCACTGGAATTACATTACAGAGATATCCGATAAATTTTGAATAATTATTATGAATAAGGGCATAGGTACAATGCATCGTGCATAATTGGGATACATGTATACAAAATTAAGACACGTCACTCTATCGTTCATGTAGCAAATGATGCCATTTTATTTTCTTTTACCAAAAATGACACAGCAAATTCGCTTAGCTACTTCAATGACAATAACCACGCGTGTACATACGTCTCAAATTAGCGTATCAGCTTTAAAAATATTCGCACGGCAAACTTAGCCGTCCAAATAAGAAATTGTTCCCAACACTCGACCTTAGCGTGACTCCAGCCGGCAACACATATGACATTGCCAAAAAAACCGAGCAAAAACACACAAACACAGCGGCAGACAAGCATTCTTTGTATTGGCCTAGACGACCTTCGCAATGATGAACAGCTTTTTAGTCCATAAAAAACAGCGTCCGGTGAATTTGGCGGTTTTTGCTGGCGGTTCTAGGAAACCTAACCCTTAGGTAATGCATTCCTAAGTGGGATATTGGCTAGTGATGGGAACGAGACCTAAATCGATATTTTTATTTCAAATTCTTATGTAGCTAAGACCGCTTTATTGGACGTGAATAAATTAATGTAAAGCTTAAAAATAAGAATGGAAGAAACATAGGAATTAAAACGTAACATTAAGAACGCTGTAGTTACTATCCTTAGTACAAACATCTAAGCATGATGGTAACTTAGTAAAATTGCGATTCTTTAGTCTTCACTTAATAATGAATATTGGTGCAAGAACAAATAGGTATACCCACCATGTAACCAACTCGATAAATTCATAATATATTTTGTCGGATATTTACAAATGGATGTAATGTCATCATAACTAAATATAGAGTAAATTTTGTTTGTTACATTAAACCAAATAATTGCTTATTAAAATTAAATAATGATTTAGCTCGTTTCGTTTCCTGCAGTGATTCATGAAAGTGCTATTTACTATAGGGAAGAGTGATTACTTATACCTACTTCATTATTTTAGTAATTAGTGTAATAAATATTGTTATTTCAGCCAATCCAAAGGAACTGCTATAGTAATTTCATTATTTTGTAAATTGTCAAAATACCATAATTTCCTTTACGATAAACTATTTAATTTTATTGAATTGACCAATGACTTAATTTAACCATTAAAGCCTTACCTCATCCAAAAAGGTTTTTTGCTATCGATAACCTTATCTCACAAGATATTTTTATCGATATTCGATTGGTAACACTTTCACATCACTATTAGCATTTGAATGCCATAATTTTGGCCAGATAAGATCCAAGTCGAATCCTTTGATTGCGTTACGTTCGCATTTCTAGTGATTTTATTAATTAGTCTTTCTCAGAAGATGTGAAATGCCGAAATGTAGATGGTCTTCAATCGTTCGGTGTTATGCGAAGGTTATGTCAAACGTGTGGTCGTTAACTGTTTATTTACACTTAAACTGTTTTATACAGTCCGCTACAATAAAGTTAAGCTTTCTTGTAAATAAAGCACTTGGACACGAGAAGCTATAACTGTATAACTGTGTTCAGGCGACATAACAGCGTCTCTCTAATAGTTAAGAAACAAGATGAAGGGATTTTTTTAAAATAACAGTAGCTAAAAAGGCCATATCACTACTGTTACTGCATTGGCGATTAGCAACTTCTCTCCACTAATTAAGATGGGTATTATGATACTTGATAATATAGAGTACCTATTTAGTCTCTACATTCAATTTACTAAAACATAAACATTTAGCCTAGGTGCAGACCACCGATTTTTAGTTAGCCGATAGTTAGGTCGGGCTGTTAATCAGTATGGAGATGTATGAAAGTGCGCACATTACATCGATTTGTTATCAGCCGATTCTTCATAAGTTCAAATAAGAATCGGACCCAACTATCGGCCAACTAAAAGTCGGTGGTCTGCGACTAGGTTTATTGTCAATTTAATTGTGTTTATGAATGCTCGATTTTATTCACGCGGACTGTATTCAGTATAATGTCCCACAGAATTGACGGCTTGTGTGGCCTCGAAAAAGCACGGACGACATACGTAGGTAGGTAAAGTTAGTTTTTGTTTATTTTACTCAACAGCTTTTGTTGTGAAAATATGTTACAATGAAATTATGCTTCCATAGAAAATATAGCAGTGAGTGGTGAAAATTCACTAACTTCATTATTTACTTTTTATATTTATCAGCTACTCAAAATGTAGGGTAACTTTTAATCACTTTTACTTTTCATCATCACTTTCCATAAGGTAAGTTGCAGGCCAAGAGTTTCCCCTTAGTTATAAAAAAAAACATTTTTGTACATAACTAGTTCACTTAAATAGCCAATATCAAAGAAGTCTTACCTGACAAGAGTCCTTTCCTCCCTCACGGCCTCCAGCACAGATGCTCTCATCGAAGATGGAGTCAACAAATGCCTCTACGCAGCTCTGCTGAGGCCACACTGGTACCGTCACCTCCATTAGAGTTGTGCTGTGTGGCCCGCGGTACCATTGGGTGCCCCAACCTGTTATAATGTAAAAGATAAATAGAATCTAGCAAAGTGGACCAACGAAATCATAAACGTAGCAGGAAGGCGCTGGACGCAGACCGCTACCAATCGGTCAATATGGAAATCATTGGTTGAGGCCTATGTTCAGCAGTGGACGTCTAGCAGAAAAACAAAAATAGTTTCTTCTCTTTTATTTAGCAATGCTCCAGTTTTGTCCAGTAGCGAATGGTGAAAAGCCTCCTAGTCCCTGACAGCGACCATGAGCTGTGTTATTAGTGTCACTGGTAAGAACATAAACATCAATGGTGTCAAGGAAAAAAGGCATACCACTACTCTTTTAGTATACCCTCCGTTGAAGCTTGGACTATCAGAAGATCATCTTTAGTGAAGACTGAATGGCCTTATAAAACTAGGAATTCTATTCTTTACCACTTAAACTTCAGCCAAACCAAAAAATTTACTTTATTTTTATTATAATGTTTATTGTAATGTGTTTTATTAGTATGGAAAGTGTAAGCCAAATCCTCCATTTCTCCCTGGTAAATAGGAGAAAGTCTTAGCTCCAGTGGTGGATACTAAAATAAATGACTGATAAATAAATGTATTTTATTTATGTCACTCTCAATTGAATACATAACATCCATCCATTAAAATCTATCTCAAAAGCGGTAAACAAATTCATAAAAGTTTAGTATCATTCTAGTTGCGCAATCCGACATTGAAAAATTGTAGAGAAGTGGACTTTTTACAAAGATCATTATATTATCCGTCTCTAGGACTGACCTTAGCCGAGTACTCAATATTATATTCTATAGAACAGAAAGCATATCAGAATATAAATTGTTGTGCCAAAATAGTACCTATTACGACTGAATAAGATGCCCCAGTGTTTAGCTTGTTGTGCTACCGACTACGTCGGGTAGTAAAATCTTTTCTCACGGTAGACGTAATCATGTCATTATGGTCTATATTACTATAATATATTATTAACTGTAATTGTTGTATAAATATTATTTGTTATTGCTGTGCAACTTTGTAGAGCCCTTGTACTTAATTTTGAGGTATAGTTTTAATTGAAAATTACTTACCAAATTCAATGTCACACCTTTTATCGAACTGGAGAAAAGGAAGTGTGAACGAACTTAGATAATGATAGAACTTGTATTTTGGGTATTTTCACGCTTCCTTGTCCAAAGTTAAGTTAAAATAACTATGTTATTAGTATATTGTATGGGATCCGAACCTGTGACTTCTTTACTTAGGTCGCTAAGAAACTTTAGGCGTCTTTTGGCCTGTAATACAATTGTTCACTTTCTTTACAAATGACTAGGAAAAAAATCTCATACAATAATATACAAGCAATGTGTGTACAGATTTCCGATAAGAAACATTTTATTTACGTTTTCTATTTTCCATACAAAGAAACTAGATTTCCTCTTCATATATTATGTAGATCACCGCATATCTTAAATCACGATGGTATTTGCATATTCATTTTAGATATATTATATGTGCTACCAACAGAATGGAAGAACAACGAGGAAATGTTCCCACATACTTTTTATCAACTATGCAGGCACAAGGCTAACCACTCTGACTAAGGTTTTATTTATAATAGAGTCTAGAGTTTGAGAAATAGCTTGAGATTTTGACTTGAAAACTATTTAATAAAGTTCATTTGAGTAAAACCCAGATCGTCGGTCCATCTAGTAGGAGGCCTGCCCACGTTACGTCTTCCAGCCCGGGAAAGGCACGTTCCCGGCTCGCGGGAAAAGCCTGGGTACGGGCAGCGCAGGACCGTTAATTATGGAAAGCCTTGGGGGAGGCCTTTGTCCAGCAGTGGACGTCATTTGGCTGAAATGAAGTAAAACCCTTTTTTGGTTCAGCCTAAATAAAACAGACTGCGCAATTAGATAGCATATACGAGTATTATACTAGGCACTAAGCTGTCGACTATAATAATTATGTGTTGTTATAAAAGCTCGTACTCATCATACTTATTTTGTCCCCAGGAGGACACGAATCCGCTACTCCACCAGGTCAGCAGCAGCAGCACCTAACAAAAGGTAAGATTTGAGTTAACCAAAAATCTATAGATCTAGCGGTTAACGAGACAGTGTCTGAGGTGTGAGAGCAATACGGGAGGGTGATTTTGACATAATATGACGTGCCAGAGCATAAAATCTGAAGTCTCGTCGACATTTGACGTAACAAAAAACACCTTCTCGTGCCACTTCCTTACCTTAGGACTTACATAAAAAGTAACGTTTATCTGAACAAAGAAATGGTTCAAAGTATAAGTACGGGTCTTAGGTTTACGACAATACCAGATTCACAAGCTGTAACATAAGATAAACAGTTATCCAATAAAAATAAATGCCTTTGGTTAAACGTTTATTTTTAAACGTAAGAAGTTTAAATGCTGTCGAATAATTAACCGACTTCATATCGAGTGACTAAAATAGTTTAATATCGTTATTTAATTTTTAGCGTTAAGAGTCGCATCTCAAACTAATTTGAAAATTATAAATAACTTGAAAAAATCGAACTGCCTAAGGTCAAGCGGAAGGTCGTGGGTTCAATTCCCGCCTTAGGCAGTTCGATTTTTTCAAGTTATTTATAATTTTCAAATTAGTTTAATATCGATTTTGCTCATTTTAATATCAGCGTATTTGATATTATTTGTAAGTCCAATCTTCGGCTGTCTTGCGGTGTGCTGCTTTCAGTAAAATGGTTTAAAGGGGAAGGGGGGTCTCTTTATTTTAAAATAACATAAAATACCTGTCCATAATGTAGTATACAGACGCTTAAGATGTATCCAGTAAATTACTCGTGACCAACTCGACTCAAAAACCCTTTCTTAAAACACTTGGACAAAAGCTTCTCTTCCATGGATTTCTTAAAATTACTTAAAGTAATTCTGAAACCGTTGGTAGAGATTAGAGATGTAGTACTTTGCACAAAGTACATTAAACATTAAACATCCATGAATCATACTGCTTTAGTAGTTGCAGTTTGGTTCATCACCTTACCCTGTGCCCTAACAAACATCCAAAACAATCTACACAATCTTAATCATCCTCAAATCTATGGCATTACTATACCATAACCAGGGCCGCGCCGCCCCTGTGTGCGATGTGTGCGGCGCACACAGGCGCCAAGGCAATAGGGGCGCCGCGCCGCTACTGCCACCTATTTTTTTTTAATGGAGTNTATTAGTATTATTATGATTAGAAACAAGTAAGCTTCTTTGTTATTAATATTTAAATATACAATTCTTTGTATTAAGCATGTTAAAATTTAGTTCGAGTTTTCTTTTTCGTAGTAATTGGCAAGCAGAACGAACGGGATTTACCTATTTAGTATCCTAATTCCTAAGTGGTTTTCAGTTTTAATACACTTATGATAATATTATCTAAGTACCTACTGTAAAAATGAAGAACATTTATTTTAGTCAAAATTAACAATTAAAATATTCGTTAAAAATAATTTAAATTCGTTTTTTTATGACGATTCATTAGAAAAGAGGCGCTTCATAGGTTCCGCACACAGGCGCTGCCGGCGGTCGGCGCGGCCCTGACCATAACATTAACTAGATAAGCCCATAATCGGTTTCTAAACAGTCGTTATGTCTATTAAATATGCAATAATCGTGATTTACTCTACACCAGATAGCATCGGTCCGTCTGTCGACACCCTTCACACACGGAATCCGGTTCGTGCCAGTTTTGACTGGCCTGTCAGTTTTGTATGTGCTGAATTAGAGGTGCCCAAACTTTTCGTCTTGCGGACCAGTTTTCCGTACTTTTTGGTTGTGGGCTTATTCTCTACTATACAAAATTTAGGAAGATAATCCGCCCAGCATTTATTTTTAGGGCCTGAGATTTCCCTTTTCTTACAGAAAGCCTAGGTGCATAAAACACAGATTTTAATTTTGATATACACTTTGATCTTAGCCAAAAGGCCGAGAAACGCCTGGTCTCTATCTCTTTTGAAGTATTAATTAGTCATAGAAATAAAAAGTACCTAACCAGTTTCATTGGCTATCATGGAACCCCACGTGCATATCAAATACCTTTTTTTTTCTATTCCAATTTCAAATAATAGGCTCTCCTGCGACATCATATTTGGGGCTCACTCGACACTTGGGGGTTGATATAGAGCACTTTGAGTATCACTGTGCAAAATGGTTAGAAGGCATTGTATGTACCTAAGTCATAATATTATAACTAGGAGTAATTTATGAAACCAATTAAACTGTCTTGTATTCGATAATTTCATAGTCATCGCACTCTATTCCTTACAGTTGGAAAATGACTGATCAAGTTATCTAACTAAATCGTTTGAATTGAACTTAACTTTAGTATCTATTTTTTTAAAACATAATGAGCCTTTAGCCTGCATTTTTGGCCTGCATCTCACGGTGATCATCAGGCCTAAAGTGAATGCGAGTTTGATCCTTAATCAAATCCACAGAGGAGCTGGCTATACCTGACAGATTTAGCCTAGGCGTAGACCACCGACTTTTAGTTAATCAGTATGGAGTTGTATGAAAGTGCGCACATCACACCAATTTGGTATCGGCCGATTCTTCATACAAATTGGAATCGGGCCAAGGCTTAGGTAACAAGGTGGTAGCTAGCCAGGCGAACTTAACAGACTCTAGCGTCAAGCAAATCTGGCCTTATTGGAAATCGAACCCGAAATCTATGGGTCTGTCAATAGATCTTAATGTGACTGGGTTTATCTTATTTATAGGATGTAACTACTAAAGTTATTTTGTTTCAAATAGCACTTTTAACGCCATAAAATGTGAACCAGAGTGTTTGCCTTGATGTAACGCCGCTCGTACATTAGCTCTATAAACCGTCTATGCAGTAATTAGTATTCAGCAATCGTAATAAATAAATGCTTTTATGCGATTCAGTATAACACTATTAAAATCAGTCGGTGATACAAAATGAATTTGTATTTCAATTAGTTAATTTTTATAGATCATTTACATGCCTACCCGTATGGGTACCTAATTAAAGTGCATGTATTACGAATAACATTCTAAATTACCTACCGCATATAGGAAAACAGAAAATAATGCTTTTAATATTAATTTAATTATGACGATAATTTTCACTAATTAATTTGCATACCTACCTACTTTTATTACAAAAGGTTTAAGTTAATATAATTAAAAATTCTTTTGCATTTTTTCATTGACTGTACTCATCATTTTATTCTATGAGACTTACAGAGCCATCTAGTTTGTTCTGCTGTAAACAATTCCAACTTTTACAAAAAGCATGCTTTATATCACATCGTGATTACAAGGGCAATGCAATGTGCATAGTTCAGATAGCTACTAAGTTTATCGATTTAAAAATAAAAGCTCTACAAAAGAATCAATTTTATTTCATGTAAGTAAAACCTTACATTCTCTACCTTTTAATTTTGCTTTCAGGGCTTTAACGCCATCTAACAATCAGAGCTAGAACTAAAAGTAGACTACAACAAGCAGCGAGCTTGCTTGTATACCAGAGTAAATAAATACTCAACGTGACACTAGAGGGCATTGCTTGTCATTTACGATTCTCTGGATAAGTTGTATAGGTAAGATAACTTTAAATTGGTTGTTGTTGAAAATTTTAATGAAACACAATGAACAAGTAAGATAGTCAATACTTAAACAAGTTACCTAATAAAACAATACCTGCTTACAAACAATAATAACTATTAACTTCTTAAAAATAGTATTAACATTTTATTATTAGTTAGAAACAAGTTACAGATTTATACCCTAAAAAGAAATGAAAAAGTTCAAACTTTCTTAAATTTCATTCATAGTTTTCTCACTACAGCTAGAGGCAGGTTTAAAAATTTCGTCCGTTTGTATTCCGTTTTATTGTCCGAACGGGCAAACAGCGAAATGCTGCAATAACGCGTTTTGTTCATAAAATCAGTTTCACACACTGTAACTCACGTAGCAGCTTTCAAAATAAAAATAATCCGCAAATCTAACTTTGTGGTGCAAGTTACAAGCTGTAGGGAGCATGCATGGGGCTTATTCAGACTAAAAGTATCAGTAAAACAACATTTACCAAGTATAGTACATATTGTGTGATGGCTCGCTACTTTCAGTTTTTCAAGAGTTTTGATAGATCAATAAGTGCATGTACACGTACCTACACATACAAGTAAAGCTCACTCGCCTTCTTCGTGAGTTACAAGAACTATTTCTGTTCTGTTCTTTGGTGTGCAATAAAGTGTATTTATTATTATTATTACTAAAGATAGCAAATAAAAAGGTTTAAATCCAATTTCTTCAGAAATTAAAATTTTGCTGACAATATTACAATTAATATATTAATAAGTAGGTACAATTTTTTTTTTCAAATTTTTAAGATTATTACATATTACATTATATATACCTACTTACCTACTCGTGTAGATACAGGTAGGTATGACTTCCCTTTCACAGGAATTAAAGACGTCACAATAAATAATATGACCTAAGTACTTAAAACCACAATAATTATTCTTCGACACAAATAAGTAGGTACCATTTTAAAAAGATAGAAAATAGCCTGACTTCTAGTCAAAATTGCTGAAAGAAAAGAAGTTGGATCTTCTTTCAGCAATATCGACAAGTAGGTACTTATTCTACAAAATAATACCTAAAAGAAAGCAAAGAGCATCACAACAACAACTTTACATAATTGAATAGTCCCAAAGCTTTTAACTTGTACCCACTTGTAGCCATTTTAAGCCGCTCCGCCGGCGTAGTTTCATAACCTAGGATAATAAACTAAAAGCCTTTGCAATACCGCCACAAAGAAAGCTTATTACATTAAAATTTCTTTACGGGCTGGCAATAACGACACGTTATACTTAATCTCTGCTCGTGTTGGAACGATTTTATGAATATTTCTCTCAATAGTGTGATTGCGAAGAAATTAAGAGATGATGCTCTGGAATCGACGATTATCAAGGTTTGGGAACTAGTGGTTTTAAATTGTTTTTGTAAGTCTTATGGTTAAAAAATTGTTTTCATATTCATGGCATTATGTTCTTGTGCATCTTGTCTTGTATGTTTTATGGAAATTAACCCAAGGCTCTGCTAATAAATCAAAGGCATAAACTCTATAAAATATTTCAGGTATAAGTAACTCTCAAGTTACTGATTTTATTCTGAGATTCTTTCGACCTAAATGCCCTAAGCTCTATACAGTTGTAGAGTTCGAAAAGGCATCTTTTTTATTTTTGCAATAATTTCTGAGGGAACATGAGTTCTACAATTTTAAAATTATACACTTCGTTTAAGAAAATTAAGAGATTCTTAAGAATAAAAAACATTTGAAACTTCATTCAAATCAAGGAGTATACTAAAGACCTTGTCCAAAGCGCATTTACCCGACTGCGTCCAAAAAGAAGGCAATGTTTTCAAAAGCTCTCAAACCGCGATTCCTTTCGTAAGCGTTTTCTTTGAGCGAAAACAAATTACTTTGGCATTGTAAATAAACTTTTTTCTCATCTAAAGTAACATTAAATTTGTCAAAGAGCCCGTGAAAACGTTCAGGTCCCTTTTGATGTCGACTGAAATGTTCTCAGCGTCCCTGAGTGTTAAATTGCCAGCCAAATCAAGATTCCCTTTAAAATGTTGATTATATCGTAGGAAATATTTTATGACCCAATAATTTGAACATAATTTCGTTTTACAAAATCAGGCTCGTTTATTAATATTATGAAAAAGGTAAGGTGTACTCGAACTCCTAATTATGAGACACAGTAATTATTAGGATATAATTAGAGAACGCGTTAGTGTAAATTAGGTAAAGGTAGGTAATTTGTATCTATGAAGTTTATTGGTATTCGTGAGTCTGCTACAAAATTGTTATCTAATGGGTAATTTAAATCGTTAAGCAGTAATAAATGATAAAGATTTATTTTCATAACTAATGAGATTTCTTGAACTCCTGCCTTCCTACATTCTTAACATTTTATAAACATTCATGATCCATGTTGGTTTGATCAATAAACATTATTATTTAAATACACGTATTATTTATTTATTTATTTAGGAAAACCAGGGTTTTACAGTTATATTACATATATTTCTCTCTAAATCTCAATAAAAATGGGCTCAATTCCGAATAAAAATCTCGCAATTAAACCATAATTAAGACTGAATGGTCAATCACTACCAAATTAAAACTCCAGTTTGAAGCCTGAAAACAATTCCGCCATCGACAGGCTTTCCAATAAACATATTATGCTCCACCACAGCATTGGATTATACGGAACCACGAAATATTAGGGCCCGTCTCTATGCATATTACTTATTGTGTACGTACGAGTACCGCAGACCGCAACGCTTTTACGCGGTCTCCCTGTTGATGTATTACGTGAAGACCTAAGGTAAATTTCTGTAACACATGTGTTTGTAATCCCTAAAAATAAAATAAAACTACCAGGTACCTTGCCCTCTTTACTTTTTGTCACATATTGCTAGACTTAAGTCTATATTATTATGAAATACCCTTATTAATCTAATTCAAACTCAAGCTGATGGGTTAAATCAATATTATTTTGTTATTTGAAATTTTTATAAAATAAAATAAAATAAATCATAGTTGGGTGTTTTCTTATGATGACACATATCAAGAGTAGTTGGAATAAAAGTTATTTCTCGTTCAACTCTTACTGTTACTGGCTAAATAAAACGTAATTCTATGGTACTGTTTATTTATTAGTTTTTATTAGCAATATATTGTCCAATAGTTACAAAACCAGACCTTTCCTACTGTAATCGCCATGACAAGGTAGATGCCAACCAGTTCCCATCACTAATGCACCCGCCAAAGCCGCGAAAACAATTCAATTTCCCAACATTTCAACTTTAAAAGCGTTCACCAACGCATTTTCAATGTCGAAACCTCTATTTTCCCTAAAATTTCCGACTTTTTCCCCCTTTTCACGAGCACAAGTAAGTTTGTCGATGTTTAAACGGCAACACTTAACGTTTATCAAAGCCTGGCCCATTCATAAGGCTGTAGGTGACGCTCTTTGATCTCAGCTTCAATATTTTTCCCTAATATTTTGGCAAGATTAAGGCGGGACTCGGTAAATACCCCCGTTTGATGTTCCTAAATATGATTTCGTGGGGTAAAAATGTATGTTTTTATTGATCGAGTTACATTCCTAAAGGTAAGTAGTAAGGAGAATTTGACGGATTCCTTTGAAGGACCTGTCTAAGTAAATAAACTGTGTATCATAAAACCAATTTACTATTTTTTTTTGGTTTGGTTTGTGGAGGGGGCCTGATGACCTGAAATACAAGCTTCTTTTAGCTTAGTTTAGGCATCAGTCTCCCACAATAATCGAATTCTACTATAAGTCTAAATTGTATTAAAAATATTGTAATGATTGTTGTGGTGAGGAAATAAAGCATTTTTATTATTTATTTATTTTATTATTTTTTTATATCAATAAAATAAATTGATGTCAAAAGAATTATTCATTTATCATTAAGATTGAAACATATTTTTACATCAAAGTAGACATGAAACTTGATAATGTTACTGTGAAAATGTTTCATGTTTACTAATGTTACATCAAAAGTAATAACTTCACTAATTAAACCAACCTTAATATACTAGACACATAGTTAATCAGTTAGTTCCCACTATTAACCGACAAATTGATATCTCTCAAAGATAGTTTCATTAACCATGAAGACATAAAATGTGTCAATTTACTGTAAGATTCGATTATATGTAACGCCCCTGGGTCTGCGGGTGTCTATGGGCGACGGTAATCACTTACGATCAGGTGATCCGTCTGCTCGTTTGCCTCCTATCACATAAAAAAAAAAAAAAAAAATACATACGAGTACGTTGCTTTGAAATCACGGGTTATTTTTATAGAGTTGTATAATAATCCAAGGGAATGAGTTTCGGCAGCTTAAAAAAATCCTAGTCATCAATTTGTCTGCTTTTAGGCATACTAGATTTAATTGTACGTTGCCTATTTGATTTTTACACTAATTTTATCATGCACCAAGCGACCTGATACATTTTTCATAGTGAGCGACATAATTGAAATTCAATTTAAAATATTGATTGCAAGCACGCACAGTGTGTTATGGGACTGTATAAACGGACATTCTCATTGATTTGATGAAACGTATAGAGCTCAGTTATACAAACATGATAGTAAAACTCCCGTTTGAAAATTCCACGTAGTTTTCGCGGTATAAGAATTCAAAGTTACCTATTTTTTTACTTCAAAATTATGCAAAAATATTCTCACTCGTTAACTAATAACATTTAATTCAGAATTGTTATAATACTTCATAGAGCTCTTAAAACTACACGTAATACGCGTATTAAGTGCTTCGTAAACGCATTCAGTTAATTAGGAAAAATGATTTTAGTGATTTTTGTTTTTATTTTTTTTCTCAATTTTACCTTAATATATGCAAACATTTTTAATTGCAAGATATAGTCTGATATATAATCTAATTGTATTAATAAAATCAGCTTTAAACTCCGTGATATATTTGAGAAAAAACATAAAACGTCTTAATAAAATTTTTACGAGTCTAGGGTCGACAATTTTGGAAGGAATAATTCATGTCTAAAAAGTTTCAAATCCAGCCTGTTGTGTGCATAGTGTTGAAGGTTCTAAAAAGTCACATTCACATTGTTTTTAACCGACTTCAAAAAAAGGAGGAGGTTCTCAAGTCGATTCTTTTTTCTTTTTTAACACTCTTATAATAACTTGAGTTGTATGTAAGTAACTAACTAAAAAAGTATGTAAACAAATCTAGGAAGTCGAATTTATCCTACCTTTAATAATTTTCTCATCGATTTGAAACCTATGTAAATCGAATGTCAATACAATAATTTGGTACAATCGAGCTGATGATATTTAAACATCCAAAAGAAATATTGCTATTAAAAAGTGATGGGAAATTTACAATTGTATATGGCGCATATTTTCAATTTGATTTTCCTCAAATATATCACGGAATTTAAAGCTGATTTTTTTTATACAATTAGATTAAATATCAGACTATATTTTGCAATTAAAAATGTTTGCATATATTAAGGTATAATTGAGAAAAAAAAATTAAAACAAAAATCACTAAAATCATTTTTCCTAATTAACTGAATGCGTTTACGAAGCATTTAATACGCTTATTACGTGTAGTTTTAAGAGCTCTATGAAGTATTATAACAATTCTGAATTAAATGTTATTAGTTAACGAGTGAGAATATTTTTGCATAATTTTGAAGTAAAAAAATAGGTAACTTTGAATTTTTATACCGCGAAAACTACTTGGAATTTTCAAACGGGAGTTTTACTATCATGTTTGTATAACTGAGCTCTACACGATTCATCAAATAAATGAGAATGTCCGATTATACAGTCTCATAACATACTGTGGCACGATCAGATTAACATAGTGCGTCCTAGTGGTACAGTAGGATTTTATAAAGCAAACCTAAATTGATATCTATACTTCAAGGTACACTACCCAATCATCCTCGAATGATGATGGAATCAGATCATTTGATTTCTATTGGAGGAACACGACCCTCTCTATTTTACCAGAAGCAAATGGATAATTTGTTTAAACTAAATACTTATTTTGCAGCGCTGATCAGTGTGCTTGCCACGAGTTTATGTTAGGTGAGCTCACTAGCGACTGCGTGAAAAAATGACTTTAAATGTATAACAGACTAGCTGTGCCCGTGACTTCGAACGCGTGAAAATAGTTTGAATAATATTTCCCGTTTTTGCAATATTTTTATTTACTAATTGATCCCTATTGGTTGTAAGGGGATGTTATAATAGATAAATGGGCTATCCAACACGAAAATATTTTTTCAAATCGGATCAGTACTACCTGAGATTAGCGCGTTCAACCAAACAAACTCTTCAGCTTCATAATATTAGTAGAAATGCGATCTGTTCTCTATCGTACAAAAAGCGAACCTACTGATCCTAATTGCATACGATTACAAACCTGATAAAGCAATTATTCATGGCAACAAAGTTTCAGCGCGCCAAATGTTGAATCTAATCAAAAATAAAACGGTCCAGATAAATTTTGTTCGCAAAAATCAACGGGATTGTTAACTCGCAAACTACGCTCGCGTTGGAACGAATGTTCGTTACGGGGAGTCGCTTTTCAACTAATAATTTTGCATCTGGCGCGGCGGTGTCGAACGCTCGGTTTTGTTGTCCGTTTTGAGTTGAGTTTCTCGTGTTGGAGAAATTATTTGTAACCCGTTTAGGTTGAAATGTTAGAACCTTACTGTTATAATAATTGAAGGAACAAAAGGATTCAAAATAAGTTGCTATCTTCTGCTCGTGGTTTCACCCGTGTTTTTTACTGCGTGGATATTTTTTTCACAATGAGTATTTTTCTGGTAAAACACTTATAGCAAAATGATGTTCCTTACATAAACTTTATCTCTTCATCTTCTAAGCAGTAAAAGTAAGTTTTCTTTTCTTTAATAATCAAATCTGTCTCACACACCTAAATTAGTTTAGGCTTAAAGATTTGAACAAACAATCTTTCACACTCAAAACTTATTATAATACCATGAACATACGAATATGTAAATACTTAAAACACATCTCATTCTACTCACCCTTACAAAATTACCCTTTTTACCCCCACTAGAACTTAGGGCGGGCGTGAGGGCGGCAATTACAACGCGGCGCTTTGATCTTGGGGGTGCTTATCGCCTCGCTTCGTGAAGTGGATGGCCAGTACAAGTGTGTCCTTGAATAACTAGCTGTTTTCAAATCAGCTGTACCTATAATGATGACTTCAACTATACAAAAAATATTCTAACCTTGTAATCATACTTTTCCACTTTTCATTTTGTCACTCTTTCCAGTAGCAAAATCCGGTTCCTGATAGAGTCACTGATATTGTTACCTACCAGATATCTGATAGAGTCACTGATATTGTTACCTACCAGATATCTGGTAGGTAACAATATCAGTGACTTTAGTTTGAAAGTTCTCAAAAGTTTTCGGTAATCAGTAACTGTTACGATCTAACACTTATCAGTTACTGATTTACTAAGGCTGGGTTGCACCATATTACTTTAACTTTGACAATCGTCAAAAATCTGTCAAACTCCATACAAAAAGCACCGGTTATCGTTATAGTTACTGTTAAAGTTAGGTGGTGCAACCCAGCCTAAGACTTTTGAGAACTTTTCAGGTACCGTTGAAACTGGCCGTTAACTTCTTTGGCCTTAGAAATGACGAGAAAAAAATAAGGCTTCTTATAGCCTTGAATTAAAAGATCACAACAAAGAATTAACTTTTGGATACCTACTAGGTACTTCTTCAAAGTTTGTTATTGAACATTTGAAATTCTTAAAATGTTCTCACCTAAACAATATCTTGTCTATGTAAACATTCGGAGCCTCTCTATACATAGTCAGCTATTGTAAGAAATGATTGATTCACGACGCAGGACGGTTGTGGACACAGAGTAATTGAGTCTGCTTCATCAGGGGTTCATATTAATTAACTCTTGTTGGCCGATAGCTCAGAGTAAATTGAAGGCTCTATACTGTGCTAGACAAACTAATCGATCAAAGTATACGTTGATCGTGTCATGATTAAAATCACTAGTATACATTTTTAGCAAATGCAAAAATTTACAATAATATAAAAAAAAATGTGAATCATATCCGGCTTGAAGGACCAAATGAACTAGTAAGAAAATGTGGACTTTATTTCAAATTACTGTTATTTGACTGGAAATAAAGCTTCTTATGCAAAACACTCAACTCAACTTAATTAAAGATTTTGATTTAATAAAATCTTCTTCTGAAAAGTTTTGAGTAAAACCTTACGCAACTTTGCTAAGCAGTGTACCTTTAATGTTAGACCATTTCTTATTGTACATATTAAAAGATAGACGGAGGGGTGACGTGTTCCCTCAAAGAGCCTCTCCGCAATGCTACGACGCTAAACAGTGCTACGACCGTAGTCTCGTAGGCTACGATATATCAAAGGCTACGGTATAGATGCGTATCTTTGAATACAGAGTATCTTTATGGCATCCTCCGGTATCCATATAAGCCACTTTTTCAACTGAATAGCCCCAGAAGTACAAAAGGAGAACTAATGCGCTACTAACTATCAATAGGGAGAGAATTTATCGTCGTACCATCCCCTCTTTACGAAGAAAATATTGGTCTTACGAAGTACCCAGACGTGGTTTGTGAATGCCGTCTTTTGTGGGTAGGGTGCGGTGTGAACTTAATTTCTCACTAGGTGAAGTCACAGGCAAAAACTAGTACAATATATTTACATTTCTGCATTGTGACGAGTCACCTAAACGTTCCTCACCTCTACATTCTCGTATCTCCTCGAAACAAGGACTCTTCATCGAATTATTGTTGCAAATACCAGGGTGGGACAAAAATGACCCAGTGGCGCTTCTAGGTAAAACCGATTTTTAATTTTTTTCTAACAATGTTATATTATCAAAAACCTTAAAAAATGATAAAATTCAATAAATCAGGAAAAGTCAAAAAGTTTCATGGACTTTTGTTGAAAAATAAAGAAGTTAGAGACGATCAAACTCGCGAGAGGGACAAAAATGGGACGGCGGCCTTTCTAGTGTTAATCAGTATGGAGTTGTATGAAAGTGCGCACATCACACCAATTTGGTATCGGCCGATTCTTCATACAAATTGGAATCGGGCCAAGGCTTAGGTAACAAGGTGGTAGCTAGCCAGGCGAACTTAACAGACTCTAGCGTCAAGCAAATCTGGCCTTATTGGAAATCGAACCCGAAATCTATGGGTCTGTCAATAGATCTTAATGTGACTNGCATGTGAAAGTTAATTAGGAGAACATGTCAAAATATTAATAATCTTATGAAAAGTCATTTGATAAAATCATAACAATGTCAACAATCCAATTATACTAATCATTACAATTAAATGTCAATTACATAAAATAACACACAACCAATATTAATACATAAAATTTCACAATTATTTAATTCTAAAAAAACTCATTTACAGAGTAGAAACATTTATCAAGCAGCCACTTGTGCAATACATTTCTAAATTCAGGCATAGAAGCTCCCTGTCACAGTAATACTATCATACAGTATTGTAACTTCATATAAACGGACGAAACGCGAGCTTTCCTTCGAAATTCAAATCTCGGTATGCGCTCGACATGCAAAAGTCGGGGGTGTCGCGAATGTGCCACAGTAATAAACGGACGATGTGTCGTTATTTAAACAGTGTTTTTTTTATAAAAATAATAAAAAAAAACACTGTTTAAAGTACCTATTTATACAGGGTGTTAGGTAAATGGGTTTATAAGCCGACACTAGCCCATGTTAATATTTATGCATGTAATTTATGCATGTGGTATGGTGAAGTCAGTGATATCATTTCTTTTAATTTTCATACAAAATAATATTTACAAAATCAGATTTGTATGAAATAAAATTATTAAAATGATGATATCAATTTTCTGACTTCATCATACCATACCATTTATATGCACATGTTAACATGGACTAGTGTCCGCTTATAAACCCATTTACCTAACACCCTGTATAATAATCAAGCATTTTGTACGCCTCAGTCGAGGCGCATAGGTACATTTTACGGTCGCAAATTTAAAAGATTTGTTACTATCTTAACACAAATATATTTTTTTAATTAAATCTATTATTGACAAGACAACATGCATTTTTATCCTATTTCATTCACAAAGTATTTTGTTTGTCAAAATAAAATTAAAAATTACAATCACAAAATACATTCACAAAACTATAGATAGAAATTCTAAGTAGGCAGATGTAATGAAAATAGGGTCTGCAGGTGGGCAGCCCTATCGCATGTTGTCAGTCGGTGACGTACCGCGGGGCTGTTGACATTTATTTCAAAAATATGCCCGAGTTGGAATACTGTATAGATATCATTACCGTGTCCCTGTATATAAGCTGGCAGTTTATTGAAAACTCTTATAGCCATACAAAATACATTTCTTTTATATAACGTTAAATTAATTTTGGGCAAATACAATCTGTTCTTGTGGCGAGTAGTCTTTTCTAATACCTGTTCATGCGTCTTAAAATTATCAGGATGTTTTTTTACAAATAGGCATAATTCCTTGATATATAAACATGGCAATGGCAATATTTTTAATTTTTTGAAGAGTGGCTTACAAGTACAGTACAGTGTTGTAGTAGTACAAGTAGTACAGTGTTGTCCGTTTTGAGTTGAGTTTCTCGTGTTGGAGAAATTATTTGTAACCCGTTTAGGTTACAAATGTTAGAATATCACTGTTATAATAATTATTGAAGGAACAAACGGATTAAAATATGTTGCTATCTTCTGCTCGTGGTTTTACCCATCTTGTAGGTACTCTACCTTGTGGATTTTTTCACGTCGAATTCTTTTTGTTTTTTTTTTCATACCAGAAGGATAATAAGCATGTTTCTTGCTAAAATGATTTATTTCATACATAAACTTTGACTCGTCATCTTCCAATATTATATTTCCAGTATTATATTTAGCAATAAAAGTTACTTTTTCTTTTCTGCCTCACACACCTAAATTAGTTTAGACTTAAAGACTTAAACAATCTTCCACCTTCAAAATCTTATTCAGGTATTATGAGCCTACGAATATGTAAAAACTTAAAACACATCTCATTCTACTCACCCCTACAAAATTACCCTTTTTACCCCCACTAGAACTTAGGGCGGGCGTGAGGGCGGCAATTACAACGCAGCGTTGCTTTGATCTTGCGGGTGCTTATCGCCTCGCTTCGTGAAGTGGATGGCCAGTACAAGTGTGTCCTTGCATTGACTAGCTGTTTTCAAATCAGCTGTACCTATAATAATGACTTCAACTGTACAAAAAATATTCTATCCTTATAATCATACTTTTCCACTTTTCATTTTGTCACTCATTCCAGTAGCAAAATCCGGTTCCTGATAGAGTCACTGATATTGTTACCTACCAGATAAACTACCACTTTAGTTTGAAACTTTTCAAAAGTTTTCGGTCATCAGTAACTTTCTGTTACGATCTAACACGTAACAGTTACTGATTACTAAGGCTTAGTTGCACCACCTAACTTTTACGGTAACTATGACGATAACCGGTGCTTTTTGTATGGAGATTGACAGTGATTTTTGACGTTTGTCAAAGTTAAAGTAAGTTGGTGCAACCCAGCCTAAGACTTTTGAGAACTTTTCAGGTACCGTTGAAACTGGCCGTTAACTTCTTTGGCCTTGGAAACGACGAGAAGAAAATAAGGCTTCTTGTTAGCCTTTAATTAAATGATCACAACAAAGAATTAACTTTTGGATACCTACTAGGTACTTTGAAATGCTTAAAATGTTCTCACCTAAACAATATCTTGTCTATGTAAGCATTCGGAGCCTCTCTATACATAGACAGCTATTGTAAGAAATGATTGATTCACGACGCAGGACGGTTGTGGACACAGAGTAATTGAGTCTGCTTCATCAGGGGTTCATATTAATTAACTCTTGTTGGCCGATAGCTCAGAGTAAATTGAAGGCTCTATACTGTGCTAGACAAACTAATCGATCAAAGTATAACGTTGATCGTGTCATAATTAAACTCACTAGTATGCGTTTTATACTAATTATGCAAAAATTGACAATAATATAAAAAAATGTGAATCATATCCGGCTTGAAGGACCAAATGAACTAGTAAGAAAATGTGGACTTTATTTCAAATTACTGTTATTTGACTGGAAATAAAGCTTCTCATGCAAAACACTCAACTCAACTTAATTAAAGATTTTGATTTAATAAAATCTTCTTCTGAAAAGTTTTGAGTAAGACCTTACGCAACTTTGCTAAGCAGTGTACCTTTTATGTTAGACCATTTCTTATTGTACATATTAAAAGATAGACGGAGGGGTGACGTGTTCCCTCAAAGAGCCTCTCCGCAATGCTACGACGCTAAACAGTGCTACGACCGTAGTCTCGTAGGCTACGATATATCAAAGAGTATAGATGCGTATCTTTGAATACAGAGTATCTTTATGGCATCCTCCGGTATCCATATAAGCCACTTTTTCAACTGAATAGCCCCAGAAGTACAAAAGGAGAACTAATGCGCTACTAACTATCAATAGGGAGAGAATTTATCGTCGTACCATCCCCTCTTTACGAAGAAAATATTGGTCTTACGAAGTACCCAGACGTGGTTTGTGAATGCCGTCTTTTGTGGGTAGGGTGCGGTGTGATGGGGTAGTAGGTCAAGGGCGGTAGCGTTTACTTCATAGCTTGACGGAATGCAATTAGTTTTTACCTATTTTAGCATCGTGTTTCTAATATTCTTCTTCGAAAATTAATAGTTAGGGTTTTTGTACTTGAGGAATGAAATTGCTGTAGTATTTTTCTTCGTAAATGAAATAATGACGATCTGTTTTATGTTTTTGAAATGTTTTTAAACACCTAAGATAAGGGATTAAGACAAAAAATATGTTAGACTCTTTATTGTGATACAAAATGTATACAAACAAAAAAAAAGACCAAGAATTTTTTTTTGCGTAAAATATGAGGATTACCTAATTAAATGGTGATCTTATTTCTAGGAAGCGGTCTCTTTCAGGCAGCCCGTTAAAAGGACATTTACTGGAATAAAAAACAGGTAACAATTAAAAACGCTTGTACCCTCAAACTTACACCACTCTCCCGTGAAACTTTGTGAAGCATTGTAAACACGACTTCTCTTGCTATTAGCACAAAGAAGTGAATGATGACGAAAAAACAACTCGCGTTGTTGTCAATCGGTCTATTTTGCAGGAACTCTGGAATGGCCGTGACGTCACGGATACGCTCGTATGCGATTTATGGGTAAAGGTTTAGAGCTGTTTGCCAAGTTTTTTCGTGATATACAGGGTGTTTTTTGACGAAGAGCTCATGCGAGGTTAAAAAATGTCACAGAAAATTCAGAGGCGATTTTATATGGAACTCAAATTGCATCAAAGTTTATATTTTGTTCTAGCTAGGAATCTAAACGAATCATATTGAAACTAAAAAACTTGTTTAAGGTAAAAGTATCTCTTACATCTCACATGTATCAGCAAATAGTGGCTATAAACGAATCAAAGTAAGAATGTTAACATTTCGAAGCTGGGAGGACTGCCGGCACCATTTGTATTTTTTTTTCAAACTTTATCATTGCGCCAATTTCTCACCCTGTATGGAATAATATTGAAAGCGTATTGTTGGTAAGGTAATATTTTTGCAAAAGAAAAGTTTTATCAAGTTATGTGTTATTGTTAACTCTATTTCCATTATTTAATATTGTTGTTTATCAATACTTTAGATATACTACAGAATTATTATACTTATGAATATACTCCTGTACCTACTTTATGATTTTCTAATTTTGAATACATATTTCAGAATCCAAATACATTTATTCTCAATCTGAATCAGTGTTTGTGGATCAGTTCAGAAAAATTGATATTACAATCAGTAACTCGATTTGTAATCTGATACAATCGAATAATTCAATCACTCGTTCAATCCACCAATCGCTCGGTGCGATCATAGCAACACCACAGCATGATGTTATAGCCAAAACAAATTAAACCATCAACTTAATATGTGTATTATTTAATCAAAAATTTAAATTACCGTAATATAATCTGAAAATGCCTTATTCGGATGACATACACGATACAAATGAAAGAAAATTAATAATTTAATTAGAACTAGCGGCCGCCCGCGACTTCGTACGCGTGGATCCCGTTTTACCTCCTTCATCTATCTTACGCGGTTTAGATTTTTTCATACAAATGTTTTTTCCCGCTAACTCCCGTTTCCGAGGGAATTTTGCAATATCCTGTTGCAACTAAGCTTTAAGTTTACTAAGATACTTGCATGCCAAATTTCAAGCGTCTAACTTAAGCGGTTTAGATTTTTCATACAAAAGGATTTTCGCGGGAACGGGAATTATCCCGTCCCCGTCGGAATTCCTAAGTATACTATAACCTGCCCAGGAGTATGAAGAATAATTGTACCAAGTTTCGTTAAAATCCGTCGAGTAGTTTTTGTTTCTATAAGGAACATACAGACGGACAGACAGACAGACAGACAAACATTTTACTGATTGCATTTTTGGCATCAGTATCGATCACTAATCATCCCCTGATAGTTATTTTGAAGATATATTTCATGTACAGAATTGACCTCTCTACAGATTTATTATAAGTATAAACTGCCAGTAAAACATATGGACTACTTTATTTATATCACAAGTGAAATCTTAATTATTATTACTGACGGGATTGCTACCATGTACCTTAATTTTGAGTTTCCGATATTTCGGCACTGTTGCAAGCACCATGTGAAATCTTATTTGATGCATAGAGATCAAAGCTGTTTCCTCCCTGAACGCTTAGGCAAAATAACGAATATAATATTAGTAACAGCTGAAATTTATTATTTACATCTTTCATACACAAAGAGAGACTTTTAATGTAAATACTGTCACAATCGCTTTTTTTTCAGAGGTCAGCCAGCCCTAATAGTGCCAGTGCTAACATCATATTGGATGCAGAATTTTAAGCCTGTGGTCGTTGCACTAGTATTGCTTGCTGTTCTCGCCATTCTGTCCACGGTATGATGATCCCGCGTTGATTGTGTCCAAATAATTGGATTCCTCGTATATGACAAACATGCAAATACTGTACAACTGCGTAAACCCAAACATGTGCCTTAATCAGTTGTCATAAGATCGATCGGACGATTCTGGGTATGCGCATACACCTACGTTATAAGTGGTCGTGATTAATACGGAACGAATTATGCGTGAAACGTGACGGTTTCGCGTTTTGAATTCCGATAATTCGAAACTCGAAAGACTCGGCTTAATCAGTCTGGGATTGACGGCAAATATGAGTATGTTAACGAATTGATGCAATCAGAGGAAACGGAGTATTCCGATGTAACTATATTTTTCTGCATTTTGAGATAATTTAACGGAAAGAGGAAGTTTAAATTTTATCTGCCTAAAGAGTTTAAATGCTCTAAGAGTCAATTTAAGTTGTGTAAGTAAACTACTTTCATGATCACTAATAAGTACTTGATTGTACTGTAACGACACTAGATATATGTCATTCATAAATCGATAATAGCTGTCAGCGATATTTTATATTTCTATAGCTAATAATCTTTAAAATAATGTACTGAAGTTTGTATTGCACAAATTACTCATAGTCCCGTTAGCCCCTCGTGTTAAGCTAAATATGATTATGTCGATATTTTTGGGGCTCTGGTCATGCTTATTTACTTTCGCAAATCAATACAGTAAATACTCCCCCATAAACTAATGTTAGCCTAGTGGTTCTGAATGGTGGTGGCACTTAGCTATTTTCAACCGACTTCAAAAAAGGAGGAGGTTCTCAATTCGACCCGTATGTTTTTTTTTCTATGTTTGTTACGCGATAACTCCGCCAATTATGAACCGATTTGAACAAATCTTTTTTCGGTGTATAGGGCTCAAGGGTGGTCCCATTTAAATTTAATAATAGAAAAAACAACCCCCAATGGTGGAAAATCGGGGATGAACTTTTTTATACGCAATATCTCCGCCGATTATAAATCAATTTGAACGATTATTTTTTTGTTGAATAGGTATTATCAAAAGGGTGGTTTCATGCGAATTTGAAGAAAATATTTCACCCCCAAGGGTGGAAAATTGGGGGTGAACTTTTTTATACGCAATATTTTTAATTTTTAGTTTTTTTTGTGTTCACGCATTTGAAGTCGGTTTTATTTTTAAAAAAAGTTAATTATCCATAATATTCTCAGGGCCATAAACACTGTAAAAGCTAGCTTCAGTGTTCAGTAAGTCCATTACAGTTTTCCGGTCCATACTACAGTTTAATGAAATTTCAGTTCTCGCTGAAAAACTCGGTTAGCGGCAACTCACGCGGAAACGGATGGAGGAACGGTGTTCCGATGAAACTTATTACGAGAGCACTTCCGGTGGAGGAGCTTAGGACTTTGATTGAAAAGGTTTTTAATAATTTTAGCTACCTACTTACTAATTGTTAGAGAAGTAAAGTGATTATTGAACCTGAAAAAATCACGGAAAAAGGAGAGCTGATATTTATATTTTTGAGATTTTTAAAAAATAATCTTTTTTTATATGGTATAGGTATGCACAAAATTGCAAATTAGTTACCGGGTTAGCTTGCCCCTCCTTTTAAAGCATAGTATGTAAATTATAAATATCCGAACAGCAGTGGTCGTGACGCGCTCTTTACCGTCACGAAATTACAATAAGCGAATAGCATTTATTTATTTATTTGTTTCATTGTAAAAGTTTGAGTCTTCTTTTTTTTTACCACATAAAATTATTTCTTACTTTCAAGAAGTTTATTGCTATGTGAAGATGTGCTATATTTTGTAACGTGCAGCTTCAGCTTTACACCGCACCGTATGACCGCTGCTAATACTTCGTCAGTTTGAAAGGGGCGCTGTATTGCGAGTGACAGCATCATGCATATTCAGCCGCCCTGCCCTAGGGCGGGCTCGGAAAAACTGCAAAAACAGAATCCATGTTTGACGAGCAGTCTCGCAAAATTTTAGCGGCGTGGTGATTATTCTGGGTTACCATAAAAACAACATGAGTTGCTTTAATTAGATACGTTAATTCTGTTTTAAACTTTCATGGTCACTATCATAATTAACATAAGGTGTAATTTTTTGATAGGTTGTATTTGTGACTTGCTGACTGAACTATAGAATGAGCTAGCATAAAAATGACTTGGCTTTAAATGTTTTTAAGGGATTCTTAATATTTTTTTGATTTTGAGGTCAACTGGTGACCTAAGTTATAAATATAATAATAAATGAAGTGTTTCAAAAAGGGGCGCGTAACAGAATTTAATTCTATTGGTTAAAATTCACGCGGGCGCAGACCCAGCAAGTAGCCAGTAACTTATATTCCTTATTTTTTGTAAAGAAAAAATAGTGAACTTTCCTCAATATATTAATAAATCGGCGTTCAAAAACTTTGTGCAAAATATATCCAACCCAAATCCATTTATGCTAATACTTTACTCGTATGAATTTACATTGGAATCATATTTGTGGCTATCCACTTTAAACAAAGCGTCAGATGAGGCTGAAATACTGGGCGCGCGTGGCAAACGCTAGGGCGGGCGGGACAACCAAACTGGCGTACGGACTACTTTACGTTGCACTTGGATGCGCTCTGAATAGTAAAAATACAGTTTTACGTACTTCATACAATCATGAAATGCATGTAAGTATGCATTTGGGAGGATATTTTTGTATACACTTTATTTCTCTAGAGGTCCAAACAAATAAGATATGTTGGTACTTACAGTAAATTTTCTGTACGTAAAATCATAGTTCAAGGAAAGCTTGTTTACTGAATACTTAACCGTAATCATACTCTACTCACTTGTAAGTGCTAAAATTAGAAGACTTTTTGTATAAAACTGCAACGGATTTTTTCAGGCTTAAAATAAAAGCTTAAAGTATGCACTCAGGCTTTAGTCCTTTAGCTATTACAGCCATTACAAGACATGCTAATTCAGCGGAAGAAAAAACCGGCAGCGAAACTAAAGTCTTCATAATTTATCGCCGCGAAATAACACTTGGACGCATTTCAAATCCCGACAAAGCGTTGCATAAAACTACAATACTGGGCGGGCGCCGCAAACTGGGCGGGCGGGCCGAGCGAACGGATATACGGAACACTTTACGATTATTGCTTCCTCCGCGCCCTCCAGTGACACTAGTCGCACTGAATACCGCTTTTATTGTTTATTATTCTTTTAAATGGGTAATGCAGAGAGCTGAGAGCAAATATTCTCGTCGAGTACCCTGTGGAAAGCTTTGAGCATACTTTATGCTTAATAACGGATTTATTGTTATATTGTCTGCGGTTTTCTATTCAGTCTTTCTATTAGTGATGATAGTTTGCCTTTTTAAATACTTAGCTAATGTGAAATTAATTCAAACCGACAACATAACAACTCATTATATAGCCTTTTTAATACACGTCATGATGACATTATCTTTTTAGTGTAGACTGCACAATGGACAGAGTCGTGAAATTCAAAAAATAAACGTCATGTTNTCAACTCAACTTAATTAAAGATTTTGATTTAATAAAATCTTCTTCTGAAAAGTTTTGAGTAAAACCTTACGCAACTTTGCTAAGCAGTGTACCTTTAATGTTAGACCATTTCTTATTGTACATATTAAAAGATAGACGGAGGGGTGACGTGTTCCCTCAAAGAGCCTCTCCGCAATGCTACGACGCTAAACAGTGCTACGACCGTAGTCTCGTAGGCTACGATATATCAAAGAGTATAGATGCGTATCTTTGAATACAGAGTATCTTTATGGCATCCTCCGGTATCCATATAAGCCACTTTTTCAACTGAATAGCCCCAGAAGTACAAAAGGAGAACTAATGCGCTACTAACTATCAATAGGGAGAGAATTTATCGTCGTACCATCCCCTCTTTACGAAGAAAATATTGGTCTTACGAAGTACCCAGACGTGGTTTGTGAATGCCGTCTTTTGTGGGTAGGGTGCGGTGTGGTGGGGTAGTAGGTTAAAGGCGGTAGCGTTTACTTCATAGCTTGACGGAATGCAATTAGTTTTTACTTATTTTAGCATCGTGTTTCTAATATTCTTCTTCNTCTCAATTAACTATTTAGACGACGAAATTGCCTAACTATTTATGCCTATAACATATTTGTAGTATTACTGGTTAATGATTGTAACGAGTTGAAAAAGTACTGTTTTTGCGCCAAACGGCGTAAACGCTCTTAAGTATTGGAAAAAAAATGTAAATTCATTTCAGTAAACAAAGGGCCGCATTATCACAACAATTTCTAGATCAAACATTGAAACCGAATTAGTCGAAGGCCTAAAAGGTTTTCGATTACAAAATCACCCGTCAATCGGCTGTCAATCGGAACAAAAAGCATAATTTCGCTCGATGCAAAATTGTCCCAATTATTGTTCGACTTCAAAGCCAAATATGACGGGTCTATTGCCATTATTTCGCGATTTCAAATATTCTCTATACAGCCATTATGGTCAGGTTTTATTCCTCAGAAGTATTTGGCATAATGTGGCTGCAGGTCGTTTTGTTGGGGCTATTTTTCCCGTCGGCCATTTTAGGGTTAGATCAAAGGGCGGTGGAGTTTTCTGTGGACTACTTCAGACACAGAAATGCCAAATTTGTTTGCTTGCTTACGTGTGGGGACGATACTTGTGAGATGATTTAATAATTGTGTTATATCTAAATTAGGCGGTTATCACACTGCGCCGCGCTCCGCCGCGGAGCGCGTGGCGACAGATTTAATCATTGTATGCAAGTACCTCAGTTTGTATAGAATACACGCGCGGCACTTCACACTGACAACACGTCCGCGCGCGTGATTTTTTATATGAAAATCACGCGCTCCGCGGCGGAGCGCGGCGCAGTGTGATAACCGCCTTAATGGAAAAGTTCAGGCAAAGGGCACAAGAGATCAAACACTAGTGTCAAACATTGCTCATTTGAATTTATCACTTGAATTGATGGCTAAAATAATGTCCCCTTCAAAGCAAAGAACCATATTCTAGCTAGCTATAGTCCAAGCTTTACTTAGGTAGGTCATAATTTTTTGGGACAATTTATTTGTTAATTCTTACAGGGAATCGCAATTTCGTGAAACTAGCTGCAAAACATCACGCCAGGGTGTCCGTCAGTAAGATTGACCAGTCAATAAGTAAACTTTCTTTGGGCTCATGTCTACAGCAAAAATTTTTCTCTGTCGGAGTGTTGGTCGACCCCACATGTCCCAAGTTTAAACAGGTCATGGATTATGTGAGTAATTATTTANGGGGTAGTAGGTTAAAGGCGGTAGCGTTTACTTCATAGCTTGACGGAATGCAATTAGTTTTTACTTATTTTAGCATCGTGTTTCTAATATTCTTCTTCAAAAATTAATAGTTAGGGTTTTTGTACTTGAGGAATGAAATTGCTGTAGTATTTTTCTTCGTAAATGAAATAATGACGATCTTTTTTATGTTTTTGAAATGTTTTTAAACACCTAAGATAAGGGATTAAGACAAAAAATGTGTTAGACTCTTTATTGTGATACAAAATGTATACAAACAAAAAAAAAGACCAATAATTTTTTTTTGCGTAAAATATGAGGATTACCTAATTAAATGGTGATCTTATTACTAGGAAGCGGTCTCTTCCAGGCAGCCCGTTGAAAGGACATAATTTACTGGAATAAAAAACAGGTACTAACTATTAAAAACGCTTGCACCCTCAAACTTACACCATTCTCCCGTGAAACTTTGTGAAGCATTGTAAACACGACTTCTCTTGCTATTAGCACAAAGAAGTGAATGATGACGAAAAAAACAACTCGCGTTGTTGTCAATCGGTCTATTTTGCAGGAACTCTGGAACGGCCGTGACGTCACGGATACGCTCGTATGCGATTTATGGGTAAAGGTTTGGAGCTGTTTGCCAAGTTTTTTCGTGATATACAGGCTGTTTTTTTGACGAACAGTTCATGCGAGGTTAAAAAATGTCACAAGATTCAGAGGCGATTTTATATGGGACTCAAATTGCATCAAAGTTATCTTTTGTTCTAGCTAGGAATCAAAACGTATCATACGGAAAGTAAAGAACTTGTAAAAAAACTAAAATACGTACATTTCACTTCTATCAATGAATAGTGTCGCCTCTAAAAATTCAATTTGTAAAAATCTTGAAACTATCGAAGCTGGGACTCCATTACCATTTGTATTTTATTTTTCAAACTTTATCATTGCGCCATTAACTCACCCTGTATGAAATAATATTCAAACCGTATTGTTGGTATAGGTAATATTTTTTCAAAAGAAAAGTTTTATCAAGTTATGTGTTATTGTTAACCCTATTTCCATTATTTTGTTTGTCAATACTTATGATATATTTAGGAATTATTATTATTAATATAAATGTACTCGTGTACCTACTTTTATTTTCCGATTTTAAGTAGGTACATATTGCAGAATCCAAATAAATAAATAGGTATATTCTCAATCTGAATCAGTGTTTGTGGATCAGTTATTGGCTATCAGGTGCAACAAAAATATTGGTAAAATTGATATTACAATCAGTAACTCGATTTGTAATCTGATACAATCGAATAATTCAATCACTCGTTCAATCCACCAATCGCTTGGTGCGATCATAGCAACACCACAGCATTATGTTATAGCCAAAATAAATTAAACAATCAACTAAATAAATGTAATATTTTATCAAAAACTTAAATTACCGTAACATAACCTGAAAATGCCTTATTTGGGTGACATACACGATACAAATGAAAGAAAATTAATAATTTAATTAGAATTAAACTGTCAGTAAAAACATAAATGCACTAATTTATTAATTTATACTTATCACAAGTGAAATCTTAAGGGGTGAATAAAGATCCATGGATCGTTTAGGCAAAATAACGAATATATTAGTAGTAACAGCTGAAATTGATTATTTATCTCTTTCACAAAGAGATATTTTTAATGTAAATACTGTCACAATCGCTTTTTTTTTCAGAGGTCAGCCAGCCCTAATAGTGCCAGTGCTAACATTATATTGGATGCAGAATTTTAAGCCTGTGGTCGTTGCACTAGTATTGCTTGCTGTTCTCGCCATTCTGTCCACGGTATGATGATCCCGCGTTGATTGTGTCCAAATAATTGGATTCCTCGTATATGACAAACATGCAAATACTGTACAACTGCGTAAACCCAAACATGTGCCTTAATCCGTTGTCATAAGATCGATCGGACGATTCTGGGTATGCGCATACCTACGTTATAAGTGGTCGTGATTAATACGGAACGAATTATGCGTGAAACGTGACGGTTTCGCGTTCTGAATTCCGATAATTCGAAACTCGAAAGACTCGGCTTAATCAGTCTGGGATTGACGGCAAATATGAGTATGTTAACGAATTGATGCAATCAGAGGTAAAGGAGTATTCCGATGTTTACGAGTAGTACCTATACGAGAACATTTTGCAATTTAACCGACATAATGAAGTTGAAATTTTTACTATATTTGAACCTTGAAATTAAGGAGTAATGTTATAAGTAGGTATAGTAAGATTATATTTATCTGCCTCAAGAGTCAATTTTAGTTGTGTTAAAAACTTTCATGATTTAACACTTGAATTATTGTGCAATAGTGACACACGATTTACGTCGTTTTATCGATAAATAGCTGTCAGAGAAATCCGTAACTTCGACAGCTGTATCATAATATTAGTCAGGGCACTCAGGGCCGCGTGATAAATACGTTTAAATGTTAGGGCTTTGAGTTTTTACGAACAAGTGTAAAAAGCACGCTTATATTTATTTTCGAAATTATAATAATACGCTTTCATATATGAGAAACAGATTTGGGTCTAGTCTAGGAACTCAATGGTACCTACCTATTTTCCATAAATTCCCACGACTGTAAACACTGTAAAAGCTAACTTCAGTGTTCAGTAAGTCCATTACAGTTTTCCGGTCCATACTACAGTTTAATGAAATTTCAGTTCTTGCTGAAAAACTCGGTTAGCGGCAACTCACGCGGAAACGGATGGAGTAACGGTGTTCCGTGTAAACTTATTACGAGAGCACTTCCGGCGGAGAAGCTTAGGATTTTGATTGAAAAGGTTTGTAATAATTTTAGCTACTTACTAATCATTAGAGAAGTAAAGTGATTTATTGAACCTGAATATTACTTACTTTTACTTTATTTTAAAAATTACCTTATTAATAAGTCATTGTAAAAAATTGTGTTTAAATATAAGATTTTAAACAATCGCGTTGCATTTTAACTACAATAGAGAAACACGGGTCTCAACGCATAATTTTTTATACGAGTGACATAAGTTGCTTGTGACCACGGTTGCAGCATAGCAGCCGAAACGTCAAGCCGTACATATGTACCTAACTCATATAAAAATGTCGCGTTGAGACGTTTCTCTGTTGTAATTTGGGTCTTTTATCAAATAAAACTATTTCTTTCTTTCAAGAAGTTTATTGCTATATAAAGACAGATATTTTGTAACGTGCAGCTTCAGCTTTACACCGCACTGTATGACCGCTGCTAATACTTCGTCAGTTTGAAAGGGGCGCTGTATTGCGAGTGACAGCATCATGCATATTCAGCCGCCCTGCCCTAGGGCGGGCTCGGAAAAACTGCAAAAACAGAATCCATGTTTGACGAGCAGTCCCGAAAATTTTTGGGTGAGTGGTGATTATTCTGGGTTACTATAAAAACATCATGAGTTGCTTTAATTAGATACGTTAATTCTGTTTTAAACTTTCATGGTCACTATCATAATTAACATAAAGTGTAATTTTTTGATAGGTTGTATTTGTGACTTGCTGACTGAACTAGAATGAGCTAGCATGAAAATGACTTGGCTTTAAATGTTTTTAAGGGATTCTTAATATTTTTTGATTTTGAGGCCAACTGGTGACATAAGTTATAAATATAATATTAAATGAAGTGTTTCAAAAAGGGGCGCGTAACAGAATTTAATTCTATTGGTTAAAATTCACGCGGGCGCAGACCCAGCAAGTAGCCAGTAACTTATATTCCTTATTTTTTGTAAAGAAAAAATAGTGGACTTTCCTCAATATATTTATAAAAATCGGCGTTCAAAAACTTTGTGCAAAATATATCCAACCCAAATCCATTTATGCTAATACTTTACTCGTATGAATTTACATTGGAATCATATTTGTGGCTATCCACTTTAAACAAAGCGTCAGATGAGGCTGAAATACTGTGCGCGCGTGGCAAACGCTAGGGCGGGCGGGACAAGCAAACGGGCGTACGGACTACTTTACGTTGCACTTGGATGCGCTCTGAATAGTAAAAATACAGTTTTACGTACTTCATACAATCATGAAATGCATGTAAGTATGCATTTGGGAGGATATTTTTGTATACATTTTATTTCTCTTGAGGTCCATATATGATACAGTTATGTGCGTGTTATGATAGCTTGAAACAAAGCTTGTTTGATCAATATTTAATCGTACTTATATTTACTCACTTGTGAGTTCTAAAGTTAGAAGACTTTACGTATAAAACACACAGATCTCCAACGGATTTTTTCAGGCTTAAAATAAAAGCTTAAAGTATGCACTCAGGCTTTAGTCCTTTAGATATCACAGCCATTACAAGACATGCTAATTCAGCGGAAGAAAAAACCGGCAGCGAAACTAAAGTCTTCATAATTTATCGCCGCGAAATAACACTTGGACGCATTTCAATTCCCGACAAAGCGTTGCATAAAACTACAATACTGGGCGGGCGCCGCAAACTGGGCGGGCGGGCCGAGCGAACGGATATACGGAACGCTTTACGATTATTGCTTCCTCCGCGCCCTCTAGTGACACTAGTCGCACTGAATACCGCTTTTATTGTTTATTATTCTTTTAAATGGGTAATGCAGAGAGCTGAGAGCAAATATTCTCGTCGAGTACCCTGTGGAAAGCTTTGAGCATACTTTATGCTTAATAACGGATTTATTGTTATATTCTTTGCGGTTTTCTATTCAAAGTTTTTCTAGTTAGTGATGATAGTTTGCCTTTTTAAATACTTAGCTAATTTGAAATTAATTCAAACCGATATAACAAGTATTATTATCTTCCATATAGAGAAGAACTCATTAAAGAGCCTTTTCAATACACGTCATGATGACATTATCTTTTTAGTGTAGACTGCACAATCAGCACAATGCACAAAGTCGTAAAATTAAAAAAATAAACATTATATTTTACCCATTTCTAAATATTCTTCTTTGTCTAGTAAATGCATCTTTATTTAAAACTAGCGGCCGCCCGCGACTTAGTACGCGTGGATCCCGTTTTACCCCCTTAGGGGTGGAGTTTCGTAAAATCCTTTCTTAGCGGATGCCTACGTCATAACATCTACCTGCATGCCAAATTTCAGCGTGTTCCGTCCAGTGGTTTGAGCTGTGCGTTGATAGATCACTATGTCAATCAGTCAGTCAGTCACCTTTGAGTTTTTGTATATATAGATAGGCTAATATATTTGTTTTTTAAAGATTAATAGCAATTTGTATTTAATTTCCCAAATTACTAATAGTCCCGTTAGCCTCTCGTGGTAAGCTAAATAAGCTTGTGTTACGAGTGGACTCACCACAATAGTCGAGCGGCAGTGGGATTCGAACCCGCGTTCCTCGGATCTCGAGTCGGCCAGACCCCTTCACCGTTCGGCTATCGTGGCTATAGACAACATAATAGACATTTTAATCCGCCTCATTAAAAAACCATCCATTTTTTAACTTAAATCTCCAATCTCAGTGCACCTCAAGTCCCCAAACTATCGTTATGAAGCTAACGTGTCGCTGACAACACAATCAGCTCTAAATTAGGTTCCAAACGCGCCCTCGTAATCACGAGTATGCCCTACAAACAAGTCAATCTTAAACCGGGTTTGCATAGATTAGCGCAACACTCGCTTTTAGAACACACTTTGGGGGTGGTGCAAGTGATAGGATATGGTGGAATTGACATTATCGCATCTGAAGCGTGCAACATACTAAAATTTTTACCTACTTGTACCCCGACCTACATCTGTGTACATTATTTTTTACAATTAAGCATTTTATCGATTTTGCCTATACATTTTGACGTCGATAAAAGTTATCACCGCGCGCATCTTAGGCCTACTGGCTTTGTTAACGACTGGCAACTGGGCGTTATTTGACAGCACAAAACGCTTAGTAGATTATTATTTTCTTGTGAACTTGTTGACTATAGGTAGGCTTTCTAATTAGAAGCTTTTACCCGACCGCAATATTTTAAGAGCTTATCAACTTTTTGTGCCCTGGCGTATTAAATAACTTGCTAACCTTCTAAAACTTCAAACAGTTATAAACACTAGGTTGATCAAAAAAGAAATTTTTTTAAAACTGGCGTTTTATAGCTTTTAAGAGTACCAACAATAATGGCTCGGCACAAAACATACTTAACGACCTATTGTATCTGAAAAATTTCTAACGCTACCGCCTATCAATTAACGGCCAGCATACATCGTACTCCTTAGCCGTTATGCAGCGAGCGGCAATCTACATAATACGCAGACACACCGCTATAAAAATGGTAATGCAACTCTACACAGGCTTTGCTTTCAGTTTGGGTAATAGGTCGCACGAACATCGCTTCAGGTTCATAAAGTATGGTTTACGATGTTTCGATGGTTTTTAAATGAATGATCAGCAACGTTTTTACTTACTTTNGGACTCTGTGCAATGCAGCCGAGGGAACGATAGACGCGCGCGCGAACGTCTGGCTGTTGCAATGACTCCCGAGCGAATGCTAGGCGCCCGCGGTCGCCGCCGTCTCTTATATTAGCTCGGTCCGTGCGGCGTGCGGCCGCGCAGCCGTAGGGTTGTCAAAATCTCTGCGCTCGGTGCTAGGGCTGTCGATGCGTCGCGGGGCGCGTCACAATGTTTTAGCCATTTCGAAATATTCTTCTTTGTCTAGCAAATGTATCTTTATTTCAAACTAGCGGCCGCCCGCGACTTCGTACGCGTGGATCCCGTTTACCCCCATAGGGGTGGAGGTTCGTTAAATCCTTTCTTAGCGGATGCCTACGTCATAACATCTGCCTGCATGCCAAATTTCAGGCTGATCCGTCCAGTGGTTTGAGCAGTGCGTTGATAGATCACTATGTCAGTCAGTCAGTCACCTTTGAGTTATTGTATATTTAGATACTAACAGACATTTTAAACCGCGTCATAAAAAACATTTCATCTCAGTCATTTTTCAACTTAAAGCTCCAATCTCAGTGCACCTCAAGTTCCCAAACTATCGTTACGTAGCTAACGTGTCGCTGACAACACAATCAGCTCTAAATTAGGTTCCAAACGCGCCCTCGTAATCACGAGTATGCCCTACAAACAAGTCAATCTTAAACCGGGTTTGCATAGATTAGCGCAACACTCGCTTTTAGAACACACTTTGGGGGTGGTGTAAGTGACAGGGTATAGTGGGATTGAAATTATGTCACCTAAAACGTGTAAAATGTATGTACTTTTACCCCGGCCTACATTTATGTATTGTATACCGATCTGGCTGTGTGTAACTGGGTACTGACCGTTCTATGACAAAATTTGACAGAGATCGCTCAGGAGATTACATAATATTGTTTGCATGTCAATAATTACACATAAGTTTTCTCAGTAGAAGCTGTCATTCGAACACAACGTTTTAAGAGATTTTTAACGTTTTGTGCTCTGACGTAGTTATGTATCTTTCTTACCTTCTTAAAGTGAACTCAAACAGTACTCAATCATAAAGTTTATTGAAAAAGATACTTTTGTAAAAACTGGCTTTTTAGAGCTTTTACGAGTTCGACTACCTAAAATTGTTCGGCACAAAACATAGCGACTTATTACGAGTATGTATCTAAAAACTCGCTGACGCTACCGCTTATGAATTAACGGCTAGCATACATCGTACTCCTTAGCCGTTATGCAGCGAGCGGCAATCTACATAATACGCAGACACACCGCTATAAAAATGGTAATGCAACTCTACACAGGCTTTGCTTTCAGTTTGGGTAATAGGTCGCACGAACATCGCTTCAGGTTCATAAATTTTAGTTTACGATGTTTCGATGGTTTTTAAATGAATGATCAGCAACGTTTTTACTTACTATCATCATCGTCATGTCAGCTTCAGAACGTCCACTGCTGATCATAGACCTTGCCCAATGATTTACAGATTGGCTAACCATATGGTAAGAACTCGTTTATTTTTGCAAGGAGGCTTTTAAAAAGCGCTTTTGTACTTGCTGATAGATGCCTGCATCCTTATCAAACTACTGCTTGGTGAGCTTCTTAAGATCTAATTTATTTAAATATTTGTTTCAAAATCGCAAATGCAATCCATGCTTAATGATTATTAATAAATTCGTACCTGACATAATTTGACATAATTAATTAGCTTGTCACACGTTTGACCCTGTGTCCTTCGTTGAAATTCAAATGTCGTATCATCACTTAATCCGTTCGTTTGCGCACGTCTTAATACTAGGCTTAACCTCTCAACTGCGACGTCATAATGAACAATGATGAAACAAAAGCATAAAGGCTCAGTACATTTGCTCTAATGTCATATCAAGGTGCGGGTTTGTGACATCTTTTTTGGTATGGGTTTTATAAAACACAAAATAGCGGCTAAAATCAGTTTATACTTAGTTTTTATGAAAATTGGTAGAAGAGTGTGCAAGAAAACGAAGAAAAAGTCGATTAACTGATGATTAATGATGAAAAGGTTTCTGCATTATGGAAAGAATTTATAAGTCATTTGACAGCTATTTTTAGTAGACAGTTTTTTTACATTGCTGAATTCACGATTCATCTTGGCGCAACAACCCTATAATGACTCACACTTCCTACGTCATTTAACCCTCACATCCTCNATGAAAATTGATGATTAATGATGAAAAGGTTTCTGCATTATGGAAAGAATTTATAAGTCATTTGACAGCTATCATTACTATCATGTAATAAATACCGTGGTGTGATTGGTCATAATATCCTACCTAGTAACATCTCTACTCTCTCATCTCTCGATTGTGCCAGAAGGAGGGTTATGTTTTTTTTTTACATTGCTGAATTCACGATTCACTTGGCGCAACAACCATATAATGACTCACACACTCTTTCTACGTCATTTAACCCTCACATCCTGNACATCCTCCGAATGACTCATTCTACTTTGAAAGCTCTTAAAGGCTGTCACCACTGTTATCACAGGCCCATGATAAGAAATACGAACCCAGCTTACATCTAATGCGGTAACACTGACATGTTCCAAACAGCAATTTGATAGAGCCTGACAAGGGTGGGCAATTTTCCATTATTTATTGCCGTGTGGGAATTTACGCACATAACCTACGCCTTTATTAGCTGTTTTGGATGGACTCCGCATTATATCATTTTGATACAGATACGGCTAAGAGAGTTATGGTGTGTTTTGTTTATGGGGCCATATTAGTACGGAACTTTAACCATGATTCTGTTGACATGAATTTCGGTACAGAGCCTCTTTAAGCAGTTTTTATGAAATATTTTCTAATACCAATGTTATTATTAATCTAACTTTGAAACTGAAAATATATTGCTTTAAGGTTGGGAATAAGACGTATCTTATACCCGTAGGTATGGTTGATACTAAGTAGGTAATATGAATTATATTAATTGATAGTTTAATCCATTTAAGTCGGTACAAAATTTACTTAAGAATTATACCTGATCCTCATACAAAGGCTCATGAACTCATGAAATTTTTCCGTGGGCTATATTCTTGATAACTACAGTTTGTGGTATCATAAAACTGCAGGTCATGTTCTATTATGGACATCATAAGAGTTTGTAAGCTATTACAGCTAGATTAGGTATTGTTAACGCTATTTGTTCGGCTTAGGCTGGGTTGCACGATCTTATTTCATCTGTCAAACTCCATAAAAAACGCCGATTATATCTTCAAAGTTACCGTTAAAGTTAGGTAGTGCAACTCCGCTTTACTGCATCATCTGCTTTAACATTGATTTACAGAATGCGCAAGCTCCAAATTTATTCTTAAAATAGTCTACACAAAACACAACACTCTATCGACACACAACAGAAGTTCGTTGCCAATTCATTAGGCAGGGGCAAAACAGACCGCGGTGATTAATGAGCCTTAATGCGAGCAAACCTGCTGATAGCGGGCTTTTGATTTTTTACAGTATTGATGGATGTACAGCTTTGTCCGCAAATGACAGAATGACGTCGATGAAAAATAAACTGAGGTCAAAAAACAAAATTTTAGACAATATCGGGTGGTTGAAAATTCAACTCTTGCAATTTACAAGCTTATGGAATATACCGGGTGGAAACGATATGAGTGATCTCACTCGATTATTTCTAAACTCTACAATAAGATATCGAAAAACTGGTTACGGATCCTGAAAGTGCTTCACAAGCTCTTTCAAACGGTGTCAACGAACTTTTAGTAGTTAGGTATTTATAACGAAATTTTAGTGTTTCAGTGTTTTCTAGAGTACCTGAAAGATGTCTGTTAGCCTTTGGAAGAGCATAATCGGACTCAAAGACATAGGAGGTCTATCAGCGATCAATAGTTAGTAGTTTTGAATTTTTGGTTACTTCTACGAGTACATATCCAATGGATTGTGAAAAGTCATTTCATGATACTTGCTTTAAATATCTTTCATAAATAAAACAATCAGTATTTCAATTCAGATAAAATAATTATTGTATCTATCGAGGAACAATGCTGTAAATGATTGGTTCATAATATCATTACAACTGATGATTTCTGTTGAAATCCAAAATACTGAAATTTGTTTGAATTCTTGCTTAAAAGGGGAAACATTGGCCAATGAGCCGGCTTGCACAAATAAATTAAATTAATATCCCTACTTAGCAATAACGACGATTTATATTGTTTACGAAAATTTAATACGAGCCCTCTGATTTCCGTTAATTTATTTAATGTTTTTGTAATTAGTAGCTATTATGATTGGCAATTAATACAATTGTATTTGTTTAACAACCGGCTGGGATTTAATTTTAATTTTTGTGTCATTGGTTATGGGAGAAAAGCGAATTTGCTTTTACAAAATCTTCGTTCGTTTCAGCTAAATGACGTCCACTGCTGGACAAAAGCCTCCTAAGGTCTTCCAAAAAGATGGGTAATGCGCTGCACAAAATCAGATTTCGAACTGTTCATAAACAATGTTTCATAATGTTTCATCATCTCTGTAAACAGTTTATAAACAGTCCATAAACATGGGTGATGAAACATTGTTTATGATACATGTTGCCGTGCTCCCCGCTTTGAGTGGAGAGCAAGTATGGACGGCCAAGTTTCAGAAACCTGTGCTTATGGTAAACTTGTTTCACACTAGTCATAAACAGAAACAGATGTTGCCTAATGAATACATGGATTTAGTTTCAATTATACGCAATAATTTATCTGTGATCTAGTGGCTAGAGACTTGGATTCATTCAATCCTGATTTCTTGGGTTCCAGTTGCAAATGGGTCACATACTTAATTGAGTTATTTAGTGTATAATAATATTTTTAACAAAATCTTTTCATTTGGTTTTAAATTCATCTTTAAAGTTTTATAAGTCATCAATCAGTTCACTTTATGAAGAGGTAGAGTGTATTTTTTGAACTCTGTTTGCGTGTAATTCACTTGCAAAGAGCACTAAACGCTGTTTTTATGACTTTATCGCACGATCAGGTCGTTAAAGTGAAGTTTAACAAGATTGTGAAGCGTAAAAATATTATCGAGGCTTGTTTTGACCTCAACAAGAAAGGTTTTATAACTTTAGTTTGTAGTAGATTCTTTCATGAGTTTTAATAATTTTTAGTTTGACAGTAATAAAAGAAAATGCCGAAAATACAACTCTATACATATTATAATAATTATTGTAATAAGCCACGACGTCCAATTTACCTGTAGTTATTGATAAAGATAGCAATTTAGATTAGGTACTAAATTTTTATCTCAACGTTAAAAAAATTGATAAAATAATAACACAATGATAGCTAAACGTTATTATTCTTAAACTATGTACTCCTACTGCTATTAAATTATACCCTAAAAGGAAAGAAACCATAAAAATAATAAAATGTTTCCGCCCGGGATCGAACCGGGGACCTTCTGCGTGTTAGGCAGATGTGATAACCGCTACACCACGGAAACTTGAGTTACAGTTCTTAAATAAGTACCGCAGTCAATCAAGTATCTAAAAATAATGCCGACTTTGGCACTTACCCAACTTAATTTTTAAGATCATCTTCCTAGAGCTTATAATGAGCAAAATCTGTAATTGTTTGCTATGGTCATTCATTTTAAGTATTTTTAAAAATATATAGGTAAATTAGTACTTACATTTAATTAACGAAACTCTCATTCTTGGAAATACTTTTTTTATTTTACCAACCGCTTCAACTTCGCAAAATTTCCTTTTTCAATCTGGAATACTTATGTTCCCATCTTCGTTCCCATGGCGACAAAACAAAGGTCTTTTTATTGGTACTCCACTTGATTAACTTTGAAATAAAATCCCGAATTTATTGCGTACACGCCTTTATTAAGATTTAGGGGTCCGTCTGAGCCGGTATTATTGTTGTTTACGGGACTGTCTTGGAGATTAAAAATAGTTACCTAGTAAAAGGTTGCTAGGCTGGGATTCATAAAACCTGTGTTGATTTTAATAATAAGGTATTATAAGTTAAGTATAATTTTTTTATTGTGTATCTTGAGAAGAATTTTCATTTTATAGTGGACCAAAGTTACAATATAATCGTACATATAAATAAAGAGTAGTTACAACTCAAATTACTTCTTATTACAAGAACAGCTAGCAGTTCACGTAGGATTTGACGCAGATTCCTAAAATTGCAATATTTCTGCTTTGTATAAATTTTGTTATATTTTCGTTGTGCTATTCTTTATCAGTGTGCGATTATGTCCATTTCAAACTTCTGTAAAGTAAGACTAGAGTATTTACTTGTAACAGAACAACGGGCCGCTTTATAAATGTTCTAGTGTATCACACTTTCACGAACTAAACGTCATACATTTTGCCTGTATTGCACCATTCGTAAGAACGTTACATTACATAGAAATGATCAAGAAATTTCTCTAGTCTATAATCACCTTTAGACAAACAAAATTCGCCTTTTCAACATTTTTTTACAGTTCTTCTTTACTTAAGTGTTACTGATCAGTTTTATTTTACACCTTGTTTAAACTTAAAAACTAAAGATATTATCATAGATAATAAGGCCCATTATCGTCCCACAACACCTGTTTTGTCAAAGATAGCCGTGTAAACAAACTAGAGGTGTCAATTTATCGCGGCTAACGAAGGCAGCGCAGGGTAAACTCGTTAGACCGGCGCAAACAGGGCTTTCAGACTAACAAATAGTTATATTTGTGATGATACGTCAAGTGTTATTATAGTCTTTGTGTTAATATATTTTCGTTGTTTTTCGGTTCCTTTGTTCTGTAAAAAAGTAACTAGGAAGGATATAATAGAATAGACCAACGATGTCAGTGTATCATTGCCAATAATTCTAACTTCGCCGCCGCTGGACTATTATCGTAAAACCACTCTAACACAAGCATATAGAATTTAACTAGATATATTAGTCGCTCAAGTTTGGATTTATAATTATCAGGTAAGTACGTCATGATCGTTGTTCCAAGATTAAGATTCTTCATGTGACCAACTAAAAAGGTCACGGTTTTAAAAAAACATTTGCCTGTTTCACACTTTTTATTTTTCGTAATAAAACATCCAGTTCACATTATTTTGCATATCAGTAGTGAGCAATCATGAAAGAATCTTTATTGTGTTTTTACGATTTCTAATATAAAACTCTCGTATTTTATACGATTGCCAATAGTAATTCAATGAAATTCATATTTCAAAGTGCGATCTACAATCCTGTTCCAACAATGCAAGTGTTATGATACTCTCTTAAATTTAACGAAAAATGCTTGGAAACTATTCCACATTTATTATTTATAATTGTCGTATATTTAATGACATATATTTTGTCGGCCGTTTGGTGTAGTGGTTCAGAACGGACTACTATGCCGAGAGGTCCCGGGTTCGATTCCCGGCCGGGCAGAAATTGAAATGATGAGTTTTAATTTCGGTGTCGGGTCTGGGTGTTACTATGTATAATATTGTATGTATTTAAAAAAAAAAGTATATAAGTAGTACATATATCCGTTAAGCTAGCACCTATAACACAAGCATTAAGTTGCTTACTTTGGGGCTAGCTGGCGCTGTGTGAAATTGTCCAAAGATTTATTTATTTATTATAGCTATGAACTAAGTTACCTACTTTAGGCATGAACTTAAACAGAAGACAAAATAAATGAAGTAATGTGTTGGGTTAGTCAATCTATGACTAAATCTGTTTGAATACGACACTGGCTTTTTTATTTGTCCTGAGAAAGACAGTAAACTAAGTAGAAGATTCTGAAGATCTAGTGAATTATGTCTCAACAGACAAAAAGTTGAAAACTAAACAGAAAAATCGTTAAGATGCATTCTAAATATTGAAAGCTTTCGCTTTTTCATTAGCCTCCAAATCACTTTCTTGATTTTCAGGAATTTGTTTTAAGAAACTCACTTTTCAATACCCATTAATATGTAGTACAGCCTTTTGACCGTCCATCTTCTTCTAGAGCTAAAGTTTCTGGTTTATAGCTGAGTAGCTTTAAAAATTTTGATTTTCAGGATTTTCATAAAACTTACATTTTAAAACCTATAAAAAAGCCTTTGGCCGTTCATCTTCTGCGTTTTTTTCGTTATCACTCTCGATTGAGAGTTCCTTTCAAAGATTTTATAAGTTTTCATAGTTGGCTCGTTTTTATTGCACGCTATTGGTGCGAAGTGTTACAAAGAGCTTTTGGAGTAACAGTATAATTGTAAGGCTTAGCATGAATACGCAGTGCATTGTTCGATAAAGTATGTATACTTGAAAAGCGAGCATTTTCTTATTGGAACAGTTTTACGTAAAATACCGTTTTCATTTTGCAAGACGCTAAAATTCATAGGTTTCGAGGTCTGATTTCTGTGAGAAAATGTTAAAAATATTACGAGCTTTTAATATTGATTTTAGAAAATTATCATACGGCCAAAAGAGCAAACAAAAAACCTTTCTCTACAATGGTGTTGTTTTTTCCATAATATCTTTCACTAATATGTACAGTTAAATTCACGCAATTCCGGATACGAAACAACGACTCAATAAATTAACAAAGCCCCAATCAACCCTTCGACCCAATCCGACGGTCCAATTTCGTTATCACCTTATCTTTGGCCACCCAATCACTTCATTATTGACACAGACTCCAGTTCTAGACCAATCAATTGGAGCACTGGACCAAATTCTTAACAGGACCCTCGACCATTTAGCCTGACCCGTGCGTGTCTTGGCTTTGGTTCCATTTGAGCCTGCTTTGGGTTAAAAGAGGGGGGTGTGGGAGGTCTAAGAGAGGTGGTGGGTGGTCAATCACTCCGTAATTGGCTGCAGCAGGGGCTAGAGACCCGTGAAATGACGGCTGCCCTCTGACAAGGGTCTACATGCTTCAGGGCTTTCGATTTAGCTTAACACTCTTCGCTTGCACCAATTATTTGGTGTTTACTATACTTTGATCGTATTGAGATTAGATGGTGAATAAAAAGTGAAACGAAACTTTTTTTTGTGTGTTATTTTCAAAAAGTGTACTTTTATCATAATCTTTTATCAATATGCAGTAGTGTGTGCTTAAAATAGCTTTCAACTTTTGAACAATGAATGTTTGAAGTTAATAAATTATAAACTGGGCAGGCCTCCTACTAGGTGGACCGACGATCTGGTAAAGGTCGCGGGAAGAGCCTGGATGCGGGCAGCGCAGGACCGTTCATTGTGGAAAACCTTGGGGGAGGCCTTTGTCCAGCTGTGGACGTCATTTGGCTGAAACGAACGAACGAACGAAATTATAAACTAACACACCAATTTCTTGGCCTGGGCGGGACTAAATAACGGATTTAATATGTAGCTGAATTAATCTTATTTTAGAACAAACTGTCTTCTTTCTGACAAAAGTACTCCTAATTTGAAAATATGTCTATCAAATGAAAGCGTCCTTAATTGGACTTCGTGTACTTTTTTGGACAATAACAGGTATTTTTTTTACATAACTATTGCTAGTTTTAATATATTATGCACAGACTAGTGCTGTTCTCCAACAATTTTTAACCCGGACCCCTCGCACACTCGAGTTAATATTGAATACGAACTTCACGCCTATTAACACAGATGCACGCCGCGTCGCCTCTCACCCTGTTATATGAAAACAAGCCAGACCTTCGCTCCTCCATCCAATTACAAATCGTATCTCCTAAAGTTAAGGTTCATTTTTGCACAACCAAACAGATCAAGATGAGTAAGTCAGCGTATATGGTTATGTCGAGAACAGTCTGTTACCACGTTCAGGGTAGGTGTTCCTGTAATCATATAATAAGGATGACTGAATGCTGTCTGCCTTGACAATATTTAGTGTGAAGAGTTAATGTTTCTAAAATTAAATAAAATAAAATAAAATCACTTGACTTCAGGTCCTATGTACCCTTGATGGGGCAGAGGGCGTCCACAACAGTCCTCCATCTCGTTCGGTCTTGAGCTTCTCGCTTGATCTCGCTCCAGGTCTTGCCGATCTTCTTCGCCTCGTCCGCTAGAGTGCGCCGCAAAGTTTGCCTGGGGCGACCACGTTTGCGTTTTCCTTGGGGATTCCAATCCAGAGCCTGCTTAGGGATGTTAATGTTTTAATGTTTAAGTTAATGTTTTTTAACAGAAAAGACATTTTCTCTCTTTCCCCCTGTAAATACTGTTCTAAAGTAGGTACTTCACATTTATTTATGAAGGTATATCAAAAAAATCAAAGAGAGAGAGAGAGAGAGAGAGAGAGAGATATTAAGTAGAGATTTATTTAATTTTATTTGAATTACGGTACCACAGTGATTAATTACATACAAAATAGATTTCATTGTTGGACATCTTATAACAAAAAATTTTACAATTTTGAAAGTAGGAAACAAAAATTATAATTTAACAACATTGCCTATGAAAGAGAACGTTTTTCGGGTTCAATTGAAAGAACAATAAAACCTGTACGTGTCCCATTACGTCCGTTTCTTCGCCGCATAAATTACAAAAGAAATTTTCTTTTTGACTTTGTCTCTCCCTTTTGGAGTACCGTGAGAGCACACTGAACGGGACTCTATTTTATCCAAGTAACACACAGAACAACGTCTGATAGAAATCAAGTTAAAAAAACTAGTAAATCTAAAATAGTTCATAAAGTTTTTCTATCAAAATCCTTACTAATATTATACACGCGAAAGTTTGTAACTCATTCACGCAAAAAGTACTAAATAGATGTTGATGAAACTTTACAGTACTTATTATTGTTTATATATCAGAATAAATTAAAGGCTATAATTTATAACGATCTGTGACATACAGACGCGGGCGAAGCTGCGGGCAAAAAATATGGTTGGTAAAGTACCAACAACTGACGTGTGTTGGTACTTAGTAGACTGAAAAATTGAGTCATTTATTCTTGAAAATACAAGGCTTGCTTATGCAAAGTTAAAATTATTTAAGGTACGGAACCCTTCGCTGTTTCTTGTATCACACTTAACTGCATTTTTATTAAGTTGCCCAACAAAAGACAGTCTCTACCTGCGGAAAATCTTCATGAAAAGGTCGTAAATGATAAAGGTTTTAACGTGTATTTGATTCACTTGAAAAGATGGAAAATCGAATTACTTTATAAATAAATAAATTATTATAAAAAAGTGTAATGATTCATTGTGTAAACTAACAGTCAGGCGGCCGTTATCTAAAGTTTTTTCATATTTGTCAAAGTAAAATATGGTTTGAATCACCATCACCATTTCACAGTGGTTTCACTGCTGAACATAGACCTCTCACAAATTGGCCAGTTGTAGCGGCCTGTATACAGTGGCGTCTTCCTGCAACCTTTATGATATTGCCTGTCCTTGGGCTGTCCAACATTTGACTACATGAATTTATTACAATCCTACTACGTATAATATTATAAATGCGAAAGTTTTGATGTCTGGATGTTTGTTACTCTTTCACGCCAAAACTACTGAACGGATTTTGTTGAAACTTTACAGTATTATTGTTTGTAACCCAGATTAACATATAGGCTATAATTTATGCCGATCTGTGACACTAAATTTCACGCGGGTGAAGCCGCGGGCAAAAGCTAGTAAACTTGCAATCAATCCCTATTTATCCACAACCAAATCAACCAATTTGCTTCATTTATCCCAAACACCGTCTGGGTGTACCAATCGCCAGACTAGGTGTCTACTGCAAATGAAGTTACCCCTGCCCTGTCTGTTTGGGAATCAATTAGAAACCATATTAGACTGTAATAGGGGGCCCTCTCGCGTGCTCATTGTTAAGAGCTATATAGCTCTAGTATCAGCTAAGCTCCCTGGAATGGGGACGTAGGAGCTAATCAATCTGTATTAGTTCGTGTGGAATGCGAAGGTAGATAAGGTTATGTGATTATCCGCACGAGTAATCGTTTTGTTTTATTATAGTTACGTAATGTTATAAACGAGACAGTTGGTGAGGTCACTAAAAAGCGACTCTACGGAGCACCGGTTAGCGTTATAGTTACGGTCAAAGTTAGGTGGTGCAACTCAGCCTGAGAGATGAGAATTTCCATTTTGAAGGATGACCAGTTTCTGTGACGTTCCAAAACTAAGGCTGATTTGCACCATCTTATTTTAAGCGTAACAATAACCGGTGTTTTTTGTATGGAGTTTGACAGATTTTTGACATTTGTTACAGTCAAAGTTGGATGTTGCTACTCAGTCTAAGGGGCCATCCATAAAGTACGTCACACGAATTTCATGATTTTTTGACCCACCCTCCGTCCTTGTCACAGGTGGTCACATTTCTGAGACCCCCCCTCCCTAGTGTGACGTCACATGTTTTGCAATTTAACATCGAAAAATTATTAAATTAACAGCAGTTCCGAAATTAGTTTTATTTCCATTTAAATTAAGCACTTTTTTTATGAAATCAACATTATATCAAAAATTTGAAACAATTGAAATGTGATGTCACAAAACTTAGGACCCCTCCCACCCCTTGTCACACCATGTCACACTTTGTCAACCCCCTCCCCCCCTCTTTACGTGTGACGTACTTTATGGATGAACCCTAAGTTTGGTTGAAAGAGTATACTCACACGGTACACAATTACAAATCAGCATAACAACATCCGTGTGCATTCTCTATACATATAATATTTCCGAGAAGTGAGCTGCTCCTAGAACACTTCATTTCCTTTAGATTTTATTCAGCACACTTAATTTAAAAACTGTTAGTGTTTGCCAGCCGGGAGGCACTCAATAAGGCTGTCCAAACATGCCGTAATAGAAAACATCTTTCGTACAATGTTGTCCGTCACGGAATGGAAAACTTTAAATATTGTTTCTTAGAAGGAAATTGAAAGAGGTAAATAAGGGATAGGGTTAGTTGTCGTTTCATATGTGAGATTGTTTTGAAAATTTGTTTTAAGATTACAACCAAACTATATAGGTTGTTATTATAAAAAGGGCATAACCATCAATATGGTCAAGTGAATATTGAGCATAGCCCTTATTCTTACTCTATCTATAGGTACGGAAGGAGAGCAATTTAAAATTAAAGACTCACGTCACTGAATGCGCAATTAAATAGGAATTGAGTTTATTCTACGAGAAGGGACTCTATCTTGACTTTTCCGATGAAAACCTCAGCTTCCTTTCAAATAATTAAAGGTTTTAAAACTGATATTTTGCATCTTGGAAGGCAGTAGTTAACTACAGCTTTCAGTAATATCTTACATTTATTCCAATCCATAAAACCGGTTCGTACCAGTTTAAACCGCGCCGCGCCGGATTATACTGGATCCGGGCAGCCGCGTGCATGCGCTGTCATGTTATTTAGCTAATTTCAAGCTAATGGTTCATTAAGGGCGCAATTTACGAGCTCTTGCGCCGCACTGTGTCCGCTGGGTTATTTATCGGCATTGTCCATTTGAAAATGAAGGCTGGATAGCCTTTGACATGGGATTCCATTGAGCTATGGATTAGATTCTGGATATTGTGGATTAATGTAACACTCGTGCAGAGTATGCAAGTCATGAAAGTTTGAGATTCTCGAGTAACATAGGAATAGCTTAAAGTATCCTCGACGGCACATTAGACTCTCAACAGAACCTCTGTTAGCAAGAAAAAAGCAAAAGATGCCATAGCTGTTTTAGCTTAATGTTCGAAATTGAAGTCGAACAGCACTGAAACTCGTAGGTAGGTATATGAAATGATTAATTAATCAGTTGATAGAATTAATTTGTTTCAGAGTTCTAAGCTAATTATGTTATTAGTAAAAGCTTTGATTTACCTACTTACCTTACTCTATCTCTAGGCTAGTAAGAAAATGGACTCGTTAATATAAATTAAAGATCATTTCAATCATAGGCAAACCTTATACATATTACCTACCTACCTACATACTACAATATGGTCCACATGTCTCTACGTAACATCTTAGCAGCACCCGAGTGTTCAGTGATGTACACATCGATGTTATCAAGCACTCGACTCGAGCGCTGTTATCGGTAACGCTCGACTCGACAGCGCTCGAGTGGGTGTATCANTATGTCAACACTGGCAACACACACTGCTCGAAGACTTTCGTCTTGAGACACTGCGGTATTTCGGACATGAGTATATGGTGATTATATGTAGGTATATCAGAATAAAGTAAAGGCTATAATTTATAACGATCTGTGACATACAGACGCGGGCGAAGCTGCGGGCAAAAACTATGGTTGGTAAAGTACCAACAACTGACGTGTGTTGGTACTTAGTAGACTGTGAAAAATTGAGTCATTTGTTCTTGAAAATACAAAGCTTGCTTGTGCAATGTTAAAATTATTTAAGGTACGGAACCCTTCGCTGTTTCTTGTATCGCACTTAACTGCATTTTTATTAAGTTGCCCAACAAAAGACAGTCTCTACCTGCGGAAAATCTTCATGAAAAGGTCGTAAATGACAAAGGTTTTCAACGTGTATTTGATTCACTTGAAAAGATGGAAAATCGAATTACTTTATAAATAAAGAAATTATTATAAAAAAGTGTAATGATTCATTGTGTAAACTAACAGTCAGGCGGCCGTTATCTAAAGTTTTTTCATATTTGTCAAAGCAAAATATGGTTTGAATCACCATCACCATTTCACAGTGGTTTCACTGCTGAACATAGACCTCTCACAATGATTTCCAAATTGGCCAGTTGTGCGGTCTGCATACAGTGGCGTCTTCCTGCAACATTTATGATTGTCTGTCCTTGGGACGTCCACATTTTAATATATATAAAATTTATTATTACAATCTACATGTACATAAAAGCGAAAGGTCACTGATTGACTGACTCACTCATCACGAAATCTCAGAAACTACAAGTGCTAGGAGTCTCAAATTTTGCATGGGGGTTTCTTTTTAGAACGTAGGTGCTCACTAAGACGGGATTTTGCAAAATTCAACCTCTAAGGGGGTAAAACGGGATCCACGCGTACGAAGTCGCGGGTGGCCGCTAGTTTACCATAAAACAGAGCTATACTTGCAATCAATCGCCATTTATCTAAAACCAAATCAACCAATTTGCTTCATTTATCCCAAACACCAAGCTATGCACCGTCTGGGTGTACCAATCGCCAGACTGGGTGTCTACTGCAAATGAAGTTACCCCTGCCCTGTCTGTTTGGGAATCAATTAGTAACCATATTAGACTGTAATAGGGGGCCCTCTCGCGTGCTCATTGTTAAGAGCTATGTAGCTCTAGTATCAGCTAAACTCCCTGGAATGGGGACGTAGGAGCTAATCAATCTGTATTAGTTCGTGAGGATTGCGTAGGTAGATAAGGTTATGTGATTATTCGCACGAGTAATTGTTTTGTTTTTATAGGTATCATCCTACTACTATTATAAATGCGAAAGTTTGTATGGATGCTTAGATGTCTGGATGTCAACATGTTTGTTACTCTTTCACGCAAAAACTACTGAACGGATTTTGATGAATCTTCGCATTATTATAGTTTATAACCTAGAATAACATATAGGCTATAATTTATGACGATCTGTGACAAACGAAATTTCACCGTGAAACCGCGGGCAAAAGCTAGTAATAATAAACGGGACAGTTGGTGAGCATGGATCTTTCACTAAAAAGCGACTCTATTGAGTCTAAGAGATGAGAATTTTCATTTTGAAAGATGCCCAGTTTCAATGACGTTCGAAAACTAAGGCTGATTTGCACCATCTTATTTTAACCGTAACATTAACCGGTGTTTTTTGTATGGAATTTGACAGATTTTTGACATTTGTTACAGTCAAAGTTGGGCGGTGCAACTCAGTCTAAGTTTGGTTGAGTATACTTACACGGTACACAATTACACAACAGCATAACACCATCCGTGTACATTATCTGTACATATAATATTTCCGAGAAGTGAGCTGCTCCTAGAACACTTCATTTCCTTTAGATTTTATTCAGCACACTTAATTTAAAAATTGTTAGTGTTTGCCAGCCGGGAGGCACTCAATAAGGCTGTCCAAACATGCCGTAATAGAAAACATCTTCCGTACAATATTGTCCGTCACGGAATGGAAAACTTTAAATATTGTTTCCTAGAAGGAAATTGAAAGAGGTAAATAAGGGATAGGGTTAGTTGTCGTTTCATATGTGAGATTGTTTTGAACCAAACCAAACTATACAGGTTGTTATTATAAAAAGGGCATAACCATCAATAAGGTCAAGTGAATATTGAGCATAGCCCTTATTCTTACTCTATCTATAGGTACGGAAGGAGAGCAATTTAAAATTAAAGACTCACGTCACTGAATGCGCAATTAAATAGGAATTGAGTTTATTCTACGAGAAGGGACTCTATCTGGACTTTTCCGATGAAAGCCTCAGCTTCCTTTCAAATAATTAAAGGTTTTAAAACTGATATTTTGCATCTTGGAAGGCAGTAGTTAACTACAGCTTTCACTAATATCTTACATTTATTCCAATCCATAAAACCGGTTCGTACCAGTTTAAACCGCGCCGCGCCGGATTATACTGGATCCAAACGCCGGGTGCATGCGCTGTCATGTTATTTAGCTAATTTCAAGCTAATGGTTCATTAAGGGCGCAATTTACGAGCTCTTGCGCCGCACTGTGTCCGCCGGGTTATTTATCGGCATTGTCCATTTGGAAATGAAGGCTAGCCTTTGACATGGGATTCCATTGAGCTATTGATTAGATTTGGGTATTGTGGATTACTGTTACACTCGTGCAGAGTATGCAAGTCATGAAAGTTTGAGATTCTCGAGTAACTTTGAAAAAGCTCGAAGTACGAACGACAGCACATCAAGCTGAACACAGTAACGTTTTATCTCGTTGCGTCTAATATAGGCTATTTTTTGCAAATAAAATCGTAGTTTTAAAATTAATCAAACTATTTTAATTAATATGATCTATCTTTTTTATCTTCTATCTTTAGTTGCTTACTTTGGGGCTAGATGGCGCTGTGTGAAATTATCCTAAGATATTTAATTATTTATTTTTGTTGCAAATAGAATCTAAATAGGACGGACGCCATAGTGATTACCTTATTTTCGAAAAAGAACTGTCGAAAAGCACCACTGAAACTCGTATGAAATGAATTTATAACTAGAATTTATTTTTTTCAGACTTCTAAATTAAATGTTTAATGTATCATGTCAGTAAGGAAAAGAACTTGCAACCATAAATCTATATATATAAAAATGAAACCCGTTTCGCGTTGTCACGGCATCACGTGTGAACGGCTGAACCGATTTCGATAATTCTTTTTTTTAAATGTTTGTGGAAGTCCAAGGATGGTTCTTACGGAAAAAAATATTAAGAAAATCTCTACGCTAAGGCGGTACGAAGTTCGCCGGGTCAGCTAGTTATAGATAATTTCGTCAATCATAGACATACCTTATACATTATTACCTACCTACGTACTACAGTATAATCCACATGTCTCTCCGTAACATCTTAGCAGCACCCGAGTGTTCAGTGATGTACACATCGATGTTATCAAGCACTCGACTCGAGCGCTGTTATCGGTAACGCTCGACTCGACAGCGCTCGAGTGGGTGTATCAATGCGGGATGCGCCTCTACATTAACTAGTCGGGATTCGATTATTGAATCGATATAGTTTGTATACAATGTGTCTGACGGCTGCTGGTGTAATACTGGCACTTGATGTTACATGGCACTTTCCGCCTTGTGTTCGGTAAAAGGTGTAGTTTTTGATCTTTTTTACTGAACATACATTTTTATGTCAAGGGACACATTTTTGTGATGCATTGAACTTGATGATAAATACCTTCGTCAAACTTTTACAGTCACAAAACACATGAGTCTGACATCGCCAATTGTCTGTATGATTGATAAATCATTTTGCAATCAAATAATAGTTATAATATGCAGATAACAATAGAAGGAAATGACTTTTATTTATGCCTTTTCAAAGATTTAATTGATTTAAGTCTTATTGTATAAAAAGGTTTTAAGATAAACTGTCCACACGACAAACCCCAAAAGATACCTGTAATAATTGTAGAGCCTAACTGGGAAAAGAAATTGATGAATTAATTTTTAAGCTTAATCTCAAAATGAGTCTACTGCCCGCCACTGCTTACGACATCCGAAATTTCCTCCAACACATCAGTTCAACATTAAATTATTCATTTCTCGCGTTAAATAACTATTACTCTAAGATAAACTAATTACATTATACATTCGGAACTAAATTAACTGAAGCAAATACGTGGCAGTTAATTAGAGATCTCATAACATGTATTTCAGGTCGCAATTACATAGGTTAACTCGTTTGACTTGGAAAACAAACTTTGCTGTTCAGTTAATACGCTTTAATTCTGTTTGAATATGAACCGTACCGCGAAGCCTGTGTTCAGGAATTTTATACGCGCATCGTATTTAAATATTTGCTTTAGAAATATATTTTATAATTAGGCTTTTTCATGTTAAGTATTTTAATAAAACCCTTTTGCGTGATGTCATGAGTCTATTGCAAAGATTGCTGATATTTTTTAATGAGTATTGAATGGATTTTAATGCGATAAAGTTTGCATGTGAATAAAATTTCACGAAAATAAAGGCACGGGCTTTTACTAGTTCTACTAGAGTAATTTTTACTTCTGGTTCAAAGGAACTTAAAAAAAACTATTTGAAGAAACCATATGACTAGTTAGTAGCCCGTGTGCACTTTCGAGCATAAAAACTGTACTTTTTTACTTTTTTCTTAATTTACGAGCCTGAATTGACACCATATGACTGAATTGCTTTGACATACTCGCATGAAGTATGAACTATCCCCAAATTGTTATTTAGAAAGGATCTATTATATCATATCCCATGGGAATATGCACTATGTTGAAGGTATGTTCAAACAAGGATCCGTAAACAATTTGTGTAATAAGTACTACTACCGTTACTAAACCAAAATGTTCCACACAAATAGAAATACATTAAGGTTTATGTAGCCTCAATTTTATTTGTATGACATTCCATTATTTTGCTCGTCACTGCAATAAGAGTCGCGTGCATTTAAGGAGGTTTATAATGACCCTTTAACTAAGCAGTATTGTGCAGCAAAACGCTTTGTCCACATTCTAATAGAATATTAATTAACATACTATAGTTAAATCCAGTAGATGCACTATTTTACTTACTACTTAGTTAAAAAATACGTACTCTACTAGCCAGCGTAAGACAGATCAGCTACAGATCAGCTTTTACAGGTTGCGGGAAGGAACTGGATGCAGGCGGCTACCAACCGATCTTGCAATCATAACCTATGTTTAGCAGTGGGTGTAGTGTTGTGGCTTTTGTGACTAAAATAATGATGATGACACAATTTCAACTAGGTATGTATGTATAGGCATAACAACGTGTAACTTTAATGCCAGTTGAGTTGTGCAGTTCAAGTCCCACCAAGCAAATGTTAGCTGTCACAGGTGCGATATTGCAACAGAAATGTAGAGCCTGATGTGATTTGATTTATCTAGTCCTTTTAGTTTGGGGTTAAGAAAGTTGTTGAACAAAAAGACAATGCCGGAAATTGGCGTCTTTTTTTTTTCGCGCGGCCATCGACCAAACCTTGTTTTTTGATTACAAAATAGTATAATAAAAAAAACTTACTACGACATGTACACCTCTAAACTCAGTCTGAACTGAGTTACGAGCATTAAAAGTTTGATAATTTTCATACTAGATTTGCTTTTTGCGCGCAAGTTTTGTAAGAAATTGCAACAAAATAGTGACATTGTATGTGTAAACAAACAATATCATCCATTATAGGCTCCAGACATCAGAATGGAGCAGAATCAGAGCAATAAAAAAATAGCGCAATATTTTGTTGCAATTTCTTACAATTCTTGCGCGCAAAAAGCAAATCTAGTATGAAAATCATCAAACTTCTAATGCTCGTAACTCGGTTCANCGCAAACTATTCGGTTTAGAAAAAAAATTTTAGAAACCTAGATATCATTTTTGAAGACCTATTCATAGATACCCCACAAGTAGATATGTGTTTGATGAAAAAAAAAATTGAGTTTCAGTTCTAAGTATGGGGAGCCCCCAATATTTATTATTATTTTTTATTTTTGCATCAAAATCGTAATGCGGTTCACAGAATACATCTACCTACCAAGTTTCAACAGTATAGCTCTTATAGTTTCGGAAAAAAATGGCTGTGAATACGGACGGACAGACAGCTAGACAGTCATGACGAATCTATAAGGGTTCCGTTTTTTGCCATATGGCTACGGAACCCTAAAAACACGTACTCTACTAGCCAGCGTGAGACAGATCAGCTTTTACAGGTTGCGGGAAGGAACTGGATGCAGGCGGCTACCAACCGATCTTGCAATCATAACTTATGTGCAGCAGTGGCTGTAGTGTTATGGCTTTTGTAGCTGAAATAATGATGGACAATTTCAAATAATAATAATAACGTGTAACTATAATGCCAGTTGCGTTGTGTAGTTCAAGTCCCACCAAGCAAATGTTAGCTGTCACAGGTGCAATATTGCAACAGAAATGTAGAGCCTGATGTGATTTGATTTATCTAGTTTTATAGTTTTGGGTTAAGAGAATTGTTGAACAAAAGTTGCGAACTTGCAAGTAGCTGACTTCTAAAAGGTCCTAAAATATTTTGAATCATAAAAAGGGGGACAACAATTTTGGTAGCCAAATTCTCGAATCTGATCAGAGAAACAGTTGCTTTGTGAATGATTTCTCATTTTACTCCAATAAAAATATAGGTATTTATAATAAAATATAAAAATATATAATATCTATTCGAGTAAATCTTGTACAAAGTTCCTATAAGCTTCAAACTTACTGAAGCTATGTGCATTATGCCATTTAGTTACTGCACCTCTGTGTGGATTCTTTGAGCATTAAATTGCGTCATTAACCTGACATGCCCTCGTTTACGGCCTTCAAACAGTTCATGTCACACAAAATTGACATAAACATGAATGGTTCATTGGAAAATAGAGAGCATTCCATCGTCAAAATTACCTATAACTGTTTTAGAATCTAATTTTACGCGCAGAACTTTATGTAACCGCAAACGGCATTCAATGTTTTAGTTATATTTATGCGTATGTTTAATTCTACGAGTAAAATAGCAGTCAGTAGTTTTAAATGCAATTTTGAGCTGTTTAAGAGAAAATAAATTTATTTGCATTCGACAGGAAAATTAAGAGACTAAGGCTGGGTTGCACCATCTTACTTTAACTCCGAAAAAATGTCAAAAATCTGTCAAACTCCATACAAAAAACACCGGTTATGTTTATAGTTACGGTCAAAGTTAGGTGGTGCAACTCACCCTAACTGTACAGACAGTAAGTTATATAGCTATATTTGTAGTAAGTTTAACATGAGTTGACCAATGATTTTTTGTGTATGTAAATAGTAATTTCAATCGAGTTAATAAGCAGCAAACTCTACAAAACTTTAGTCAGTTTTTGGACAGTTGAAGTTGAAGTTTTTAAAAACAAATATCTCAAAATATGAGGAAATTACCCCCTACATTAGTTGATATAAAGCAACAAACAAAAGAGAGTGCAGCTCAGCCTGTTATTGCCTCTTGAGCTCGCTTTGAGAATCTAACCTGGCCGCTTGCAATACACCTCTTGACAAACGGTTGTTGGCTGTTATGTAAATGGTACAAACATGGAACTAGTGGTTATTTGGACTTAAATATAAATAACATTTCATTCATACAGGCATTTTCTGATGAAGATAAAGATAAAAGATCATTTATTCACCGAGACAAGGTAATACAACAAGGTAGATGTTACAATAGTTATTATACAGTTCAGCTTATCTCACCAGCATGCAAGAAGAAGACCTTCTGATCTTATTGCTGAGAAACAATTGAAGATCGGTTTTACTCACGCACGGGCTTGGTAGTAGGGAATTTAGTGCAATGATTTGTATGGAGACCCCTCCACTTTGGTATAGAAGGCTCATTTTTGCACCAGTTGTTCTTTGGGTGCTCCTGAGTAGATTTCCGTCGGTAGACATCGGGAGCCCCCCCTGTGGTAGCAGGGGGAGGGGGGGCAAGTTTCCTTCTGCCGCTCTTTACTTTAAGGCCCATATCTTCAAAACTATGGGCATTAGGGCAAGTGTGGTGTCATTTTCAGATAATTAAAGGATGGCGAATTCATTTCTAGAACAAATTTTTTGCCTTTTCATACAAAATAATAGAAATATGGAGTAAAATTCACAAAAACCAAAAAGTATTTTTTTAAATAAACGTCGTTTACTTTTAAACCACTGGAGATAATCTAATAAAAAAAATATGTCCTGAAAGCTACATTTATCAGGATTATAAATGTATACCATTGTATGGTACTTTTTTTGAAAAAAGTAGGTGAAAAAAAATTTTTCTTCAGGACACAGCGGGCGAATTTTAATGCGCGTCGGGAAAAAATATCTATTTTATCCATGAATTCATACTATTTGGTTCATAAGCAAGTTAAGATTATTGTTTTAGAATTTATTTAGAGTTCCTGGCACATCATGCTACCATGATTTGTATTTTTTCTTCAATTAATTTTGAACTCTATGTGTAAGAAACAAGGTTGAAAATAGTTTAAATATATTGTATTATTGAAAATATCATAAGAAGAAAGCACTAAATAAAGAACTTGAATTTGTCTGAACGTCTAATGATTATTATTATTATTTTAATTAACATTTTTATTTCTACATACTATTGTACCAGTGATAAGGGAAAGGTAAGTGTGAGGAAAGAGAAGATTGATATTATCATAGTACGGGAGATTAGTTTTAGCACAAAGGCTACGGCTGTGACCATTATAGTTGTTTTTTCAGACAGCACCAGCTTCTGCAATACTTCTTTCCAGGCAAGCTTCGGCAGCTACGGGCAATTGGTCCATGTAGGCTCCATATTGCTATCGATTCTGGTCCACCCCCAACCAGTCGGGTAAAGGGAAGACTGAGTCGGTTGCTTGCCTAACCCTATACGCGAACCCCTTGAACCAACTAAATTTTAAATATTTTGAAAAAATCATAAGGACATAATTACTGCCCTAGATATACTGATACAAAACTGCCTAGGTTGGTGGGCACTTACAGCACTCGTTCATAAAGTAGTAATAAACATATAAAGTCAAGCATGTAGTAATAAACACAGTGCACGTTTAAGGAGGTTTGCTCATTGAAGTAATATTACTACGTATAGAACAGACATCGCGAACAAAATAAGTACAGTGCGGGGTGCGGGGCGGGAATTTGACGGACAGCTGTCAGTCAAATCCATGACTATCAAGTTTCATAATTTATGGCGATAAAATCTGCACCAGAAAATGTCGTACTTCANATGAAGAAGAAGACCTTCTGGTCTTATTGCTGAGAAACAATTGAAGATCCGTTTTACTCACGCACGGGCTTGGCTTTTTTTCAAATAGTCTGAAACTGCATTTTCCTTTTGTGACTAACAACAAAACTTGTTTTAGGACCCTACAACCAATAACAAGCTAAATTAGCCTATATTCTGATTCTGATTTAATATTAAATCAGTCCATCGCAACGCAAGATGATCGGCATTCCATACAGCGTTTGCAATTCGGCTTGTACTCAAGATTTTTTGCCGCTTTGCCTGTGTCTTAAACTTATATCATAGTTATACATAAGGTGTCCAAAATAGTAGTTTTGGAAGACAAAGTATTTCCTCATCGCAACTAATGAGTTTATACACAACCATCCAAAATGACCTTTCCTAATCTGTATTCCTTTGAAAACGTGCGAGATTAAAGTGACCTACACTCGTTGAAAGCCAGTCTCACCTATCTAGTCTAATTTCCAGTACAAAGACACCCATTGTGCGAGGTGCGAAGAGATTTGCTTGGCAAATTGGAAGGCCGAATAGGGAGCCGTAATCCGCTTACGAAGGCTTTGGCGGAGCGACGAGTTCTGGCCTGGAACTGCTGAAATTTAAGTTGGCTAAATGTTAACGCGGTAGTTTGGATGCCCTATATTTAGGAATTGGGGTAGAATAGAATTAACTTAACTATTTTTCACGGTTTTACGAAAAAAATAAAAATTAGAATAAGAAAGTAAGTTGTCTTTTCTTTATCTCCGATAAATAATCTGGTTCAAAGTTTTGTCTTCATTTTTGAAAGGTTTTTATTAACCATTAACGCATAGTTTAAAAGGAATATATTCATCATTTCTAAATTAATCTCGTTATCAAAAGCTTGGGGCGAACCTACCAGTGTATTTGAGAAGTCGTGTCTTCAAAACTTCAGTGTCGATTTCGTTCATTAGGATTTTAGACACTAGATAAAAATTAAAAATAACTCATTAATTTTCTGTGCAAGAATGTCAACACCAGCTCGTTAGACGTGTACTCATACATTCATGTATTGTTACACACTTGTAACACGATATTGCATGTGACAAGGCATTCTCAAATTCCCTCATTTGTGAAAATTCGGAACGCGTTACGCCATAATAAATTATTAATTACAATCAAGACTCAAGGTGTGTGCTTTGAGCCTACACGTTGTCATGAATGTCTGTTTCCACTGGATCTAAAATCAAGCCCATGAAATTTCGGCATGTCTTACAATACGAACACATTAAGCTAAACATGGTAGTATTTATGTAGACTGCATCCCACTTAACATCAGGTGCGATTGTGGTCAAATACCTGCATTGTTATGCATAAAGAAAAAGTTATAATAAATGTACTATATTGCAATAAAAATGTGCTGTAGACTGGAAAAAAAAATTGAAGGACTTAAATGATATGGAACATGGAATCAGTGATCAGGAAAAATTTCAATCTCATCAAAAAAGTGTTTTCTTCTTAATTGATTTTTTAGTCTTATTAGACTCAAAAGGCAAATCTTGCTAAGTGATGGGGCAGAAAAATTATGGAGGCCCAGTAAGCGCAGCGTAGGATGTCCACACACAAAGTAAGCACTCAAAAAGGTAGCAGGAAGGCACTAGATACAGGCCGGTACCAATCGGCCAATCTGAAAATTATTGGGGGAGGTCTACGTTCGGCAGTGGACGGGACGTCTCGTGTCTGATGAGAAAGTTTTAATAAAACAGGCCGAGCTTTTGCCGTACTTTTGTAGTGGAAACACACCTGCAGCACAATAGCTGGTACAGTGGCCACATTCAATTTGGTTGAGCACAGTAATCCGCTTACGATCACCTACTCTAAGCCGGATTAATTATGTAAATTGGGTTTTTTGCGAGCTTCCATTTGTTTATGGCTTTTGATGTGTTTCAATGGCAGGTATTTTGACGCTGAATACGACGACGACTTTTTGTCATTTGTTCACATTTCACAACCATAATGCTGATAGTAAACATATTTAAAGGCACATAAAGTAAAATCAATTTTAGATAATTGGCACTACGAATGAACTGGAATACGAGTAAGTACCTACACTTCATGAATTGTTAGAAAGAGATTGCCTCATAGAGATTTCCATAGCAATAGAAAGTAGAAACTTAAAACTTGTTCGCAAACTCTATGGATTTATTTATTAAAGTAACTAAAATTTATACTTAGTACAAGTGTATCGAAAACTGAAAATTAATTGAGCATCACGTTTTGCACGTCAAATAATTTTTAATTGATTTTATAACAATGTGACGTAAAAAACAAAATAAATTAAAAAACCGGCCAAGTGCGAGTCGGACTCGCGCACCGAGGGTTCCGTACAAACCTGCAAGGTTTACAAAGTTCGTTCATTACGACAATCGAGTCATAACTATGGTATTTTTATTGCAAAATGAAATTCATAACATTACAATGGGGAAAGTAACTACTTAAAAGGAGAATGCCCAAAAGTGGTATCGCTCGAAATCTAATTGTACATTGAGGGTACCATACCGTAAATTCCTTTCTTCATTTGTAATGATTTGCGAAAGTAGTAAGAAATTGTAAAACCTCCGGAATAAAATCCGATTTTAATAAAAACTATTGTAACAATGAGCTGCAATCAGCAACACCTATCACCGAGCAACGACACTACGTAGTTCGCACGGTTGTCAATAGATGGCGCTGTTCGTAGTTAGCTCGCGGTATCATTTGATTTTTTCCTGTCCTTAAGTAGTCAGGGCTAACCACAAATCCCTTTCCCCTTGCAAAATGGTATAAATAACATTGGTATGCACGCAAGATTATTTTGTGTTTATATCTGATCCTTATCAAATAACGCTAGCTTTGGCGTAGCTGGGTATTTCGCCAAAAATGGTCAATTTTACCTAATTTCCTTGGCACGAATTTTATTTTTGTTTATAACTATTTTTTGTTTCCCATTGCATTAAGTAGTAAAAACTAAGCTAATATATCTAGAAGGGGTGTCATAATTCGTTTTAGAAACAAAGTTATGATGTCATACATTTTTGGTAGCCAAGGAAATTATTATNACCTCAGCGTTTTGAATTTTTGCGTTGATTTAGAATTTCTCACAGTTTAGAGGCAATTAGATTTAAGAAGTGTTTGATATGAATTTCAACTTTAATATCTCTACGCGTTCATGTGAAAAAGGGTAGGTAGTAAGTTTATAATTATTAAAAAAATATTTTATGTCATGTAAGCAAAAATAATATTTTAAATTTTATATAACTTCAAATTTATCATTTTCGCAATTTTTCCTTTATCTGTACTATATAACGTTGCTTCGTGCCGAATTTCAAGATTCTGAGTTCACAGGAAGTACCTTGTAGGTTTTGATTCCCTAGCGTGTGACGGAAATTCGTCTAAGGTGTCGGTATAAACTGCTGTATCTTTTGATCGCGTTAACTTAGAAGTTTGATTTTTTTACTTCTTAAAGGGACAATAGATCTAGGTATTTGGTATAAATTTCAATTTGATACCTTTATTCGTTCGTGAGAAATAAGGTAGTAAGTTTCATTTTATTAAAATATTTTTATTATATTATATAACTAAAAAAATGTAATTTTCGCAATTTTTCCTATATTTGCATTATATGACAATGCTTTATGCCAAATTTCAAGATTCTGAGTTTACGGGAAGTATCCTGTAGGTTTTGATTCCTTTGCGAGTGTCGAAAATTTGTTGAAAATATCGACATAATCGGCTGTATCTTTTGATTGGCTTGGCTTAGAAGTTTGATATTTTCACAGCTTAAAGGGACAATAGACCTGAATATTTCATGTGAATTTCAGCTTGATACGTTTACGCGTTCTTGAGATAAAGGGTCTTGACAGAAGGACGGACGGACAACAAAGTGATCCTATAAGGGTTCCGTTTTTTCCTTTTGAGGTACGGAACCCTAAAAAACACTTCTTTCCTTACTCTCAAAAAGAACTTCCCAAGTGAAACTCACCAAGATTCCAATTTATGATCCGCGAACATTCCCAACACGCAACGAAACGTAGGTAAGGGAGTTTCCCAATAAAAGTGCACAGAAACCAATTTAAGTACATCTAAGCATTTTTTCAACATTCAAGACCCGTCCAATATATTAAAACATCGTTACGCTCCCCTCTCTATTAGGTTGGGATTTCATTTAGTGGCCAGCTTGAAGACAACTTATTTCTTTAGAAGCCACATTGAGCAACCCACAAGACAAGTATGACGTAGCTTTTTGTTTCGCTAAATTGCTCAAATTAGGACCGACTTAATAAAATGAGTGTGGTTCCAGCAGAGCAGAATAGTGTCACCCCACTCTTACCGTGAAAGTCGTTTAAGGCGACTAAAGCAGAAATTAATATGCGAACGTCAGGCAACAATCCCTTAGGCCAGTGTGTTGATAAAATTTTCCAATTGGCTCTGACAAATTGGGGAGAGTGAGATTCCTGTAGTGAAGACTATAATGCTGATGATGATGAATTTATATGTATAGAAAAATGTAATGGTTTTGATTACGTTGAACTTCGGCACAAAGCTTATCTGTGATTTGGAACTTCTAGTAACTTTTTTTAAGCCTGGCCCATTCCAATTTTATTTGGGTTCGGCCATCCGTATCAAGCGTCTCCAGGCGGTTGTAGATCGTCTCTTTGTTGACTGGGGCCTCTTTAAAGTCCTTATTTACTACGGACATCCATGTGATTCCGGGTCTCCTCGTCCTCGGGGTTTAGTTGGAACTCCAAGTAACTACATAGTTTACTTTAAAATGCTTTTAGAAACCAACACCACAGATAAATCGAAGTGTGAAGTATGTAAAAACTAGGTCAGTAGTAATAATTGTTTAAGTTTATCAATTTAGACAATATTCCAAATCAAAAAGTTTTAAACACAAGCGGTGTCTATAGTACTAACTAGTCTGTATCAGCTCCCCTAAATCGTTTAAGGTAACTCGGGATTTCTTCGAGCATTAAAGGTGCATTTGTGATACTAATTGAATGGGGGCGATATTGATTGGCAGATTTTTTCTAGATTATGCTTCGGTGTATTTAGCGGTTTTGGCACGTTTTTGAGCGATGTTTTTACGATATAACATAAATAATATTATAATCTTACAAACGACTCTATGATACAGTGATTTCTGTGGAAGAAAGACGGTCTATTTCTTTTAAGCAGCTTTATGATGTTTATTAACAGAATTTTACTCTAATTTGAACTTTCGTCACCTACTTTTGTAACGTTCAAAAAGTTAGTTTGCTTTACTTCAATTTATTAAATTTTCCTAAAGTAAAACATAAAAAAATGCTATGTCAAAATATGTTTTTGACTATGTGATTTATGGTGTAGAGGTAAAAGAAAGCTATAATTACGATGTATGATAAAGTGTCCAGGCAAGAATACGAAAAAAAAGCAGAGCCCAGTCTTTGGCGATGGCTCGTGCATGTCCATTGTCTATGACAAAATCCCCAGTCAGAGCCACAGCAAAGCTATTTTAAAATAATGAAAGCAGTCCAAGAGCATTTTCCCGCAACCGTCCCGGGCGGGGATTACGTCTATTAGATACGTCAATACGTCGCCGCTGTCCGGGACCGCGGGATTACGGGCGCGGGATTGCGGACATCCTTATTGTTTATGGTATGTAGTATGTTGGTGGTATTTCATAAGCAATACTTGGAAGATGTGAGTGGATTTTATAACTAGTAAGGGCTAATTTCCCTATAGACTGAGATTAATGTAATTTTAGACCTAATATTGTATTAAAAAATGTGAGCTTAAAAACGGAATTATTACTTGAATATCTTAGTTCAAAAGGTCGGCTTAGTTGAAGGATAAATTATTCTAAAGCTTCTTCTGAATTGTTAATGTTTTCGAAGAGTTGAAAGTACAAAATTACTTGTATTAAATTAAAAAAGATATCGATCTTGAATCGTTAGGAAATAACATTTAAGCCTTATTTTGTGTAAAAATACTTAGAAGAATATTGTAAACTAGCGGCCGCCCGCGACTTCATACGCGTGGATTTCTTTTTGCCCCCTTAGGGATAGAGTTTCGTAAAATCTTGAGGATGTCTATACCCTATAAAGAACCTTCCTGCCAAATTTCAAGTTTGTAGGTGTTACAGTTTCTGAGATTTCGTTATGAGTGAGTGAGTCAGTCAGTCAATCAGTGACCTTTCGCTTTTATAGATAGGTAAAGATAAAATACATTGTCATTTCTATAAGTTCACGATACATTTAGTTAAGTAATCACATTCTTCCTCTCATCCTCTTCACTTTATTGACTCAGTAAAGAATATCACCTAAACAACTTTTTCACTATTGTAGATATCCATTCACGCGATCTGCGGCGGGAAGGCGCTACTGCGTGAAGTGCCCCCCCCTTCCCGCGGGAATAAAAAAAAAATACCTATTCGCATTTTCCCTAAAATAGCTTATCATTATTACCGTTACATACTATCGAGTCACATTTTTGGAATCTGGATAAAATTACCCGTCTTTTGGTGTAACTTTTAAGGCTAACAAATATATATTTTAGGTACAAAACTTACTTGAAAAAAAAAGATTCGTCATTTTTGTCACTTTTTGTGATGGCACTTGATTCACCTTCAAAATTAAAAGCAATGTTATATATTAACACTTATTTCCAAAGTTAATCACATTATACACGTTTTTTATAAAGAAAAACACACTTTCAAAGCATCTAAACGATAAAAAACCGGCCAAGTGCGAGTCGGACTCGCGCACCGAGGGTTCCGTACAAACCTGCAAGATTTACAAAGTTCGTTCATTACGACAATCGAGTCATAACTATGTTTTTTTTTTCACGGGTTAAAGGCAATTAGATCTAAGTATTTGATATGAATTTCAACTTGATAGCTCTACGCGTTCATGAGGAAAAAAGTTATAAGTTTATATTTATTAAAAAATATATATTTTGTAATGTAACTAAAAATTTAAGGTTTTAGGAATTTTTCCTTTATGTGTGCTATAAAACGTTGCTTCATGCCAAATTTCAAGATTCTAGGTCGACTGGAAGTACCCTTTAGGTTTTGATTCCCTTGCGAGTACTTGCGAGTTTCAAAATATGCAGCTTAAATTGCTGTTTCTTTTGATTGCGTTGACATAGAAGTTTGATTTTCTTTTTGCCCCCTTAGGGATAGAGTTTCGTAAAATCTTGAGGATGTCTATACCCTATAAAGAACCTATCTACCAAATTTCAAGTTTGTAGGTGTTATAGTTTCTGAGATTTCGTGATGAGTGAGTGAGTCAGTCAGTCAATCAGTGACCTTTCGCTACTATTGATACATATTTTATAAATAAAATACATTGTCATTTTTTTAAGTTCGCGATACATTTAGTTAAGTATTATCATTCTTGCTCTCTTCCTATTTTCTTTATTGACTCAGTAATAGAATGTCACCTAAACAAATTTTATTCAAAAACACTTCCAAACCCACTTCTCCCGCAAACAGTGAAAAACTCGACCGATTTTTTAATTTATACACTCAGAACCCGGTCTCAGCAAATTTTTCCTTGTAACTGATCTCCTTGGTGTAAATAGACCCTCTTTTTAATATTTCTTCGCCCTGGAGCCATTTATCTCCAGTTTTATTTACTAGTACTTTTAATGAGCTCTTTTTGTCACCTTGTTATATTTTTTACCTTTTTGAAGACGACAAATAAAGCATAGAGATAGAAACGTTTTAAAAATGGGTTAAATTACAGATGCGCCCGCTTGGTCGATGTCTTTTGCAAATGACAAAACGTTGAGTAGTGCTAGAACCTCCGAGAATGTAATCATGGACCTTTCAAGTAGTCTTCTAATGCTTACTTATCTCAATGTCCTCATGTTCATTTGCCTCTATGGTGTAAAAAGTGGAAAATTAATAAACATAAAACTATAGATTTACTCATACCAGCTCGCCAATGTTATGCCTCAATCATACAGCATTTTCAGAGACGTCGAACAAACAATAGTGGACAGTATTCGTAGAAAAAACTTTATCTATGCTTTTACTCTAGTGTCTTCTTCGTGAATAATTAATTGAAGTTTCTTCGGACTGAATTTTTCGGTTTGATTACGCGAATTTTATTCTCTGAGTGCTCATAATATTTATATTATGCTATGAAATTACGAAAGATTTCAAACTATTTTTATTTAATTTTTAAAGAGTAATGTTGTCTCTTATACAAATATAAAATCAAATTACATTTACATATTTGAAAAAGAAATATTAATAAATCAAAATAGTTTATGTAATTGTAAAGTTATAAGAAAAATAGTATTAAGTTCTTTGGCCTAAATAAAACAATGTGTAAAAAATAAAACAAAAAATTCAAACTAAATTCTCATAAATTACCTATATCCAAATGGATTTTAATATTTATGCTTTATCTCAGACACCATCTGGGTCATTTTCCAGCCAGACTCAAGTCAATTTAGAAAATTGACTGTATTTCAAATCGAGTTAAAATTTAGGATAGTTTTAATCAAGTTATCTTTGTGATAATACTCATAGAGTTTGAAGCGAAGTCACGGTTGGGTCCGATGCCATCTGGTTCCTAACTATGCAAAGCTTGAAACTTACAATGGACATAAAAAAAAAAGAAAAAAAAACTGAAAATAAAAAAAATATGCTAAACTATTGAACTTCAAATACTTATTATGTAACCCTAATATGTGTTAAAATTAAAAAGCGATTGCCAAACCTATGAATAAAAATGATAAAAAATAAAACCTATGTAATTGAAGGCCAAAAATGATTAATTATATTATAATACACGACATCACATCGAGGTCTTGGTGGTCATCAAAGGTGAGATATTGCAACAAAAGTAAATGTCCCTATACATGATAATAAGTAATATGCTGTGTGGTACGTCTGTTAGAAATTGCGTCGGGGTGCACCACAGCGTTATTATACTAAATGCAAAACTAACAAAGGCAGAATGTATTCATAATCACGCTCCTATTCTGAAACTCAAATGAGTCGTTAAACAGCGCCGAAATCGCTCGCCGCTTGAGTAGTTTATTTTAGCTACGTTTTTATTAGTGGTCAGAGATTTTTTAATACTTTTTCATATTAAAGGAGTTTTAGAGCAGTTTCGCTCTACATCCGAACCATTCCAAATACTAATCTAGAAAATTAAAGAAATCGAATAACGGATATCAGATCTGCGTAAATTACTATAAAAGCTGTTCTTCACTGCTCCGGGCCATATTTTTACAGATTCTGTAAATTCTAGTCAAACAATTATTTATGAAATCTTTCTATCTTCCGTCGTGTAGTTTGCAAGCAATTTTGAAGCCTTTGAATATAACTCGTGTTGCCTGATGTAAGAGCCACTTACAGGGCAGATATGTACCATCCTAGACTGCATCTCACTTAACATCAGGTGCGATTGCGGTTACCTGCCTTGTCTTGCATAAAAAATAAAATAAAAATGTGGGAACTCCGATGTCTTTTTGACGTTACAAAAGCTATAAAGTCGCAAAAATACTTCTAGGATTAAAATTAAATATTTCTGTAAATTAAAATCCTCATTGGAAACCGTATTTGAATTCATAGAATTGTTAAAATATTTACAAGATACGTTGACATCGTTTAAAAGTCAGTTTACGGTAACCAAATTTGGAACGACGGAGGTAACTTTTGTGAACACCGCCGTGGGAATTTAAAATTTCGCTCGCTCGCTCCGCTCCGCTCGACTATTTCAATTTAAATATTCAGAATAAACACATCGCCGTAAACGTGTGTTGTAAACGGTTTTTTGTGTTATGACTTTCTTTTAACTGTGTTGTGTTACATGTAGATTGGAGCACTCGTGTATTACATCTTTGAGTTTAGATTAGAGCACTCGATTCCATTCACTGCCTTGATAAGTGTGAAGCATAAAATAAAGTAATAGTTTATAAGTACTCGTAGTGAAATGAGTTTTTAAATAGGCCAATGGGTTGCCAGGACGAGAGCACATCAAGTCAAATGCTATGTTAATTTACATACTATCAGTTGCAATAGATAAAATAGAGTCTGATGAGTGATCTTGTACCGAATCAGAATACACGATCACATTTAACAAAAATGTGTGTCAATCCTAGTGTTTTACTAATATTTTTGTATGGGTAGGGCTATGTCATACCATAAACTAATATTATAAATGCGAAAGTTTGGATGTCTGGATGTTTGTTACTCTTTCACTCAAAACTACTGAAAGGATTTTGATGAAAATTTACAGTATTATTGTTTATAACCCACAATAACTATAATTTATGACGATCTGTGACAAACTGAATTTCACACGGGTGAAGTCGCGGGCAAAAGCTAGTATAACCATAAATGCGTCTAACAGGGTGCAATCGAAGTAACAGCCTAACTTAAATCAAGAGTATTTATTTTCGGACAGTCAGCCGTTTGTGACGTCTTCCTTTGGTTCAGTAGTTGACAAAGTAAAGTAACTTTGTAAATAAAAAGCTACCTTGTACCTACCACGTAAGATCTATCAATACATTACCAATATCCCTTCATCACACACCAATCAGGGTTGTCACACTCCCGGCACGTTTAATGCGAAACAAACGGCAATGTTAACGGGATGGAATGCAAATTTATTCAATTAACCCGCCGCCGGTCTGTATTGGGTGTCGCGGGCCGTGATTGGCGTCAAGTCGCGCGGCTTGGCATCAACTGAATACACGGCAGGGTTGCCACTGTATGGAAAATGACTGGTCTTTGCAAATCTATTATTACGATATATTTCCGACAAGAGTAGTCGGGCCGTGATGGCGTCAAGTCGCGGCTTGGCATCAACTGAATAAGCTAAGTTTGCCAGAATATGTAGCATTGTGTATATATGTTACGGTCAAAGTGATAAAAGTGAAAATTATGAATAATCGCCGGTTATTATGAATAATTACCGTATGAGTTGGTAAATGTGATTAATATAAGATCATTTATGTGTGTATAAAACTAAATAGGCGGCTTAGCCTATTTAGATTTATACACACCTTAACCTATTTTTCACTTTAAATCAAAACAATGTGTTATAGGCATTATGGCAAAGTAATGTTATGCAAAAACATTCCAAACTCATTTTGCCAAATAATATTAATATATTATGATGAACGCGGGAAGTACCTGGATGCAAGCGGCGCAGGACCGGTCTTTGTGGAAATCCTTGGGGGAGGCCTTTGTCCAGCAGTGGACGTCTTTCGGCTGAAACGAACGAACGAACGAACGATATTATGATATCAAAACGTTCAAAATGTGAGGCTGTACATGAGCGCTGTACACGAGCCGGTGTTCTCTTTTATGGTATTTGTTAGTATTAAGGTTACATTATGAAATAATCACTGATAAATGTGATGAATTTATCACTTTTACCAAGCCTGTCGGTAATTATTCATAATAACCGGCGATTATTCATAATTTTCAATTTATCACATTAACCGTAACATATACACTGAAAAAAATGTTTAGTTACTGCTTACACAACAAAAGTGACCTCCGAACTAAGTGTTAACTATAACCAAACTAAGTCTAACTCACTACAGAATTATTTGTTTAATTTACACAACATTTTGTTCCTCATAACCAAAGTGTTCGGTGGTCACTTTTGTTGTGTAAGCAGTAACCAATCATTTTTTTCAGTGTAAGGTTACAATTTTTTTAAGGAATCATCATAATTTCAGCCATATGATGTCCACTGCTGAACATAGGCCTCTCCCAATGATTTCCAGATCACAGAAGTGCAGGATACAGTGTCCTGCTACTTTTATGAGGTCGTCTACGAATATTCACCTTGTGGATGGACAATATGGACATCCTACGCTGCGAATGCCGGTAGCCTATTAGAAAGGAGTATAAAAATAAAGCCATTTATTCAGAGCCAATCTTCATTATCATCGTCAGCCTTTTCAGCAGTTCTTTTATCAGCACAAGTATAATTATGATTTTTAAATCATAACAAAACAGATATGTGCCATTCTAAACTGCATCTCATTTAACACCAGTTGCAACTGCGGTCAAAGTAAAAATGCTTTTTTTAAGCCTATTTACAGAAATAAATGAGTTTTACTGAGAAATACCTGCCTTGTTATGCATTTAAAAATCAGCATTGTCATGCACGTGTGTGGTTGGCAACCCTAATCGCTGGCGTTATGTTGATGAGGTGCATTCGAAATTTTGTTTGCTTATTAGTTTGTTGGGTAAGTTGCACTTTGCGGGGTTCACGTGGCCGGGGAATAATTACTCCCCGTTGACTTAACTTTAATTACAAATTGATAATATCGCATTAGTGACGGTACGTTAACATTCAGTTAGCAAGATTTAATGAAACACACAAGTAATAATAATCTTTGGACATTTTACACTGTGCCTCTAGTCCCAAACTAAGCATAACTTGTACTATGGGTACAACTACAAACTTTTGATACTTTTTATTGCCCAAATTGCTTTTTTTAATCTACAACGAAGAAGCTCTTGACCTGTATCTTAACTGATAAAAAGTTATTTATGCATACGAGCATGCAGTCCAGAAGACCCGATAGGCAAATTAAGTCTTACTGCTCATCCGTCCAAAATGATGCTCCACATACAATGTTTAATAAGATTTTGCACACATTACTATATTATTACATATTGTATAATCTTACAGAAAATAAGAACTTGGAAATGCGAGTGAGTGTACGAGTACTCGTATATNAGTTTCGGACTACTTTCGATCCCGTCAAAATACGAATCTAGAAAACTAGAGAAATCGAATAACGGATATTAAATCGGCGTAAATTGCGATAAGAATTGGTCTTCAACTGCTCTGCGCCATATTTTTACAGATTCGGTAAATTTTCGTGAAATAGTTTTTATTAGGTAAATCTTTCTTCCTTCAATCGTGTAGTTAGTAAGCAATTTTGAAGCCTTTGTGTATTAATAGTAGTTCGATTATTTTAACATGTGATGCCCGAGTTTATGAGGCGTTGTACTTAGTGATATGATCCAGGTGTTTATAAGAAGGGAACTCTATGTTTGCAGTTCGGATGACAGAGTATAAATGTAAACCGTGACATTTGATATAGAGGGGTAATAAGGGTTGAGCAATAAAAATGTACTCTGATGTCTTTTGGACGTTACAAAAGCTATAAAGTCGCAAAAATACTTCTAGGATTAAAATTAAATATTTCTGTAAATTAAAATCCTCATTGGAAACCGTATTTGAATTTTATTCATAGAATTGTTAAAATATTTACAAGATACGTTGACATCGTTTAAAAGTCAGTTTACGGTAACCAAATTTGGAACGACGGATGAAACTTTTGTGAACACCGCCGTGGGAATTTAAAATTTCGCTCGCTCGCTCCGCTCCGCTCGACTATTTCAATTTAAATATTCAGAATAAACACGTCGCCGTAAACGTGTGTTGTAAACGGTTTTTTGTGTGTTATGACTTTCTTTTTACTTTCAATGCAGTTTTAATAGACATCACGACGTGTTGTGTTACATATATTTTAGTCTAGGTAGATTGGAGCATTCGATTTCACTCACTGCCTTGATAAGTGTGAAGATAAAGTCAAAATTTTATGAGTAGTGAAATGTTTTTTAAATAGGTAGTTCGGACCATGACATATCAAGTCAAACTTTGAGGCACCTGTACCTATTTAGATGGAAGAGGTGTAGTTTTTCAACAAAGTTATAGAGTCTGATGTGTGACCCTGTTAAAAAAAATGTGTGTGTGCCATCGATCCTAGTGTTTGACCATAGACTAGTATACCCATAAATGCGTCTAACAGGGTGCAATCGAAGTATCAGCCTAACTTAAATCAGGAGTATTTCTTTTTGGACAGTCAGCCATTTATACAGTGGAGTTTGTGACGCCTTCTTCTGATTCAGCAGTTGACAAAGTAAAGTGACGTTGTAAATAAAAAGCTACCTTAAAGTCATCACGTAAGACCATCAATACATTACCAATATCCCTCCATCACACACCAATCAGGGTTGTCACACTCTCGGCACGTTTAATGTGAAACAAACGGCAATGTTAACGGGATGGAATGCAAATTTATTCAATTAACCCGCCGCCGGTCTGTATTGGGTGTCGCGGGCCGTGATTGGCGTCAAGTCGCGCGGCTTGGCATCAACTGAATACACGGCAGGGTTGCCACTGTATGCTAAATACTGGCCTTTGCAAATTTATTACTACGATATATTTTCGATAGGAGTAATCGAGCCGTTATTGGCGTCAAGTCGCGCGGCTTGGCATCAACTGAATACACGGCAGGGTTGCCATTGTATGGAAAATGACTGGTCTTTGCAAATTTATTATTACGATACATTTTTGACTGGAGTAATATGTAGTTGTCAAAAGTACTTTATTGGGTATCGCAGCTCGTGATTGTCAAGCGGCGGCTTGGCATCAAATGAATAAGCGGAACGGTTACCCACATACAGGAATTATGGAAGGTCTCAATGGATTTTTGAAAGTAATCATCATCATCATTTCAGCCATAGGATGTCCAGTCCACTGCTGAATATAGGCCTCTTCTAATGATTTCCAGATCACAGAAGTGCAAGATACAAAGTCCTGCTACTTTTATGAGTGGACATGCACCTTGTGGGTGGACATGCCGGTAGCCTATTAGAAAGAAATATAAATTCGGAGCCAATCTTCATCCCCATCATCAGCCTTTTAAATGTGTTAAACTCTTAACTCTTTTAGCATAATATGATTTTTAATTATTACAATCAGCATTGTCATGCACGTATGTGGTTGGCAACCCTAATCGCTGGCGTTATGTTGATGAGGTGCATTCGAAATTTTGTTTGCTTATTAGTTTGTTGGGTAAGTTGCACTTTGCGGGGTTCACGTGGGCCGGGGAATAATTACTCCCCGTTAACTTAACTTTAATTACAAATTGATAATATCGCATTAGTAACGGTACGTTAACATTCTGTCAGCAAGATTTAATGAAACACACAAGTAATAATAATCTTTGGACATTTTACACTGCGCCTTTAGTCCCAAACTAAGCATAACTTGTACTATTGGTACAACTACAAACTTTTGATACTTTTTATTGCCCAAATTGCTTTTTTAATCTACAACGAAGAAGCTCTTGGCCTGTATCTTAACTGATAAAAAGTTATTTATGCATACGAGCATGCAGTCCAGAAGACACGATAGGCAAATTAAGTCTTACTGCTCATCCGTCCAAAATAATGCTCCACATACAATGTTTAATAAGATTTTGCACACCGTACTATATTATTACATATTGTATAATCTTACAGAAAATAAGAACTTGGAAATGCGAGTGAGTGTACGAGTACTTGTATAATTATGTAAGAAATTAAGAGCTTCGAAGTCGTGGAATTCTTCATAATCACAATACAAGTGAGCTAAATTCAGCGCTATGTCACCTCAGAAGGAAATATGCAGGAGCTCATCTTTTCGGGAGTGTTAAATTATTTTATTCACCTTCTGGGCTATGCGGAACGTAGGAACGTAGGTTTCATTGTGACCTAAGTTGAGATTAAAAGCGAATAACTTCTATTAAACTCTAGCTGTTCTGGTGAACTTTGTATCGCTTTTGTTTGTCAGAAATAATGTAAGATTCTAATGGTGAAAGATTTTTCAAATCAATATCGTATCTTTGGAGCCAATTCAATACAAACAAACAACAAAATCTTCCTCCTTTATAAAATTGTTGTGGTTGTCATGCACAACCAGCATACTGATTATCTTTTTAAACCTTTCATCATCATCATCATTGTAATTTCGACCACAGGACGTCCACTGCTGAAAATAGGCCTCCCCCAATGACCTTCAAACCTTTGAAAGGGCAAAAGTACAAGAGGAATCAAGTATGGCTCCGTAACCGTAGTCGTAGTATACTCGTACTACGAGACTCGTCGTAGCGTTTCGTAGCACTCGTAGTACTTGCCCTACTACGAGACACATTATGGTGATAAATAACCATGATTATTAATTTAATAACATATGCTACTCACAATTTGTACTACCCCGTAAAGAAGCATTTTACAATTTGTAAGAAGTAATTTAAATACCTATTCTGTCCTATAATTATATACTTAATTCCTGTCACATAAAAAAAATTACATTTTCATGGTCACTAACATAATTATTATTACTGACGGGATTTCTACCATGTACCTTAATTTTGAGTTTCCGATATTTCGGCATTGTTGCAAGCGCCATGGTCACGGAGTAGATAAAGAGATTTTATTTTGATTTTTGATTTTGAAATCGCTTCATCTCTTGCCTTGAACATCTGTTCCAACTCAGACATCTGCGCAATTTATGACGTCTAACTCAGAACGGACTTGTCCTTTTGTGGTGCGTGCACACTAGTGCTCATATTTGCAGTTTGCACATCAGCCGAGCTCTGCATTAAATATGTTTTGTAAGGGCGACATCTAGACAGACATGTTGTATATTTATATGTATGTAGGACGTCAGCACTGCCACTTTATTGCTTAGAGTATAAAATTGAAGCGTTTTTGATGACTGTCTGGTTCGTAATATGTGTAAATATTAGTATCAGAACTCAATCTTAAAGCGGTTTATTCTTTTTCTGTGACAAACAAATTAGATATTGTTACTTTAATTCTACCAATCTCTATAAACAAGTCCTACTTGTCTTTAGGTTCGATCCTATGATTTAATAATTATCTTCCTTTTTATCCTCTGAGCTGTGCTTGACTAGTAGCGAATGCCATCCGGCATTAAGTCCACCACTGTACAATAATTTAGTGAGAAAGTTTAAATAAATAAATAATTTATAGTTTGATTCTATCAAAGTGCAGAGACTGTCAAGAATAAGTTTTATAAAATTATATTTTTAGGAGGAGGCTCATAGTCCAGCAGTGGACTGTAAAGGGCTGATGATGATGATGATATTTTTAATACTTATGAATGCATGAAACATTGTAATTATTCATTGAACAATTACTGACCGATACTAATACTCAAATTTACTGTCCAAGATTAAAGAAACATGACATTAAAGAGCTTAGAGTTGCTCTACCACAGGATTTTCTTTGAATACTAATTTATCACGCTCATAATAAAGCGACCTGTTGATCCCCAAATCCCTGGAACCCTAATATATTCAAATAAGGCCAAAATTCACTCGTCCCGAAAGCTGGTTCGTTACTTTGGGCATAATTCGCTCCAGAATGAACCCGGGGAAAAATCCCAGCAATAGAGAAAATTACTTGAATGGCCGCCTTAAGGTACAAATGACGTCACATCAAGCGAAATACAGTGGCATATTGTGTAGTAGCTGTTTCTTTCAATTTTTTTTAGTATTATAAAGATGAAGAGGTTGGTTGTTTGAATGCGCTAATCTAAACGACTCTACAGGATAGCCTGGTGGTTTGCTGTTGGCGGCTTTATTTTTTTTTATGTACAAAAGGCAGGTATTTGACAGCAATCGCACCTGGTGTTAAGTGAGATGCAGTCTAGGATGGTACATATCTTGAAAAGGCTCGGATTATAGTGTTCAGGAAAGACAGCAGCAGGCAGCGAATTCCAGTCCCTAGCTGTTGCTGCTGTTTTATTTCAAAAGAAAGATGTCAACGACTTGTAATTTCTATGAAAAAGTCGACGAATCATGTCGGTGGGTAGACTCCATAAGAAATTGATCCAGTCGATTATAAAAAAAACTATTTAAACTAATATAACTAAGTAGTAGTAGAGTAGGCACTTTAATCTATAGTTTAGGGAGGGTTTCTTCTGAAAGAAGATGACACCCTCATAGAACTCAAAACTATAATCTAACTTACATTATGTCGTCGTCTTATCGCTATTTTTACAAGAGAGTACAGTTTTAATGCATTATCGGAAAGCGGGTTAGTTAGAATACTATTACAAACACCAATCTCATTCACATAGGTAATTTTATGAAAGAATTGTACTCTCTCAGGCTCGTTCCTGACACACTCCATCATTTTGGAATACCAGCCCTCAACTATTGCTCTATACCTACTTATACAGTGAACCTACACCCCACGCGTGAGACTGGTTTGATAACCAAAACAAAAGCGAGAGTTGGTTGTATCTGTGTCTGTCATGTTCATTTTGACTTCCAGCCGAACGCCAGACGCGATTAAACTTGGTAACGGAATTGTTTGGGCCCTCCCATCGGCACGCACAATGCACTCACAATTTGTATGCAGATGCCGAACTCGGTGCGATGCTTTGTATGTGCATGACGGTAACTGAGTTTGGACTTGTACTTTGATGTATAAAATATTAAAGTCTCTTTGACATTATTATTATTGGTTTCTTATTTTATCCGCTAGATTTAAGCAAAGATAAAGTAAAGATAAACTTGAATAAATAGTTTTTGATCACTGAGCGACTCTTGTTCCCTGGTACTTTAGATAGTAGCCGTGTGGTGATAAATAGGCACTGAAGATCAAGAGGTTAAATTATCTTCAGACATTTGATTTGATTTATTTACGAGTATAATCAGAAAACCAGGGCTACTAGGTAAGGTAAGGTAACATTCGTGACAGATAAAATTTCGTGATCGCTTCGCCAATCTTTTTTATAATTACCTACTTTGATTTTCTATTTAAAATCATCATAAAAAAAATCTGTCATGACTTTAGTACTATGTTATAGAGGGCAGCCGGGCTAGGATGCGCTCGGTGATAAAATCATATCGATGATTAAAGACAGCAAATGGGCATATCGCGTAAAATCGATAACTAGCGCGATAAAAGCTTATCATGGCGCATATCCTAGACCTACAAATCTCAATTCTAGTATCGACTTGAATTCAGATCTATACGCCTAGGTTTATGAAGCTTCCATGGCGATTCAACCTGCGAAAATGGACCTTGGGCACGCAAAATGCACTCCCAGTTTATATGCAGATTCCGAACTTCGTGGAGTGAGAGCTCTAGAGTGACGCTTTGTATTTGAACCTACGGTAACTTAGTTTGGAACGGGGCTTGTGCAGTCTGGGCTTTTCATTCGCTACTATACTCCTATTATTTGATTTGAAGCAACAGCAATACATAGAAGATATTTTAACCCAAATAAATTTTTATGTATCCAAGGATTTCCACAAAGACCGGTCCTGCTCGCACTCAGGCACCTCCCACGACCTTCTCCAGACCGTCGGTCCACCTAGTGGGAGGCCTGCCTTTGTCCAGCAGTGGACGTCTTTCGGCTGAAACGAACGAACGAACAATATTGTAGTTCAAGGTGGCAACATCTCAGCCACTAACTTTAAGGTTCATAATCCGCATCGAGTAGTATGAAGATTCATATTTTTGTTTTGATTTGTTTTCAAATTTTAAATTAAGATTGTTAAAACTAGCTAAAATGCTTGAACCCGCAAAACTCAATGTTAGTTCTTCATATTTCTGTTAAGAGACAGAAACCTTAAAAATAAACAAACCTACATCTCAGACATGTTTGAAGTGAGTTTTTACCACACTGTCTAAGACACGATATTTGCGCAACCCCCTAACCATGTATACGTAGTGGTTCTAAAACAAATATGTTCCGCTGATAGACTCACCTGAGCAGCGACCCGCGCCCTTGGGAGCGCAGTGCAGCCAAGAAGTCGCTTCCACTTTGTACCGGCGATTGTCCCTAATTTGTTAAAAAAACATTTGAAGAAATAAATACGTATAATTAAATAGGTTTTGTGGCCTCTGCACTGTGAGTGCACTATCGGCACATAGATATGATGTGATCCTTCCATAACACCGGTCAACAAAAAAAAAATTTTTTTTGCGCATGGATTTTACTTATTATATTCTGATTATATAAGCAAATTTATATCAAAAAGTGCGATTACAAATCGGAAATATTTGCTTTTTTAATAGTTATAGCGATTTGAATTTTCCATCTTCATAGTAAAATGTCTCTAAAGATGCACGTCTCATTCTCATTGGGATATATTTATAGATAATTATGGGGGCTTATTCGCAAGAACAAGGGGCACGCTTTCATCAAAATATAGTGGGATTTGAGAGACGACGTTACCAAGGCCAGTAAACTGAAAGCATGATAGGGTTAGATTTTTATGAGAAAAATCTTGTATGGAACATGACATTAAATTAGAACTTTACATTTTTAATAAATATTTGGACTCTGTTTTAAATTTTCTCTTGTGAGAATGAATCTTAAATGGATGCTTGGTATGTTTTAATAATTAGAAAGAATGAAAGAAAGAAAGAAAAAAAAATATTTGGCAACAAATTAAATCATCTCTATGTTCATGTTTCATACATTCATTGATATGAATTTTTCTNTTCGGCTGAAACGACGACGACGACGATATTCTTTAACATATTTTATTGATTTTTTGTTCAACTAGATTTAAACAAAGACAAATATAACTAGTTTATGATCACTGAACGACTCTTGCTCCCTGGTACCACTGTTACTTTAGATAGTAGCCGTGTTGTGATAGGACTGCGAGGTTAAATTATCTCTGGACATTTAAAATATTCATAATCAAAGGTTCGCTTGACAAAAGATCCATGACAGATTAATTTCGTGATGGCCTCGCTAATCTTTATAAAGTACGTTACTGGGGCTACTTATTATTACCATTATGAAATAGAATCTGTCATGCCTTTAGTAATATCATCTATACTTTTTTAATATTATAAACGTGAAAGCAACTCTGTCTGTCTGTCTTGCTTTCACGCCTAAATCACAAAACCGATTTTGATTAAATTTAGCATCGAGATAGTTTGAGTCCCGGGAAAGGACATAGAATAGTTTTTATTCCGGTTTTTGAAACAGGGACGCGCGCGGTAAAGTTTTTCTGTGTCAGACAAAATTTTACGCGGGAGAAGCCGCGGGCGGAAAGCTAGTACTTTTATAAAGAAGGCCACCGGGCTAGGATGCGAGACGTGATAAAATCTGATCGATGATTTTAGACGACAAATGTATGGTAATATCGCGTAAAATCGATAACAATAGCGTGATAAAAGCTTATCACGGCGCGTATCCTAGTTGATACTTGAATTGAGATCTATAGGCCTAGGTTTATGATGCTTCCATGGCGATTCAACCTGTGAAAGTGGACCTTGGGCACGCAAAATGCACTCCCAGTTTGTATGCAGATTCCGAACTTCGTGGAGTGAGAGCTCTAGAGTGACGCTTTGTATTTGAACCTACGGTAACTTAGTTTGGAACGGGGCTTGTGCAGTCTGGGCTTTTCATTCGCTACTATACTCCTATTATTTGATTTGAAGCAACAGCAATACGTAGAAGATATTTTAACCCAAATCAATTTTTATGTATCCAAGGATTTCCACAAAGACCGGTCCTGCGCCGCTCGCATCCAGGCACCTCCCGCGACCTTCACCAGATCGTCGGTCCACCTAGTGGGAGGCCTGCCTTTGTCCAGCAGTGGACGTCTTTCGGCTGAAACGAACGAATAATATAGTTCAAGGTAGCAACAACTCAGCCACTAACTTTAAGGTTTATAATGCGCATCGAGATAATATGAAGATTCATATTTTTGTTTAGATTTGTTTTCAAATTTTAAATTAAGATTGTTAGAAACATGCTGCAATGCTGCATTTGAAACCGCAAAATGCAGCGTAGGTTCTTCATATTGCTCTGAGAAGATAGAAACCATAAAAATAAACATACCTACCTACATCTCAAACATGTTTAAAGAGTTTTTACCACACAGTCTAAGACGCGATATTTGCGCAACCCCCTAACCATGTATACGTAGCGGTTCTAAAACAAATATATTCCGCTGATAGACTCACCTGAGCAGCGACCCGCGCCCTTGGGAGCGCAGTGCAGCCGAGAAGTCGCTTCCACTTGGTACCGTGATTTATCCCTTTGTTTTTATTACTGAAATTTCATGAAATAAATACGTATAAATTGCTTGTCTTTTGCGCGGGTTCGTGTCCGAAAAAATCCCAGTCTCGTGTTACTTTTGGCGGATGTAATTCTGCCGTAATAACTAGGCGTGACAGAACAACAATGCACCTACAGACTATAAGAAACTTTGAAATTAATAAGTCGGAAAACTTGTTTATCTATTGACCTGTAAAGATAGTTGGTGAAAATAAATAAATATAAAACAAAAAAATATTTGCTTCTTCTTTCTACTTTAGACGAAGAAGGATAAAGTTCGTGTCTTTCGAAGAATAATCTCTTTTGATATCCAAGGTACGTAAGTGGAACAAGCCCTTCTAGCAGCTCCGCAATCTACTAGATTAAACTGTGATTAAATGCGTTTTTAGACGCGAAATCGTGGTTGTTCCTCGCAACGCTCAGCGTCTTTTGTTTTTCATAATTTCTCAGTTTCCACTCCGCAAATAAGAAGGTAAGCACTTTAGAAGACAGTGAAGATAGACAGAAAATGTTATGGAAGAAAATATTTTTGTGCAAGATGCACATCTTCCAATGTTCTTGAATGGCTCATAATTTTACTTTAAATACCGGTTCATTACTTATTGTATTGGGTTGTTAGTTGAAGTCCACACAGATGTTTTATTGAATTTTCTATAAACGTTTAATAATACGTAATTTACGTTCAAGATTTTTTTTTATCCACAACGAGGAAGCTCTTGGCCTGTATCTCACCTGATGGTAAGTGATGATCAGGCCGAAGGTGGAAGCGAGCTTCACCCGGGCTATATTATATTTTTCAGAAGCAATGTACCAAATTGTGAACCTGAACTACATTGGAACAGAAAAATAAAATCTAAGTAGGTAGATATTAAAAGAAATAAAGTGAACTTAGGCTGGGTTGCACCATCTTATTTTAACCGCAACAAGAACAATAACTGGTGCTATTTGTATGGAGTTTGACAGACTTTTGACGTTTGTCAAAGTTAAAGTAAGACATACTATAGGTATAATTATTTGCAAATAGATACTAATCAAGTTTTTAATGTTAAAGCATACAGCTACATTGCATTGTGAATTAATAGCACCCAGGTTTTCTAAAGCAACGGACTACTAATATGTCCAGGGAGGAAGTGAATGGTCTAAATTAAACTAATTATTGTCTGTAGAGATAGTTAGACATTATTGTAGCTGTACAAAGGACTGCATTTGCAAACTTGCAGATAACAAGTTTGAATATTATAATTTCTATTGTTATTTCTTGTCTTTTGTCTAAAGATAACAATGGAGCTTCTGAGAATAGAATTTCTTTAAACAAAATCTGTTTTGATGAAGTTTAGTTTTTTTTTCATAATGTGTTAAATAATTCTTATGAGGTGAGGACACAATAAAAACCTGCCTATGATGAAGTTAGTAACTAAATTTGGGCATGTTTAAATAACAAAAATTAAAACTTTTAGCGACATCAAAAAAATATTACAAAATTACGAAACTTATTGGCACTTTAAGATACCTACTTACTCTTATTTTAGTACATAGTTTTTAAACAATTTTTTTTTGAGGTGTTATTGAATTGTCAATTTTAGAATATTATAATCCAAACATGATACCAAACTTAACTATACATGACAGATCCCCGCAGATACAACAAAACAACTCCCATATAATTTCATTGTAAAGTCGTAATAATAGAATGTTATCGTAGAAGCGAGTTCCGTCGAAGTTTATTTGCTTGTGGAGCAAGTTCTGAATTATATTCTCACTTTGAAATAATATTATTTCGTTCAGCGCCAACCATTCATCGTGTATCTATACTTACTAATATTATAAAGCTGAAGAGTTTGTTTGTTTGCTTGAACTCGAAAAAATATTTTCTTGTTAGATAGCCTATTTATCGAGAAAGGCTTTGGGCTATTTAACATCAACCTAAAGTTAATAGGGGTGAAGCAGTAAAGAAAAACGGGAAATATTATTCAAACTATTTTCACACGTACGAAGTCGCGGGCATAGCTAATTTGAAAAATAAATGGAGAGAGAGCGAATGTTAAGACTATTAAAGAGAAGTTTTCTCAAAGTAACATGCAAGATACCTATTTATTGAAAAATAGACGATACTAGATCGTTCTATTTCTACAAAACGTTGAAGTAGTAAGCCTCTTACTGTGTATTTCTGAAGCGCGTTTTTAATAGCTCATTGCTTTATAGCGAAATGGGAATAAATACCTATTTCATTTGCTTTTGATACAAAATTGTTTCCTATCAAGCTACGAGTAAGTAATTTTTAGTTTTGTTAAAGAAAATTACAATGCGGGTCTAGATAAGTGGCACGTTTTTTTCTAATCGAAAATCGTGTTTGCGAAGATAAAACGTGTTTGCGACTAAATCTAAGCTATGACCGCGACTTAGTTTCTACGTAGTAGTAGTAGTAAACGCTCAGCCGTGTGAAGAAAGTGGAACACGGCTTACAATGTAAGAGAAAATCTTTGTAATCTACTATTAGTTTGGCTTGACGTGTATTAAGGTGATACAAGTTTACGTCTTCAGGTTTAATGTCAAGTAAACTAGTTATTAAATTTTAAGAATAAAATCCTAACATCTCTGGCACAAAATGTGTTTTCAGAAGGTAAAAATCTATAGTCTGTCCAAGGTTTTCAAGTATTTACTATTATACAATTTACTTGCAATACGTGTAGTTGTCACACATGATGTCTTGCCCTCTGTGCCCAAACAACTGTTCAAAGGAAGATTTGATGACAGCTACTGACAACGTCACTCTTGTAGCGGAGTTTTGGGCTGGCACTGTGGGTTCGTTATCGACACTACAAGAAGAAAAAGACTTCTACTTGTCACTGGAAAATAAATTAAAATGCCTAGTGTTACAAGAATTCATATTAATTAAAGTTTTAATCTTTTCGATTCAATATGCAGCACTTTTCAATAGAAAACTCCAATCCACTGGAAGAGAAGTGTAAAAATAAAACACTCCACTTTTTGATAGAATCGGTCGCAAATCGCCGACGTCAACTCTCTCGGCGTCGATCTAATCGCTCGACTTTTTGCCGAGCGAATAACGAGTGCCTTGAGAATAGAGCCGCAGACACATTGAGGTTGATTTAGTTCGGAAGTCAGATATGTTTTCTGTTAAAAATACACTTCACCTCTCGACGAAACCTTTTTTATCTTATTTCCAAGAATTGTTTGACTCGAGTATATTTCTTAGAAATGTTTATTATGAAAGAGAAGCTATTTATATGTATATTTTCTCACATAATGTTATTTTCCTACGACAAAGAGATTCAGTGTAAGTGTTACTTTCAGAAAATGATTTTCTTACGAAAATCAAATAAAACACAATAACAAGCAACCTTTCACCTTTAATTTTAGTAGCAAGCACTTAAATTCTCCCTTTGTTAGTTCACAAGGCGTTGTAACGAAATCGCAAAAACATTTGAAACTCAATAAAATGTAACCCAACTCCTGGAGATCCAATAAACTGCTACCTGCAATGTCTTCCATCCTGGAATGTGTGGAATGCCGTTCATTACCGCCTCGCCCGTTCCAACTTGTTACCTCCCCAATTTGACCGGGTTGCACTTACATTTATAGCTAGAGACGATTTATATGAAAGTTCAAGATGGAGCAATAATGCGGATTCTTATTAACAAAAAGTTGAAGTTGACTCCGCTTTTGTCAGTTCAGGAATGCTTGTGATTTAGTTCGCGTGGAAATTTATTTGATTCTGGAAAGGGGTACAATTTGTGTTTCGAAAAGGAACCTTACGAAAATATAATTGAAATAGTATGGTTAAGACTGATGTGAAATGTAGCCTTGTTCGGTAGTTTAGAGCATTATAATCATCCCTAAGCTAACAGGTTTCTAATCTTTCCTTAACTAATTACGACAGCACATCAAGTCATATAGTTATGATAGATACAATTTTAGAACAAAAAAAAACAGTATGATTTGTTCTCGACTAAAACTAGCATCATTAAAAAAAACCAAATCTCAAATAATGGAACACACAAAAAGCTTTTCGGTCACGTTCGAAACCTAAACTTATGTATAAAACAGTAGCAATGCAATCAGTACATCGAGCAGAGCGGTGTGTGACGTCGGATAATCTAATCCGAGTGGATTGCCGTAGCACCGTAGCAGCTACGAGCGTTATCGTAGCACTGGTAGAGCTCGTAGCAGCGAACGGACTACGAGTCAAATTGTCTGCTACATGCTAATATTGGCGAGCTTGGATTAGCGAAAACGAGTTTTTGGGTATAGCTCGCTAAGTTGAATATTTTACTATGGATACGTGCTACTTGTTGTTTTACTTGGTGTGAAGTACTAAGCATTTTGCAAGCTAAATTATCTGCTACCAAAACGGGTAGATACCAAGTCTGTACATACATATGAAACTTCAACTTTGGATTTGCATTTAGAGCCTGACGTTAGAAGTTTGTGACCAACAATTTAGTCCTTAACTTCAGAGGAGGTAATTGTGCTATACAGCTGTGACCACTGTGAAGCATTTGTGGCACATATTATGTGAATTTCATTTATAAAACTACAATCTAATTTTACAACAGTGCGGATAATAAAGGATAAATAAGTTTTGTACAAAACCAATCCATTCCTATGCGCCATATGCAGAAAATTGGCATTATCTTTCACCAAATGTAAAACAACGCGATTGTTTTTGCTCTACACCTCGATGCAAAATCCTACAAGCATTGTAGGTACTTCCAATTAAAAATTTCCTGCAAACAGAGATGGAATTTTTACAAACGCGCCGACGGGAAGTTTTCTAATTAGATGTCACCGACCCCGACTTGTTTGTTTTAATTTAGTGAAATATTGGATTGCGTAAATAAAATAATATTTGTTTAAAATATTGCCTTCGAAGTGATTATGAAATTTAATCTGAGAATCCTAGTTAATTCGTAAACTCACTAGAGTACCGTTTTGGCAAAAGCGTTTGGACCTTTTGTATTTTTCCCATTGTTTCATAAGGATTTTACTTTGCTTACCATTATTAAAAAAAAGTATATAAGTATGTTTATATCCGTTGTCTAGTACCCATAGTACAAGCTTTGCTTAGTTTGGGACTAGCAGCGCGGTGTTAAATGTCCAAGGATATTTATTTATTTATTAAAATTTAGTGGTTCTTTTCTCAAAAGATTGGGCCCAAAATTTAGCAAATCCTAAGGCTAAGACAAAATATCTTATAAATAGGTAAACTAAACACTGCTTGTAATTAGATTACACCTAACGCCCGTATTCACAAAAATTACTATGAGGTCTCACAGTGCGCGTGAACGCACAGGGTGACACATAAACCAAACACAGATCTCTAATCAACGCTGTGCGTTCTGTTATNCGGCCCTGCACACAAGTGTTGAAAAACAATGCAATTAATTACACTTGTTATGTAAAAAGAGAAAAATCACTTTTATTTTGAAACGTACATCTAATAATAATATGGGCGACATTTGGAGGCAAAATAGGCCCCAAACCTGGTGCCGCTAATGTCGTCGAGAAGTCCAGAGTCTAAAACAACAGAAATTGTAAATCAGTATGCTATCCCAGATTTTTTAAATGATTGAGATTCAAATAATAGTAGGTAATTATGAGATAGGTGGCTTTAAAAAAACCTCCTTACCTTGGCAAGCGTTGATAAATTGAAGTGATAATATGAGAATCCCAGTGTGTTAGTGGCGCCCTCGCTAAGGCTCGGCCAAAGAAACTGGGTCTGTGGCAAACAAAATGTATAAACAGAGGGTTGAGTTTCTATGGAAGAATAAATGGTACAAAGTATAATGACTGCAAAAAACTTACATTAGAAACGGTATTGCAATAGCTAGCATTTGCAGCAGCACAGCCGGGAGTCATCATCATCATCATTTCAGCCACAGGACGTCCACTGCTGAACATAGGCCTCCCCCAATGACTTCCACATCGCACGGTTGGTAGCGGCCTGCATCCAGCGCCTTCCCGCTACCTTTATCAGGTCATCGGTCCACCTTGTGGGTGGACGTCCCACGCTGCGTTTTCCGGTACGTGGCCTCCATTCCAGAACCTTGCTGCCCCATCGGCCGTCGGCCTAAAGTCGCTGACATAGCCCGACGGATCAGCAAGCTGAAGTGGCAGTGGGCTGGGCACATAGTACGCAGCCGGGAGTAATCGCAAAATTTTCATTTTGCGGAGCACACAGTCAAGTTCTGTAAATATAGGAACGTCTTTATTTTTACAAATTAGTCAGTTTTTTAGAAATTTTAACATTTTCACAAAAAAGAAAAAAAAAGAAATCACCTTTTTCACCCTTTTTTTAATTAGAGGCTAATAAAATCCAAATTACAGTGATTACCAATAAAATAAATAAGAATCCTCAATAACAAACGCGCTCGATTTGACCGTGCCCCTAGATAGGTACCTAAGTATATTACACTGTTGCAAACACTAGGTTACGAAACTTACGAATCAATTATACAGGGCCAAAGTGAATACTGACTGACACATTCATAATAAAACCGGCATTGCAGTGCACAGTGTACTTTAAAAAAAAAAAATGTACCCTCATCTGTGCGTTGTTTGGAGCTCAGACTTTCGAGTATATTTGGAGTAAAGGTCTCTTCAATGACAATTTATTATTTGATTTTAAGTTTTTCGTAGTAGGTTTACAAACTGCAACAAGATCAAAATGGTGAGAAAAAAAACCGGTGAAGTGCGTGTCGGACTCACGCACAAAGGGTTCCGTACCATTGATTTATGAAATTAATTTTTATTTTTTTAATTTAAGTTATTTGTATGAAAGATAACGCGGTAATAAGCGGTTTACGATTTACGAGGTATTAAAAAAAACTACTCACTAGATCTCGTTCAAAACAATTTTGTTGGTAGTTTTTTATTAATGTACATCATATGTTTTATTTAGATTTTTCATTTTCTAATTTTAGAGAAGTTAGAGGGGGGGGGGGGCAACTTTTTTCCACTTTGGAAGCGTATTAAAATAGAATAGAAAAAAAGTATTTTAGAAACCTCGATATCATTTTTGAAGACCTATCCATAGATAACCCACATGTACTCGTACCTATGTGTTTGACGAAAAAAAAATTTTGAGTTTCAGTTCTAAGTATGGGGAGCCCCCAATATTTTATATTATTTTTTTATTTTTGCATCAAAATCTTAATGCGGTTCACAGAATACATCTACTTACCAAGTTTCAACAGTATAGCTCTTATAGTTTCGGAAAAAAATGGCTGTGACATACGGACGGACAGACGGACAGACAGACATGACGAATCTATAAGGATTCCGTTTTTTGCCATTTGGCTACGGAACCCTAAAAATGAATGGAGAGAGAGCGAATGTTAAGACTATTAAAGAGAAGTTTTCTCAAAGTAACATGCATAGATAGTATTTATTGAAAAAGAGACGATACTAGATCGTTCTTTTTCTACAAAACGTTGAAGTAGTAAGCCTCTTACTGTGTATTTCTGAAGCGCGTTTTTAATAGCTCATTGCTTTATAGCAAAATGGGAATAAATACCTATTTCATTTGCTTTTGATACAAAATTGATTCCTATCAAGCTACGAGTAACTAAGTAATTTTTAGTTTTGTTAAAGAAAATGTATAAATTTTTAAGCTTACAATGCGGGTCTAGATAAGTGGCACTTTTTGATCGAATCTAAAATCGAATCTGTTAAAACTCCATACAAAAAAAGGCTTTTCGACCATCTTTCTACATTAAAACTGTCACATTTGGCGTTTTGTCTAGGGGGGCAGATATGTTCATGCAACGTTCCTTTTAACAGTAACAACAGTGTAAGCCTTACTGACATTTAACTATTCATTTTCGTTGCAAAATATTACAAGGAGATAAAAAGTGTTTGCGACTAAATCTAAGCTATGACCGCGACTTAGTTTCTACGTAATAAACGCTCAGCCATGTGAAGAATGTGGAACACGGCTTACAATGTTGGTGAAAATCTTTGTATCTACTATTAGTTTGGCTTGACGTCTATTAAGGTGATAAAAGTTTACCTCTTAAGGTTTAATGTCAAGTAAACTAATTATTAACTTTTAAGAATAAAATCCTACTAACATCTCTGGTACGAAATGTGTTTTCAGAAGGTAAAAATCTATAGTCTGTCCAAGGTTTTCAAGTATTTACTATTATACAATTTACTTGCAATACGTGTAGTTGTCACACATGATGTCGTGCCCTGCGTTCCCAAACAACTACACGCAGGAAGATTTAATAAAGGCTACTGACAACGCCACTCTTGTAGCGGTGTTTTGGGCTGACACTGTGTAGGTTTGCTGTCGAAACTACAAGAAGAAGTTTTCGGACTTTTAGTTGTCACTGGAAAATAAATTAAAATGCCTATTGTGTTTCAAGAATTCATATTAATTAAAGTTTTGATCTTTTCGATTCAATATGCACTTTTCAATAGAAAACTCCAATCCACTGGAAGAGAAGTGTAAAAATAAAACACTCCACTTTTTGATAGAATCGGTCGCAAATCGCCGACGTCAACTCTCTCGACGTCGATCTAATCGCTCGACATTTTGCCAACCGAATAACGAGTGCCTTGAGAATAGAGCCGTAGACACATTGAGGTTGATTTAGTTCGGAAGTCAGATATGTTTTTCTGTTAAAAATATACTTCACCTCTCGACGAAACCTTTTTTATCTTATTTCCAAGAATTGTTTGACTCGAGTATATTTCTTAGAAATGTTTATTATGAAAGAGAAGCTATTTATATGTATATTTTCTCACATAATGTTATTTTCCTACGACAAAGAGATTCAGTGTAAGTGTTACTTTCAGAAAATGATTTTCTTACGAAAATCAAATAAAACACAATAACAAGCAACCTTTCACCTTTAATTTTAGTAGCAAGCACTTAAATTCTCCCTTTGTTAGTTCACAAGGCGTTGTAACGAAATCGCAAAAACATTTGAAACTCAATAAAATCTAACCCAACTCCTGGAGATCCAATAAACTGCTACCTGCAATGTCTTCCATCCTGGAATGTGTGGAATGCCGTTCATTACCGCCTCGCCCGTTCCAACTTGTTACCTCCCCAATTTGACCGGGTTGCACTTACATTTATAGCTAGAGACGATTTATATGAAAGTTCAAGATGGAGCAATAATGCGGATTCTTATTAACAAAAAGTTGAAGTTGACTCCGCTTTTGTCAGTTCAGGAATGCTTGTGATTTAGTTCGCGTGGAAACTTATTTGATTCTGGTAAGGGTTCTGGTATTGACTTCAATTATGAAGATGTTTGTATGAAAATATAATTGAAAAAGAATGGTTAAAACTGATGTGAAATGTAGCCTTGTTCCGTAGTTCAGAGAATTATAATCATCCCTAAGCTAATAGGTTTCTAATCTTTCCTTAACTAATTACGACAGCACATCAAGTCATATAGTTGTGATAGATATAATTTTAGAACAAAAACTGGTATAAAAAAATCAAATCCCAAATAATGGAACACAAAAAGCTTTTCGGTCACGTTCGAAACCTAAACTTATGTATAAAACAGTGGCAATGCAATCAGTACATCGAGCAGAGCGGTACCTATGTGACGTCGGGTAATCTAATCCGAGTGGATTGCCGTAGCACCGTAGCAGCTACGAGCGTTATCGTAGCACTGGTAGAGCTCGTAGCAGCGAACGGACTACGAGTCAAATTGTCTGCTACATACTAATATTGGCGAGCTTGGATTAGCGAAAACGAGTTTTTGGGTATAGTTCGCTAAGTTGAATATTTTACTATGGATACGTGCTACTTGTTGTTTTACTTGGTGTGAAGTACTAAGCATTTTGCAAGCCAAATTATCTGCTACCAAACGGGTAGATACACAGTCTGTACTCGTATACATATGAAACTTCAACTTTGGATTTGCATTTAGAGCCTGACGTTAGAAGTTTGTGACCAACAATTTAGTCCTTAACTTCAGAGGAGGTAATTGTGCTATACAGCTGTGACCACTGTGAAGCATTTGTGGCACATATTATGTGAATTTCATTTATAAAACTACAATCTAATTTTACAACAGTGTGGATAATAAAGGATAAATAAGTTTTGTACAAAACCAATCTATTCCTATGCGCCATGTGCAGAAAATCGCCATTATCTTTCACCAAATGTAAAACAGCGCGATTGTTTTTGCTCTACACCTCTATGCAGAATTTCACAAGCATTGTAGGTACTTCCAATTAAAAATTTCCTGCAAACAGAGATGGAATTTTTACAAACGCGCCGACGGGAAGTTTTCTAATTAGATGTCACCGACCCCGACTTGTTTGTTTTAATTTAGTGAAATATTGGATTGCGTAAATAAAATAATATTTGCTTAAAATATTGCCTTCGTAGTGATAACGAAATGTAATCTGAGAAACCTGGTTAATTCGTAAACTCACTAGGGTTACCCTTTTTGGCAAAAGCATTTGATTCTTTTATATTTTTCCCATTGTTTCTTAAAGAAATTTACTGATAAATTTCTTTACTCACCATTAAAATTTAGTGGTTCTTTTCTCAAATTTAGCAAAATTTAGCAAAACCTAAGACATTTGTGTAAGACAATATGCTATAACACCTAAGAAATTACTTATGATTCAAACAAATTTCATTCAACATTTATCAATGCTACAAAAACACCTCGTCAAACGAAAATAAAATTCGNAGTGGTTTGAACAAGTTAATTAACCTTGTTTTTGTTGACTGGCGTTAATATTTATTGAAATATAAGCATTTAAAGTTAGGTAGGCCTTATTTGTATCAAGTACCTTAGTATGAATGATTACTCCCTTATTTTATTTCTAACCCCTTAATATTACCCCGTATTTGGGTGCATACTTACAAATATTTCGAATTGAATAAATGAAGAGCATTCACAATTTTTCGCCAATGTATAACAAGCCTTATGGCCTTACTATTTCGTTACTACTGTTTCGTTACGTACATTTTTTTTGAGAAATACTCAATTATTATTTTCAGGGTTATGTACCTTAAAGGATTAAGGGTAAAAACGGAACCCTATTACTATGGCTTCGCTGTTTGTCTGTCACCAGGCTGTATCTCATGCCTTTTCCAAAATATTTAGTTTAATAGGCACTTTAAAAATCATCCCCATTCGCCATCGACTCTTTTATTGTTATATTATAACAATAAAAGAGTCGTACGGAACCCTTCGTACGTGAATCCGATTCGAACTTAGTCGGTTTTCTATAATTGCTGCCGGCCTCTGTAACGCTGCGTCTACTTTTGACCGAGACTGCCAGTCGTTTCTAGGATTGACTAGGCAAAGCCCGAAACAGATTATTTTAGTTTCGACGTTTGACTGAACAGTTTAGGCACTTCTAGGTTTGACTTAGTCAAAGGCCGAAATAAGAATTCACTTCGGGCCTGGCCCGAAGGCTTTGGTCAAACCTAGGATAGACCAGTCATTCCGCGAAGAGACTGCATATCGACCTTTGACTATGACATAGACATTTAATGGGACTATTCGTCTACTACTAGTCTACTCTACCTCTTAGTACGCACTTATTATCTTGTAAGAGGTATTTTCTTCAACAAATAAGAGGCTACCAAAAGTGAAAAGGTAAAGGACAGTGCCAATCCATGTATGGAAGTTGGACCAAGTGCTGCCCAGAGTGAAACCATAGTGCATTTTGTTTCTCAGACCAATACTAATGTGTAAACCGAAGCGCACTGAAATCTATCCCTGGAGTTAAGAGAAAAAAAGAGTTTTGTTTTGAATTATTTACATACCAAATATCATCGATGTATACGTACTACGCATAAGATTTCGCGATTTTGGCATTAAATAACACTCGATATGTTGAACTAAACCATACTGCATCCGTACACCTTACTTTAGTGCGACTTAGACATTCTTTATAAGCGATCTAGCGCTGTTGCAGTAGTTTGGTTAGTTGACAGAAATCATTATTTCCAAAATGAAGCAAGAAGTTTTAGCTTACAATAACTTCAATAATCGATTGTAATACACCAATAAATTGATTTTTCGCAAGGATAGAGAACTAAAACTTCTTACTTCATTTTGGAAATAATGATTTCTGTCAACTAACCAAACTACTGCAACAGCTCTAGATTGCTTATAAATAATGTCTAAGTCGCATTAAAGTAAAGTGTACGGATGCAGTATGGTTAAGTTCAACATATCGAGTGTTATTTAATGCCAAAATCGCGAAATCTTATGCGTAGTACGTATACATCGATGATATTTTGTATGTAAATAATTCAAAACAAAACTCTTTTTTTCTCTTAACTCCAGGGATAGATTTCAGTGCACTTCGGTTTACACATTAGTATTGGCCTGAGGTACAAAATGCACTATGGGTTGATTCTGGGCAGCACTTGGTCCAGACCCTGGCACCATCCAAATCATGCGCGACTTTTCAGCATCAGTCGCTATAATGTTAACTCGAAGGTAAGGTGTATTAGATGTCCTGAAAAGGGCCTACAAACTAATGAAAAATTTTAATTGGAGTAGAGTCTTTCGTTTTGTTGTTTTATCTATTTAACATAAATAGGTATTGTATGTTGCAACTATTTTCAGGCATCACAGAATGCGTTATTAGACTCAAGACACCAATGGTTGATTATTAATACTGACGATAATTATACAGTAATAAATAATGACTATGCTAAGAATTGGACAAGCAGCAATGTAAGAACTATGTTGGATATTATCGGGAACCTTAATATCAGTGTGGACACTGATATAACCCTGACTATACAAGGTGAGACTTCAAATGACAAATTCCATACAAACATTGAATGGAATTTCTCAGTTTGTCCTTATAGTGCCTTTTAATAGCCTTTCCTTGAGATATGCCTTTCTAAATCTGACAGTTTGCGGAAAAAAACTCCAAATCTTTATCTTTTTTTTCTTAATCGAGACCAACTTGCTTAGCGCAGGTTTGAGTTTCTTGCGCTGCTTCTTCTCAGCACTGGCCCAATTATTGTCCCGAAGCAGTGGCAGGGTTAATACTGGGATGGTGAAAAGTGCTTTTTAAAAGCCTACATGCAAAAATAAATGAGTTTTATAAGTTTTTTAAGATTACTGCATTATTTTTCTTAATCAGTTATTTTCATAGGTGTTAACAGTTTTGAGATCTTCGAATTATTTAATTACGGTAAAATACAAGGTGGTGATTTAAATATTATAAAAGCTGGATCATGGTCAGCTGAGAATGGTAAATATTAAGCATAGTGTAGCTTACAATATTCTTGTTTTATTGTGTTGCGGCGCTTCTTCTCAGCACTTGCCAAATGTTGGTCTCGAAGCGCTGGTAGGGTAAAAAGATTATGAGACATGTAGAGGCTCCTTAAGAGCAAAATGACGATTTGTAAGAACTATTTATTAGTCTAAACAAATAAAGAAATTTTAACTTTGACTTTAATATGCTTCTATAATTTTGTTTAGTTGTACGAGTATATGCGCTGGAAACAATGTAGAGTGCATGCGCCTGAGTTGATTCGCAAATAAATAAATAAATTCGATTATAAATATTCTTTCTTTTAGGTATAATGACAAACTTAAACGAGTATAAATATTACCGAAGATGGAATTTCCACCATTGGCCCCTGCGATTCATAGTCGTCGTAAGTATACCTACCTCATAAAAACATAAGTACCTTTTTTTAGTACCTAATGTGACATTATGAATAAATTAATGATACCATAAATGCCATTTACTAAAAAGAAGCAACATAAGATGTAAAATAGTAAGACATGGGTCTTAACGCGACTTTTATTTATGAGTTACATTATGTAGGTATGTCTGCTTGTGACCATGGCTGCAGCAGCAACGTCAAGCCGTGAGTACATAATGTAACTCATTAATAAACGTCGCGTTAAGACCCGTGTTTTATAGATGACCCACGCTGAACTGTCTCACCAAACTCAATGACAGGGGGGCGCTACCATCGTTCAACTATATGGTTTCCAACATTTCAAAAATCGGAACCAGCGATCCGGTATTGACGGTGGCGCCCCACTGTCAATGTCATGCATAGGACAGTTCAGTATTTTGGAACTATATTATTTTAGTTAAAATGGAACGCGAAAGTTTAAAATCTAACATAAGATAATATTAAAACTGGTTTTAGGTGGCAAAACCAGAACAGTTCGATTTAGATCGACTACTGCTTGCTGATAGGCGACAAACGCCGGGTGTCGCCACTATGCTTAAGACTGGCACGATCATACTCAATGTCTTAGCCGAAATACATAATATAAGGTAGGTAATAAATTAATTATCATTCGTTCGTTTCAGCCAAATGACGTCCACTGCTGGACAAAGGCCTCCTTCAAGGTTTTCCAGAATGAACGGTCCTGCACTGCCCGCATCCTTGCTCTTCCCGCGACCTTCACCAGATCGTTGGTCCACCTATAGTCTGGTCCGGGAGCACGTAGAATTTTGTCCAATAACCCCAAGCTACCCATCCTTATCGCTCTGTTATATCCGGTATTTGCATCCCTTATTGCTACCCTGGCCGCCCATCCCGCCATGTCAGCAGTTTGGGATCCAAAGCCATGTCTCTCAGCCTTTCGAGTAGTCAGTCCGTGCTCAGATCCCATAGTCGGCGGTTGCTCCGAGATAATTAATCCGAATTCAAGTTCTAATTAAAAGAAGTTTTTTTTAAAAAGCTAATTTCAATTCCCCGCGTAACATTTTGGTGGCAGCGGTGGGATCCGGAAATCTCCAGTGCCCAAGCACCGCCCCACGGACTCGCTCCGGATTCCTATCCTGAAATAAATAAAAACGTTATCCTTGAAAACTTACCTTGTGCCAGTGAACGTGACAAGTGTAACAAAAAACTTACCGTGATATCGTCGAAGTGCCGTGCTACAAGTCCTACCTAGAACCTTCAGAAGATCGTTTTGTGCTCAAAGAAGAATCCAACTGCATCGTGACCCGTGAACCGCAATCCTTTACCTGTTCTACGAAGTTCTCCAAGCTCCAAGCTGCAAAAAGAAAATCCTAGTGAAACTTACCTTTTTCCGTCGTGCTCCGCCGTGACTGCTCGCCGTGTCCTTGAACCTGCAAATAAAAATCCAAGCCATCACTCAAGTTATTCGAAGACCCGTGACCTCGAGCCGCAGTGCGCTTATCGCTCAGGAATGTTCCCGGTCGCCGCCGTCGTGTTCTTATCGGTCGCCCACGCAGTCTTCATACTGTAAGTCTTTGGTCATTGTCTAGACTAAGTTTAAATCAGAGTTCAGTTCTTTTTATTGATAAATTTATTTTGTTAGACGTATTATAAATTGTTTACTGTAAATGTCACCCGATATTTAACAGCTGCATCTGCATTTCTTGAGTTCGTGTTTTAAATTAATTATGCGTAAAGGCTCAAAACCCGAAGACGAAAAACTTACTATCGAGATTCCTGATACGGAACCTACTTTAAGTAGTTCAGACGTGAAATCGCCACTGGTTTCCCCTCGCGTGACAAGAAAAACAGCTGCAGCTCTCGCAATCACAATGTCCGAACTAGAGTTAAACATACTCTTCAAATTTATCAAACCCTATGACGGAAGTAGAGAAACTCTTAATTCATTCCTTGTTAATTGTGACAATGCTTTCGGGCTCGCGTCGGACGCACAAAAATCCATTCTGTTTAAATTTATCCTAAGTCAGCTGCATGGTAAAGCAGAGATTGCCTGCTCAATAAAAGAATTCACATCTTGGGACCAACTGAAAGAGTTTTTAAAGACTCAGTTTAGTGAACGAAAACACTATTCCCATCTATTAACGGAATTACAAGAGAACAAACAAGGTCCTCAGGACACTGTTAGCCAGTATGCCCTCCGCACCGAGACCTGCCTCTCACAACTTTTGACCGAAATATCGTTGTCCAACATCAAGGCCAAGGAATTAGCCGGCCGCACCGCGGCTATGGAAGACCTTGCCCTGCACCACTTTGTAATGGGACTTCATCCCCGAATCTCCAATATCATTAGATGCAAATCTCCTAAATCACTAAATGAGGCCATCAATTACGCTATTTCAGAAGAGCGTATCCAACAAACGCTGTACAGGCGTCCACAATCGGATCAAAAGCCAAACAATAATAATACTAATAACAGGTTTAGGGCCGGGCCTTCCAAACCAAATCAAAATTCATCTTTTTCCTCACAAAGACCTTCCAACCCCTCATCACAAGGGGCCTCCAACGTTGTCTGTCGTTATTGCAAAATACCTGGTCACGACATCTCGGTGTGCAGGAAACGCGAATATAATAATAACCGTTTCAAGGTCCATCAGAACCCCACTCATAACACTCATCAATCCCCACGTGTGAATTTTCTCGAACAACCTGAAGAGGAGGATGGCCATGACGAAGCCACCTCCTTGGTTGAGCCTTTAAACGAATAGTGGGCTCGCGGCGGTGTCTCGCGAGACCCAGTCTCACAAATCCAATCCAGCCATATGCATCGAATGACACCGTTTCCAAATCCAGGGACCACACGGGTAACCAGCCCCCAACAAGCGCCCTATCCTCTAAATCCAGGTACCACTCGGGTAACCAGCCCCAAACTAACGATCAAATCATTTCATCAACAAATCCTGTTAATTCCAAAAATCCTAAAATCCCTATCGTATCCACAGAAATCAGTAAAGTATACGAAGTAAACATAGACACAACTAAAAGATTGTTACCGCATGTGCTACTAGATTCACAAGCCTCAGACATCCCATTATCCTTGTTGGTCGACTCCGGTTCTGCTATATGTTTAGTAAAAGATTCCAGTATACGAAAGAATCTTAAACTCGTCAAAGAATCAATTAAACTCAAGGGTATAGATTCCCACGATGAACCAACCCAGACTGAAGGTCATTTTCAACTCAAACTAAATGTAACAGATAATAAATCCTTGTCATTCAAATTCCATGTTGTTAAAAACATAAATTTGCCCTATGATGGCATCATAGGTTCAGATTTTCTCACCACCTTTGGTTGCAAAATCGATTATACTCATGATATATTAAAAGTAGGCAAATTCGACATAAAATTACACTTTTCAGAGCCCTTTTATGTTATTCCACCTCGCACAGAAGCAGTCATAGAGTGTTCAATCCAGAAAACCAACCTCAAGGAGGGTATTATCATAGACCAACATCTGTCCGATGATATTCTGATATCCAATTGTATTGTTAAAATAAAAGACAATAACCGTGTCAATCTAACTATTGCCAATACTTCAGAGACCTTCGCGAATGTCAAAACTAACCTTAATCTTCATGTGGAACCATTACACACCTCTGCATATCCAGTTAACACAAGCATACAAACCACATCCAAGCGAACAGAACAAGTCCTTAACTCACTCAGAACATCTCATCTGAACCAAGAAGAGAGAGATGCTCTCATAGACATCTGCTCACAATACTCTGATATCTTTCATCTGCCCGATGACCAGCTTACATTTACGTCTGCCCTCAGTCACCAAATCAAAACAAACAGCGACATCCCCATTCATACCAAGTCGTACAGATTCCCAGAATACCACAAAAAGGAAGTGGAGACTCAGATTGGTAAAATGCTTGACCAGGGAATCATTGAACCTTCATCTTCCCCTTGGAGTTCACCGATTTGGGTAGTGCCCAAAAAGATGGACTCCCTAGGGCAACGCAAATGGCGAATCGTTATTGATTACCGGAAGCTTAACGACATAACAGTCGGCGAAACTTACCCAATCCCTCAAATATCCGAAATCCTCGACCAGCTGGGAAACAGTAAATATTTCACCACATTAGATCTCACTTCCGGATTTCATCAAATCCTTATCTCCCCAGAGGACGCCCCTAAAACCGCCTTTTCTGTCCCTCAAGGACATTACCAATTCAACAGAATGCCTTTTGGATTGAAAAACGCACCATCCACCTTCCAGAAATTGATGAATAACTGTCTTTCCGGTCTCCAAGGCACGCGATGCTTTGTTTATTTAGACGATATCGTCGTTTACTCTCCAGATCTACCTACGCAAATTAATAACCTCAAAATTGTCTTTGACAGAATCCGCAATTTCAATCTGAAACTTCAACCAGATAAGTGCGAGTTTCTCCGAAAGGAAGTGGCTTATCTTGGCCACATCATTAGCGAAAATGGCGTTAAACCTAATCCCGACAAGACCAAAGCAGTGACAGAATTCCCAACACCCCAATCTCCGAAAGATGTAAAATCTTTCCTTGGTCTTGTCTCGTACTATAGAAGATTCATACCTGACTTTGCAAGACTAGCCAAACCCCTGACTTCTCTCCTAAAAAAGGACACGACATTTAAATGGCAGAATGAACAACAACTAGCTTTTGAGTCCTTGAAGAATAAACTTGTCTCTGCCCCTATTCTAGCCTACCCAGATTTTACACGACCCTTCCTTCTGACGTGTGATGCTTCAAATTACGCAATATCCGCAATACTATCACAAGGTCCTGTAGGACAAGATCGTCCTATTGCTTACGCGTCACGCACCCTCAATAAAGCGGAGTGCAATTATAGTGTAACCGAAAAAGAGTGCCTTGCCGTAATTTTCGGTACCAAGGTCTTTAGACCTTACCTGTACGGTTACCACTTTACCGTTCTCACAGATCACAAACCACTAGAATGGTTATTTAAATGCAAAGATCCAGGATCGCGACTTATCCGTTGGCGTCTAAAATTAGAGGAATTCGAATACGACATTAAATACAAAAAAGGAAAGATTAACACCAATGCAGACGCCCTTTCGCGATTCCCTGTTAACCCAGTCCAACCTGAAAATGCCCCTGCTTCTACTTCCAATGGCGAAGAACCTGCCCAAGAACTGGATCAAGACCTAATGGACCTGTTGGTATCTCCTCCATCATTCGACCCTGATGAAATAGATCTATCAGACCTCCTCGACCTGAATGAAGAGATCCTACCCCTACCTGAAATAGTTCCACCATCTCCAAATACTCGCGATCCAAACGAGGATTCCACACCATTACCCCAACCTGGAATAAGCCCATCTAATAATAACCCCGATGTACCCGAAAACGATACCGAACAACCAGCGTTGACTGTTCTCTCTTTTCCTATAATTTCAGACCTGTTGGGTATTCTATCGAGAATATCCTGTATAAAGGGATTAGATTCATCAAGATCTATAGAGGTAGGTAGGATAATGATTTTGCAATCAGATTTAGTTATGCTCTCGTTATGTTCTTGGATAAGGGTATTGAGATGCTTATCTCTTTTTTCTATAGCCTTTAAGAAGGCAGGATAGTCGTCGTCGGGTAAATCTAAGCAACCGTTTGTGGGTGGTGTCGGTACAACGATAGTTTGAGTGTCAGGAGTCGCGACTCCTGATACTCTGACNCCAAATTTTTGTCTTGTCAGGGACCACTTCATAATCGGTCAAAACCAGTTTGACTGCAAAAATCAGTTAAAAGTGGTTTTGACCAAGGTGTGCAAGTGCACATAGTGGACCGCTTGGAATGCCTCCAGGGACCACCAGTGGTCCGCGGACCACCGGTTAAGAACCACTGCTCTAGAGCGTCCCTTCCTCCACCATGGGTAAGAATGTTTCAAAAATACTGTCTAAGGTCTGTAGCTAAAGGTCTAAGCTGCAAGATAGAAGAATCTTCTAGCCAAAAAGATGGCAGATGCAGAAGATGTCAACGGATTTAAGACTGGACTGGCACCACCTTGCAATGTCATCCTCTCATTGTTATCTGTAATGTAAATTATTTTTAAAATGTATTTATAAAATAAAATGTTCGTTTTATTATTTCAATAATCTGACCTCTCAACTCAACTACACTACACAAACACCTTTGTTCGCAACTGTACTGACGAAACCTCGATATTCATGTTTCGGGACTCTGTATTAATATTTAAGATCCAAATGTACCAACATGATGCAATAAACATAATATGACTATGACTATGACTATTATACCGTTCATTTAAGATGGCAAGCTTTTTGCTGCGGTAATGCACTCCAGGTAACCGTGTGTGATGCTTATTGCTCATAGTGATTTTCGATACAGAGCCCCGTACATACGTTATACATAAATTATGGAAAGAAAACACCCAGACCAATACAAACAAATATGTATTTATTTATTTAAGGACAGCTAACAAGACATACTTACACAATTAACAGGAAAAAAACATAGAAAACAATACGTGTTTATAGTGTAGCCTTAATTAAAAGCTGCCACGACATTATGCAATTTTAGTATGATATTTTTATTTATTAATAAACAAAAAGACTGAAAAAAATTGATGCGTGTACTGATTAATGTAATTAACCACATGCAAAGCTTTGTGAATTTCAACAACTATAATTTATTATCCAAGCTCTAAATAATCGCTACTACGAGTAACATAGCTGATCATAAAATGTTTTTCCAATCGCTCAAGCTCCCGAAGATCTACCGATAAGTCGGGTGACGTAATCTTGAAATTCTTTTAGCCGGCGCGGAACTTCCGGAAGGTCGGGTGACGCCACGCCTCTTTGAACCGTGTTTACTTTGGCAGTTATATTCTATATTTATTCGATTCTAAAATATATTTCCAAAAATTTTGAAAGTTGTTTTAATTTGTATCACTTGGATATGATTTATATTAGAAAGTGCTGTGAGTGTGACGCTTGAACGGAAGGAAGTCAACCTAACCTAACCAACTGCGTATTTCTATACTGTGTAGCCGCGAGAGCTCTTTGGCGCGCTGTCTTCGGCGAAGTATTGCGCGCGCAGATTTTGACAGCGCGAAATACCTACTTTAGCAGAAATACCAAGCCTTAACTACTTATCAAAGTGTGGATTTGTGTATTACTGCAATATTATGCGAACCGGCTGCTGTCGTCAGACTACACGCTAAATATGAAGTTATTACCGTACCGTCAATATTAACTGAGGTACCAACTGCAAGCCTAAACAGTAACTCCACTCCTTTTTCTGATAAGACCAATGGTTTACTGAGAGAATAAAATGTAGTTAATAAAATGCATGTAGATAATTAAAGTTGTAATGTTCTATGTTACGATCGTAGAAATGAAAAATAAAAGAACTCGAAATAATTAGGACGAAAACTAGTCAGACTCGTCTACATACGGTTTTAAGAAACTATGTCTCCTCGTAGAACTTCTGACTGTTAGGGAAGACAATTTCTCGAGTGGCGATCACGGGCCGGAAGACATAGTGTGGGCAGGAGGCCTCCCACTAGGTGGACCAACGATTTGGTGAAGGACGCAGAGAGCACTTGGATGCGGGCAGCGTAGGGCCGGTCTTTATGGATATCCTTGGGGGAGGTGGCAGTGGATGTTATTTTGTTGAAACGAATGAATGAAGGAATTTCTTCAGCGACTGCTACTGGTGGTTCTACTGTGCCTAAATTTGAATTATGTTAATTAGAAAGCTAATTAGTCATTCGAGGCCGTGTGTTTATGCGGGTTGACGCCGAAGGCTTAATTGAATCAATCATCATTAGTGTAATCACCTGAAATGATAGCTTCAGTTTTGTAATGATGCTTTAGAATCATTTATGAATACCGTATTCAACCGTATCATGAATCTTTAAGGCTCCAGCCTTGGTTAAGTATTGAATATTCAATAATCAAAAGCTTGAATTAATGCTTGAGATTGCTTAAAGGTTTGAGTCAGAATTAGAAATGAGTAACCTAGCTCAGGTGGGTCCTACTAGGTGGACCGACGATCTGGTAATGGTCGCGGGTGGAACCTGGATGCTGGCAGCGCAGGACCGTTAATTATGGAAAGCCTTGGGGGAGGCCTTTGACCAGCTGTGGACGTCATTTGGCTGAAACGAGGTACCTAGCTCAGGCATCAGTCTCACACACTCTTTAGGCACCATTTATATTTTTATTCCGTAATATAAGTTGCTACCGCTCTCTTCAACAATGACTTCTGCAAAATAACATCGTCATGTTCTGGGTTCTACTGCCTCAGAGCATGACACATGCTGAGCGGTGGCCATTTTTGGTTCTATAACTCCCTTTAATCCATCTGTGTAATTGTAATTTCTTATTTGTGTTCGAACCAAAATAAATATCTTTTTTGATAAGAAAATAAACGTAATATTATTATTATTAATCAAGCTTGTGAAATTGTTTTAATGCAGCGTTTTATTAGGCAGTTCGCATGTTCGTTTGTCAAATTAAATCAGAGCTCCTAGTTAGGGATGTGACATTCGACTAAATACCTATACAAATCGAATGACATAATAATCGATTACTTTGTTCACAAATCAGTTAAGAAACAATCGATATCATTATTTACAAAGACGTAGACGTAACAGTAGAACCGATTTTGCATACAACTTACTTTTACATTAATTTGTGTTCTAAGAATGTTAATCTTGTTGCTTAACCTTACTAAACGTATTTTAAATTTCGTGTACACATATTATTTGTAAATGTAGATTAGAAATGTAGATAAATAAGTACATTTCTAAAATTATTACTTACCGAATATGAATTAATTTTGTTTCTAACCGCCAATCTGGAAGGAAAGCACTGAGGAGGCCTACAGTTGACGTCCGGTGGCTAAACGATGATGATGATATTTATTTGTAAAATATTGTTCGATTAAAAAAATCATAATCGATTGTATATTCGCATCCCTCACAAGAAGTTTTCCGTGTTTATGATTCCGCCCGAGTTCGGAGTTCCTAACTAATCCACCATCCTTGTAAGTGAGAACTTTCCGAGGCGGATGATGAAGGATTTTCATAATTCTGATTTCAGGTTCCATAATACGTACCTACACCTACACGAATACTCGCTAAAGCCAGCTCTACATAATCGGATATGATCGTTAATCGTGTGTAATCGGCACAATGGAGTATAGTGGTTCCCATTTGGTCTATGAAATATGAATTTTCAAACGAAATGAAGGCGATTAAACTTACCCACCTTACGGCATGGTGGCATATTAAAACTACTTGCAGTAATAGACAGGATTTTAGACACTGGGTTTTATTTGGTTGCGATCGTAATCATGGCTTTTTCTGTAATAAAAAAGCTGGAAAACGTGACTGAGTTTCATCTGCCCCACTTCTCAGAGAGATTATTGTCCCGAAGTGGTGGTAGCTACATTGGGACGTGTACTCCATAGTAAATAAGAATTATTAGCAGTGATGTACTCGTAAGTATCAAAATTCTATCAATCTGTGCTTAGGAATTTGATTTACAATTTTACTGGCAACCTTTAAAAATATACTTACTCAATAGGTATGTTTAACTCTTCATATTATTAGTATCAATAAAATTCAGTCTCGAACGATGATTCGTAAATACCAAATACAATTGGTTGTTGATTTGAATTTTCCATTGAAAACAACAATATTTATTTGTTCTGATTAAACGATGAGATTTATCAACATTGATAATCATATTTGATGTATTGTTTCTTTCATTTTACATTCAATTTGCATATTCATTCAATTTCAAGAGAGTCAATAATTTTATTTATTCAAAGTCGAGTATCTCTCGGCTTGCACATCAGATTATAGATTTTTGTTACAAAATAGTGGGATTACAACCAAACAAGATAGAATGAGAATGTTTTTAAAATAATGTACGCCCGTACTTATTCACAAACGATGCTTGCTTAAGTGAAGCAGCAAATCGAACACACAGCGTTGAATAATGCTCTGTGATTGGTTCGTATGTCACCCTTTGCGTCCACGCGCACTGTGAGACCTCATAGTAATGTTTGTGTGTTTGTTTCGCTACGGCTATCTCAGACTTATCTCCCCTTCTCAACTACGTTACATTCCCAATCTCATAGAAGATCCTTGATTACTTAGGCTGAGTTGCACCACCTAACTTTGACCGTAACTAGTATAACGAACCGGTGTTGTTAGTATGGAATTATACAGATTTTTGGCGTTTGTCAAAGTCAAAGCAGAGTAAATAAAAATGAGTAGTTCATCTTCATAGAAACGCACCGAGCGCGGTTTGTATGTGAGCGCGCCAATACGTATGCGGCGCGCACGCACACACTGACAAAATTTAGTGTGGATTAGCGGGGTGTAGCGCCGAATTCGTTTCTAGTTTCTATGAAGATGACCTACTCATTTGTATTTACTCTGGTTAAAGTAAGATGGTGCAACACAGCCTTTAGTCTAATTCAATGATTAAATATTAAACAATCGTCAGCCTGATTACACCGAACCGCGTACATGATGGAATTAGTTTTGGCAAACTTGTCCCATTATTTTAGCCCACACGCCGTTCATTCATTAACATTATGCGATATTCCGAATCCACTTATGAACAACTGCATATAGTCAATGGAGATGGGGTTTATACCGACCGACTTATAACACTTACTAACTTTTGCCCGGGGATTCACCGCGTAAAATCGATAAAATGCCTCGATAAACTTTTATCACGGCGTGCATCCTATGTCTACTGGGTAAACTGGTGTGGTTTCCAGATGATACACAACACTTTTGGTGACATTAGCCCAAGAGTTAAGACATCGGAATCGGAGCCATCCAGCCAGATGCACGTCGACCGCTGTACTATTGTGGCAAACCTACTCCTAACACAAGCATTATATTAAACTTTCCTGGAGGAAAATAAGTACTGAAAAAGTATCACAATTGAATATAAATTTTATTGGCTTCGATAGAGATATCTGAGATAGCCTTAAAGCCTGACATCAGCTTATTGGAAATATGATATTCCCTCTTATCAAGGATTATTAAGGTCTATTTTGTATTATTAAAGCCTATTTTGGAAGATAACAGAATTAAAATTTATTGGTCTGTACTGGACAAATTTCCTACCTTTTATTTCAAAAAATAATGAAAGCACGTGAACTAATCGCACAATGTAAATCACACTTAATGTATAAATAACTTACTCATACGCTCATCAATCATGGCTTTTCATACTAGAACCTCCCCCCTTTGACAAAATTGGGCATAAAATGAAAATTGACACGTACGCACATGTATATAGAGTTATAATTGCTTTGGCAGATGTTTGTCGGATATTTATCGGTCCACAATTTCGTTTTGGCAACTTTGTAAAGTGATTACCACCGAGCGTTTTACACGGTTATGGAGTGAACCGTTTTGTTGGGATGAAAATACATTGTGGAAAACCGGGGATTCCCATAATGTTATTACGGGCTTTCTTGGAATAAACGCCTGCAGTAGTTTTACAAATATTGAAAAGAAACAAGGATTTTTAGACACTCTTAGGTTGGGTTGCACCAACTTACTTTAACCGTAACATAACAATAAACGGTGTTTTGTGAATGGATTTTGACAGATTTTTGAAGTTTGTGAAAGTTAAAAGATGGTGCAACTCAGCCTTACTTGTTGGTTATGGTAAGTTATACATAGGTACTTTTAACATACTACGACGAAGCAAAAAGGAAGGGTTATGATTTTAGCAGTGAATATACTAGAAAACCCTTTATAATTTCAGACAAAAATCAAAATCAAAATCAAATAAGTTTATTTGCAGAACAAAATGTCATGATAATACAGGTATACAGTACAGGACAGTAACCTAATTAAGACAATACCACATTACCAATGCATTTTACCGACAGAAACTGTATTATTACAGTTTCTGTCGGTAAAATGCATTGGTATATTGGTATTTATATTTTTATTAGCGTCTAGTTTCTTTATTATTAAAGAAACTAGACGCTAATAAAAATATAAATAACTGTTCCTAACTATTACCTAAAGATTATAACTACTTAAATATGTAGGTAGTAGGTAAGTGTTAAAATTTCATTTCAGCGAATCGAAAACAGCTAGAATTTCAAGTCTGCCTACCGACATTTCAGGCGCCTATGAATTCTACAAACTCTATAATTTAATACTCCTGCCATTCCAGACCTGAGATTTAAAGTAAATACTTGGCAAAACAATTCTAAGCAGGCCGGTGCAAATTCTATAATACAGCGGCTCGGTTTCTGGGCTAAATATTACAGAAGCCCGTCAAGGTGTTGCATTTGATGAGGGTTGAGACTACACACGGATATAGAGTTGAGCAAGAAAGGTAATTATAATATTATGTTTCCTTCCTTTTGTACCCTTTGCACCACCGGCCTGCACCACTGGTGGTGCAAAGGGTATTTTTTAATCCCTTTTGCACCACCAATAGTGCCGCCCTAGCATTAACTGTATAACGATTATCTATAATAATATAATATTTTAATATTATAAAGATGAAAGATTTGTTTGTTTGTTTGTTTGTACTGAATAGGCTCCGAAACTACTGGACAGATTTGACAACATAACATAAAAATTAATAACAACCATTCATACCTACATAAAGTACCAGGGCAACATAATCATAAAGGAGCTATATCAAATTCTTCTTGGTTGACCCGAAAAATAAACATGTATCATAAAATAGCTCCTTTGGTTATGTTGCCCTGGTACCTACCTACTTCATTCGTTGTATGTAGGATATAGGCCCGGGGTATCGTGGGTCTGAAGTGAAATGATGACATCCACTGCTGGACAAAGGCTTCCCCCAAGGATCAACAACGATCGGTCCTGCGCCGCTCGCATACAGGCACCTCCCGCGAACTTCACCAGATCGTCGATCCACCTAGCCCGTCTTCCAGCCCGTTGCACGTCTTAATTACGTATAGTATAAAAATGTACGATAAAGAGAAAACTAAATAGGTAAATGCCAATCAGCCAAGTCGATTTCGAGCGCCAAGAGTCTCTAGACTAGTACATCTCTTTCTTTCTCATACTTCCTCCTCCTCTCGCATATTTTTGACACCTTACATTTAGCGAATGTCAACAGAAAGAAATCTACGAGAATATTTTTCAATTCGTTTGGGAGCTACATAAATAATGTTTTCAGAGTTACGAGTACAGGAGACTGATGTAACTAACCAAGCGTGGTTGATAATTTACCGGGACAAACTTGACTTAATTTTACTGGTTGGATTTTTATTGGCGGTCAAGCAGTGGAGTTGGGATGGGAATAGTCACGATTAAAATGTCCTACAGTTTTGAAGCACGATTTTAGATGGTGAAAATCACTAATTAAATTGATATTTGTTTGTCGAAAACTTAGATAGAGATAGCAGACTTCTAATTCAACAATATGGACACATTATTATGAATTTTATATGTATGTTGGAAGAAACCGTGTGTACGGCACAGTCTAAAGATAACACGCTGTGATGAGATAGAGCCGACTAGCTGTATGTAAATAAACCATTCGTGATGTTCATTACTGGGCTAATTACTGTACCTAGACTGTGCCCCAGGCACAATACGTCATCGCCAGGCTCACCCAGTATGCTAATGTGTTGATAGAACTTGCTTGAAATAGCTCTTGTATTAGTTCAGCCTAGTATGAGCCTAGTCCACTATTCTTTGTGCCACCATAGACCACTAGATGGATAAGTAAAACTAAGTAAGTAATGGTATAAACTCGTTTTTGGTTCCTTAAACATTATGATCGATGATGAATAAAAAATGACAACAAAATTTGACTTATGCCATCTCGATTTCACAAAAAACATCAGCAAAATAAATCGGTGTTTAGATTACTTTTATCCAAAATAGATTATAATTATTATGTTTTAAAAACTTTTGATTCACAATATGACGCGAGCATTAGCGAAACTAAACTTGCATAAAGAGGTAGATTTATTTTTATGTAAGCGCACTTTTGCAGCTAAAAAAGAAGAGCCGAAGAAAGCCACTGTTCCACAGAAGACTGTTGATCCACGGAGGGTGTTCAGGGTCTACCGGTACGGTGGGATCTTATCCAAAGAGGAACCAAAACTCCAGAGTTTCGAACTGGATGTCAGCACTTGCGGCAAAATGGTTCTCGACGCCCTCATCAAACTGAAAGACATGGACCCATCCTTGACCTTCAGAAGGTCATGTCGCGAAGGCATCTGTGGTTCCTGTGCTATAAACTTACAGGGCATAAATAAACTAGCTTGCATAACACAAATACCTCCTGATAAGACCGTCACAATCCACCCTATACCTCATATGTACATTATCAGAGACCTGGTGGCGGATATGACCCATTTCTTCAAAGGGTACGACAGCATTCGGCCGTATCTGATCAGGAAGAACGAAACGCCGCTTGGTAAAGTGCAGTTCGCTCAGAGCATCAATGATAACGTGAAGATGAATGGGCTCTACGAGTGCGTACTTTGTTCTTGCTGCTCGACGTCTTGCCCTAGCTACTGGTGGAATGGAAGACGGTTTCTGGGCCCTGCTTCATTGCTGCACGCTTACCGGTGGGTGATAGACTCCAGAGACGAAGACACGGAACAGAGGCTATACGATTTACGCGATGACTTCAAAGCATTCAGGTGCCACACTATCATGCAATGTAACCTGGCGTGCCCTAAGGGCCTGACACCAGCATTCGCAATAGCCAAACTTAAGAGACTGATATCGAAACTAGAGAAGAAACCGCGTCCTGAGTTAGATCCTATGAAACTTTCGTCCGGCAGTGGGTGTGTGAAGTGATGGCGATCAAATTCATATCATTGTGTTATTAAAGTATTGTATTGTATCTAAATGTCTTTTCTATTATGTAATAATAATTACAAAGAGTAGAGTCTGAGGTTATATACCTACTTTGATTTGTTAATGCTAGTGAGTGTATAGGTTATGTATTCTGTGGCATAGAGATCTACGAGTAAATGACATTATTTACGATTTAAATGGGGATGTTTTTAACAAAATATGCAAAGAAGTTTTCTTTCAGAGTTCCCTCTTAAGCTAGTATTTAGGTATGCAGACCAGAATGTGTACATATTAATTCTAAACCTAACGTCTTTTAAGAAATTATATGGGCCCACCAAGGAATTGAACCAGGATCAAGAGAGTCTCACTATGGAGGCTTTACTCATAAAGGGCAAGAGCTATCGACTATCGATTATCTCTCGATATACCTACAACTACAACACTATTGGAAATTCAAACTATCCTAAGGCTGAATAAATAAAAGAGTTCTGTGGGACTCTAAGACAACTACTCCTTCACCTGCCCAACTAATGGAAAAACTAAGTTTATTTCTAAAGGAAACACAACTTGTGTCCCCAGCCAAAGATAGTAAAGTAAAGCCGTAGTATATTCGTAGACTTAGGTAGGGGAGACCGAGGAGAATTGTGATATTGTCGATTTTTTGGAACTTATTATCCACTAGCGAGCTCAACAGTGCACGTTTTTTAGTTCAAGTCTCGAGCTAACAAATAGGTACGTGCTGTTGCGAGATCGCTGATAGTTAGGCCTTGTCCAGTAGGCCTAAGATGCGCACCGCGATAAGCGGTTATCACGCCATTTTATCGATTTTCCCCATACATTTTGACGTCGATAAAAGTTATCACGGCGCGCATCTTAGGCCTACAGGAGGACGAATTCACCGCGAATCCTACGCGCGTAGAATCATACGCGCGTTGGCGGACACGCAGCTAATACATTGCGTGAGACCAATTTGGTACAACAATTTTATTATATTTGCTTTATGTCAATTTGTATGATTCTATTTTTAGTACCAAATAAATATTTTTTCTTCTTCTTCTCCTTCTTAGTAGATTAAAACTGACAATAGCATGTCTGCGACTTTGTTCGTTATAGAAGCTCTCGTAATTTACTTTCGTCGGCATGTTTAGAGTTATGGTGATAGATGAGTTATATTTATATCTCTATAAAATAGTATACAAAGATATAATTTTAATCAAGTTATTTGAAGTTACAGAACATTAAATGTGGAAGTTCATGTCGCTTATTTTGCCTACACCATTGATCAAACAATTAATAATTAGTTTCAGTCAAATGACGTCCACTGCTGGACAAAGGCCTCCCCCAAGGTTTTCCACAATGAACGGTCCTGCGCTGCCCGCATCCAGGCTCTTCCCGCGACCTTTACCAGATCGTCGGTCCACCTAGTAGGAGGCCTGCCCAAAATTACATCATTAAATTAATATTCTGCCTTTGTTTGTAGCATGCGTGTTTCTGTAACAGTCCCAAAATATCGTATAAAACCGAGGGCAGAAGTTAGTCTCATAAATCCACAATTTCTAACGCAGCACTCTCGAATGCGTACATCAGAATGGCGGCCACTCGTAATTGTAATGGATTGCATAGTCCACGCGAGTTATCACTCATTCGGTTCCACCACTGCCCGTAACTATGTAGGTAAATAACTATACCTAGTAGGCATAGGTTAAGTGAAACAGCCAGCTCAATGCATTCAAGTGAAGCTCGCCTTGTGTGTAGGTAGGGATTTTCGTTTTTGCAAAAAAAAAAAAAATAATACAAACACTTGAATATACGAGTTGAACCTCTTCCTTTTTGAAGTCGGTTAATGACGTCCACTGCTAGACAAAGGCTTCCCCCAAGGTATTCACAATGAATGATCGTGAGTAGCCCGTATCCAGGTGGTTCTCGCATCCTTCACCAGATCGTCGGTCCACCTAGTGGAAGGACATTATGTCTTTCGGCCCTAGCTAGTCACAATAGTGACAAGATGCAACGACATATTAATGTCTGTGCTGATACCTACGGTATTTGGAACTGACTGGCCCTATACGCTGTCCGTATAGGGCCAGTCCGTCCGTCCAGACTCTCAGAATCTTCATCAGGCCGTCGGTAAACCTGTTTTTATTACGTCGTTCGGTTCGGTTTTAGATCATGTTTAAAATAAGTGTAGGTATAAATTGATTATCAAGCTCATAAAGGTAGCAGGATGGCTCTGGAAGCAAGCCGCTGCCAATCGGTCATTATTGAAGTCATTGGGGGAGGCCTATATCAAGCAGTGGACGTCCTATGGCTGAAATGATGATGATGACGATGATGATGATGATCTTCTTGTCGTGTCGACAACAAACCTACACAATGTCAGCCCAAAACTCTGCTACAAGAGTGGCGTTGTCAGTAGCATTCATTCCTCCTGCGTGCAGTTGTTTGGGCACGTAGAGCATGTGATGATGATGATGATGATGGTAAATTGATTTGGCTGTTCTACCTTGACTATGGTATCCAGCAAAAAGGCCCAACGCCAATTCTCTATTCAATTTGCATACGCAACAGCAGGGTTCACGCTTACATTGAATTCAGCTGAATAGCTTTCTCTATGTTGAGCCGTTTATTCTATTTAACGTGGAATACAATAGTAGACAGTAGCTCGGTAGCCATTGTTTTTGCACATGACTTGGGTCTTGATTACGAAGACAATTAGTTTTCAAGAACGGTAGACCGAGCGAAAAAATGGCGAAGATAGTTTTTTTAATTAGGTATATCTACTGGCGACTAAATTAATTAATCTTACTATCAAAAAATGAAATGAAAGAATTTATTTCTGAAAAATACAATTCCATATCTTTCAAATCTAATAAAATCCAGACTTAAAATTGACTAATCCAGTCCTTTCTAGACCCAACCTCAACCTCCTCAACCTCCACCCTGTGTGTTCACGCGCACTGTGAGACCTCATAGTAATGTTTGTGAATACGGGCGTTATTCATATTCTACCATCCTATAGTGTAAATTGTAACAATGAGATTGAAACCGAGTACCAGTGTCAGACGAGTTGCCATGGTGTCTGACATAGCTTAATAGAATCGACGGCTTATTAACCCGTGAAGCACAGAATAATGTTTCTTTTATCATACAAAATTCCTGATTTTTACTTCCTAATTTTATTTAAAAATTTAACAAGTTACCACTGTGTTAAAAAGAATTCGAGCTGTGCAAATGCAAGAGAGAAACCGTTGTAAAAAGTTACTAATTTAACTAACAGGGTATTGTTAACAAACTACCGCTCTGTAACATACAGGGAATTTCTTTCAAAAACACTGAAAAACTCTGTTGTTTCAGTTCTGTGTTGAAAGATAGTAAAAATATGCGATGCGCCCAACTTTTGAGAATGCAGCGAACTGTTGGTGGTATTTTTAAAGGCTTTCCGTCATAACAGTACGCTGGGCATTTCTCAGCGTTTTAAATAAAAATGTGCTCTATTTTCTCTATCATGAAATTGACCGACAAAAATGCCTTCTTTGCCCAAAGAAAACAACTAGGTAGAGGTAATAACATAAAAAAACATGTAGTTATACAATAAATGTTTGTTTTACACCTAAACATTAGAAGAACTAAACTGGCTTGTAGTTCAGTTCAAACTATAACCATCACTATCATCTATTGACATTTAATACCAGAAGAATTGCTCTAATATTGCATAGAGCGGGAATCGAACCCGCGACCTCTATTAGACTGGTAGAGTCACCACGTCAAATCAGCCTTCAAGAGGGTTCCTGTCGCCAGATTAAGTTTCAGTATGATATATGACGATGCATCAATCAATTACCGCACAATATTGCGCCATGTTGAAGTGTAAACAATATAGGGTGTAAAGTAAATATTATTGAGAGGGGAGACCGTGCCGAAAGTAGGTCAGACTGTAAATGTGTCATAGTGTAAATACTTGACACAATACGTGTGGATGTTTACCGTGATAAGGCCACGGCCACACTTACTCTGGGCATTGTGGCGTCGAAAGATGCGATATTCGATATAATAATGTTAAATTTTTAGCGACTTTGACGCAAATGTAGTGCATTCTTTTGATCGCGTGGCTTAGTATCTGAGCGAGTTTTCATAACGGCTTGCCTTCTGAAAAAATTGAATTATATCTTTTTAAAGACAACCAATTTGATTCAAACCCGTAATATGAAATTGATCGTATGAAATACCAATGTATGTTTTTAAATTACAGCTCACTTACACCCTTTTTGTTCTTTTCACGCTTTTCTGCAATAAAAAGCTCTAATTTGGTAGCGCATCATCATTATCATTTCAGTCATAGGACGTCCACTGCTGAACAAAGGCCTCCCCCAATGATTTCCATGTTGATCGATTGGTAGCGGCCTGCGTCCAGCGCCTTCCTGCTACATTTATGATGGCGCCTCGAGGTGTTACAATGGCGAACAGCGCTTGGTGTGGCCTTGCCCTTATACACATTATATTGACATAGTAGTGTTATTCTACCGACAGTCAACGCTATATGTAATTCCCTAATATAATAAATTTCCTTGCTCGTTCGGTAAAGAAACACTTCAATGTAAGTTTGTTTAAACATTTGTACAATAGTATTATTTTACCCTACATTCTGAAATATGACGAGAAAGAGTATTGAGAAATGAATGAGAAATATAACTGAGAAATAACTAAAGGAAAAAAAGTAAAAAAAACCGCCACTATATTTTTGAACAATTTGTGTCCACTACTTTTGCTTTCTGTCACATGACTTCATTTCGAATTTTATCCCTTAAAGACATCATAAATAAAATTGTCTTTTCTATAACTCGTGAAAACCTAAAATACGATCAAATATAAATTATACATAAATCTTTTTAACTTTAAAGGTTTTAATAAAAAAAAAAATTCAATATCGTTTAATCAATTGAACTTTAAAGGCAATATTTGAAAAAATGTTCCAATATCGTCCGTGAAAAGTTTTAATGAAAAGGCTTGTAATATAAATATCGTTTATTTGACGCGGAGAACTGTGGAGTCAGGTGACTATATTATGGTAGCTAGTGGAAAATTAAAGTCTATTGAATATTGTTGCTACTTCAAAAGATACTCTATAGAACGGAAAATATCAACACAGGCAGTGGAATGGAAGAATAATAAAAATCTCTTTACATTGAGCGCTGACTCTATTTGTATGCGTATCTAATAATATAAAGCAAATAGCTAAGATAAAAGTATTTAAAAACTTATCTAAGGTTCAAGCGAATAAAGTTAAATCTCTTCATTCTTAAACTAACTGGACAATTAAAACAGGAGATACCTAGATAGGTATCTCCTGTTTTAATTGTCCAGTTAGTTTAAGAATGAAGAGATTTAACTTTATTCGCTTGAAATAAAGTTCAACGTCTATCAAAATTGTTTACATTCTTGTGCTGATTATAGTCGCCACCAGCACATCAATCTACCACATTGTTATGATTTTCTCAATCGATTTTGAACCTTAACTTATTAAGATAAAGTCCATTTTGTCTTAGCAGGTAGTACTTGCGCACAAAGGCTTTTTTCGCCTACCCCCTAACGTATTGGGGTATTCACCTTGCCGAGTTAACCTATCCAACTTAGATAAGCGTTATTTATGGGTTAAGATATCTTCTAACAGTCGTCTTCTTCAATGAAAGAAATATGGACCCTGTGGCATCTTATCGATTTTTGGGAACATTGCTCTTTTTGCTGTACCTATATGTATTTAGAGATACTGAAAAATGTAATTCAGTATTAGCTATTTACGTTTTAAATAAAATGTTAGACTTTCGTTCGTTCTGTTATNCAGGATACACCTCTTAGTTTAAAAGTTATTACGATTTCTTTAAAATAAGTAATTGGAAGAAAAAAAAATCTATAATAAATTAAAAAAAAATCTCAAAAAAAATTTGACCTATTTTTTGTCGACAAAAATAGGTCTAGTTTCACCTATTTTCATATGTACACTTTAACGTGACTCACACTGTATATATAATATAGATAAAATAGTTACTTACCCTTAGGTAATTAATAATTGTAAAATTATTATTTGCAGTTCAGCTCAAGGTCAATCTCACCAAGATTTCATCCAGCCGATTACCTCAAGTTCAGGCGTCTACTATGATTACCTAGGCAGACTTAAGATAAATAATGGACAGCTGAAAATTGTAATACCGGTAGATATCGCGCATTTTAGGCCACATATGCAAAATATTGAAACTGTTTTCGAAACAACGAAACGATTATGTAATCAAACCCGAATTATAGAAATTGATGCAGAGTGCCGTAACTCATTGCAACCATTAGCAGCCCAATTGCAAGAAATGAAAAGAGAGTATGCGTCCATCTCTCACCTAGTAGACAATAGAACCAAACGTAGTGCATGGATAGGAGGTATAGGGACACTTTTGAAACAGATCTTCGGCTCCTTAGACGAAGATGATGGTTTGAGGTACGATGAAGCAATAGCATCATTGCAAAACAACGAAAAGAAGTTAGCCTCGCTTATGAAAGAGAATATCCTGATCACCAGTTCTACTTTAAAATATTATAATAACACCCTACATAAGATAAAAAGCAATGAAGCTAGCCTTGCTGAAGCTATCGACAAGCTCTCTACAAATATAAAAAACATAACTGAAATCACTAATGGACTACAAATACGCGCTAGTGTAAATGAAATACTTAGTATCCTAGAAACGTCAATACTTACCTTGTCATTCCAGCTTGAAGACATAACTAATGCCATTCTATTCAGCAGTCAAAACATCCTACACCCCGCGATAATAACACCAAGTCAATTACATCAAGAGCTTGCCGATAACTACAGGCATTTGCCTGGCGACCTTGAACTGCCTGTAACATTAGACATTAATTCTGTATATCTTATTTTTAACATTTCTAAGTTAGTATGTTATTACTTTAAGGATAAGATCATATTTGTGTTGCAAGTACCGTTAGTTAACACCAAAGAATATGTATTATTTCATACTATTGCACTTCCTACACCATATGAACCCAAGGAACCGAACTCTTTTAGCCTGATCATACCTGATCATAAATACATTGCAATGACCAAAGACAAATCTCATTATTGTACTTTTGACAACCTGAAAATCTGCAAATCCGTAGGCTCAGAAGACTTTGTATGTAATATCGAAAACCTGTATTCCACAGAGGCAAGGACGACCTGCCAAAGTGAATTATTAGCGAAAGTAATTAATAAAAAACCAGTACAGTGTGAATCTAAAATTATATTTGGAAAATTGGACATTTGGAAACCATTGTCAAATAACAAGTGGATCTTTATACAATCAGAACCTAACAAGATTTCAATAGACTGTCATAATGCAGAATTATATGAAACAAGTATTATTGGTACAGGCTTAGTCAGTATCCCCAAGGATTGCATTGGCTATTGTAAAAGCACGACGCTAATTCCAAAATACAATGTTTTAAATATCACATCACCAATCAATCACGTGCCAGATTTTAATTTGATCAACGATACTTGTTGTAACATAAATAAATTAAATGATGTAAGGGATAATGTGTCCCCTATCCACCTACATGACATAGATTTAGACGATTTTAATTCCGAAAACAAAAATAAAATAAAATCTCTTCTAGACGACTTAAAAAGCATCGAACACCCGCCAAATCCACATATTGTTAAATATGGGACACACTATTCCATTATCATAATCCTAATGTTTATTGCTATAATTGCTACATTATGTTATTGTACCACTAAGCGACTATTTTGTAAATCCGGAAGCAATCGTCCCTTTAAATTTAAAATCAACCTAAATAGACCTTCATCCCAAACACCCCCCGAAACAATAGACAGTACAGACAGACAGGACCCTAACAATTTTGATATAGAAATGACCAGCCCTGTTGCCCCGCTCAGAACCAAAATTTAACAGAGACTTGGAGTCTTCAACCCCAAGTCTCCTCTAGAAGGGGGAGGTGTTATGCCCTGGCCGCCCATCCCGCCATGTCAGCAGTTTGGGATCCAAAGCCATGTCTCTCAGCCTTTCGAGTAGTCAGTCCGTGCTCAGATCCCATAGTCGGCGGTTGCTCCTGGATAATTAATCCGAATTCAAGTTCTAATTAAAAGAAGTTTTTTTTAAAAAGTTAATTTCAATTCCCCGCGTAACAGAATGCTAGGCGCCCGCGGTCGCCGCCATCTCTTATATTAGCTCGGTCCGTGCGGCGTGCGGCCGCGCAGCCGTAGGGTTGTCAAAATCTCTGCGCTCGGTGCTAGGGCTGTCGATGCGTCGCGGGGCGCGTCACATCCTCCCTTGTTTTGGAGATTTTTACCTGGAAAAATCACAAGTCTGGTACATAAAGGTTCTTAAAGCACAACTAAAAGTCATGTCAATAATAAGTTATTTTTGGGTAACTTCATAACGAGTGGAAAACAACAATGTAAAACATGACTGAATTTGTATTTAATCATTAGCCCAATAATAACTCTTTATTTAGAACATGACAGTACATTCATTTACTTATAGCAATATCAGTTAATTTGGTCTTGAAACAATGTTATTAAGGTACCCTTAATTTTTTTTTTGCTTACAATGAACTAAATCAAACGCTAATTATAGCTAACTTAGTTTTGAAACAATGTTATTAAGATACCTTTAATTTTTTTGCTTACAATGAACTAATTAAACGCTAATTATTATATGATCAAACGAACTTACCAAGTGAAGTTCGATCTCAATTATCCTGTTTTCGCCGAAGAGATTTATTTTACCATGTAGTACCCCTGTACGACAAGCCAATCCGCACACAATATTCAGCGCAGTAGTAGTAAAAAACAAAAGAGCGGGCAACCCCACCCCTACCACGCTGTGGGCTCGGTGTCCGAGCGGTCTCATTATATTTAGAGAAGAGATGACATTGACGTTTACCTCTAGGGAAGAAGATATAGAAATCTTCGGGNACGTTCGCCAATTACTCCGCTCGCGTCGAAAAAAAAAATGAAGTCGCCCGAAAAAAAATGAAGTCGTCGAAAAAATGAAGTCGCGGAGAAACGAAAATTGCGCACCGACACAAATAATGCGGCGCAAACAACACGGCAATAAAGATTTATGGCTTGGATTTTTTACGGAGAGTTTGGGGGGCTGGGGAGAGGAGGCAGCGGAAATCCATTTATTTCTCTCATAGTGAACAATATCACAAGATTCACAAGTCAACTTTGAGAAAAAATAGATAAGTGTTTAATTTATTTTCAATTAATTATTATAACATTCATACTTTCAATTTATTATCAGTAAATATAGAGCGATCATCACCTGATCGTCGGTCCACCTAGTGGGAGGCCTGCCCACGGTACGTCTTCCGGCCCGTTCGCGGGAAGAACCTGGATGCGGGCAGCTCAGGACCGGTTGTTGGGTAAACACTTTGGGGAGGCCTTTGTCCAGCAGTGGACGTCATATGGCTGAAATATAGAGATAATTATTGATTTCTATATGTATTACTTTTTGTGATGACTTACTTGACTTATGGTCCTATGTCCCCTAGATGGGGCAGAGGGCGTCCACAACAGTCCTCCATCTCGTTCGGTCTTGAGCTTCTCGCATGATCTCGCTCAAGGTCTTGCCGATCTTCTTCGCCTCGTCCGCTACAGTGCGCCGCCAAGTTTGCCTGGGTCGACCACGTTTATTACTTTTTGTGATGAGTTAAAATAAACTTGCACGCGTGATCGTATAGTGACATGCGTTCTTATTAATTTGTGTCGCTTGCAACTTCGAGATCGCTTCGCCATGTAAATCTATCATGTAATTTAATCTGTCACGTACCTATTTTACTTTCTTATCGTGGGAAGATGCGAATATGATTAAGTTGATATTTTATGTATGATACGTATGCTCAAAATTAGTTTAAAATATATAGTAATATTTAAGAATGTCTCTACCTATTTTATGGGTAGACAACTCAATGAATGATAGTTTTACTTATTCAAGAAAGAAGACTTATGCCCGTTTTCACCATCAATCCCAAATTTTTAAGCGACCCCTATGAAAACAAAATGCCCGATATGTGTTACCACAGTGGTCACTTAAAAATTAGGGATTGGTGCAGGTGAAAATGGGCATAATTCAGTAAATATTTTTATTATTACTTCACGTTTGTTTCACAAAAAAAAATCAAAATAAATAGTTATTTTATTTAACTAGTCTTTCTCTCAATTTGACCCACCAAACGCTGTAAGCTTATAACTCAAAGCTCTAAAGCGCTGGTAATGAACTGACGAAGCCGGCAGGCGTCACCATGGCAATGATTTGGGAAGGATCGCCCAAATTGTGATATGTTTGATTGAAGTTATAACGTCTGGGCGTAGCGTAGGGCGCACGATGTTCTGATTATTTTCCCTTTGAACTTGAATATTGCTACACTAAAAAGGAACCTATTAGTTTAGACAGAGGCATCCTTTTCAAGTCAAACTGTGATGATAGTGAACGTTACCAAATTACTTAAAAAAAAAAAATTGTTGTCCCGAAAACAATGAAAAAACCTATGTGGTTAGTAAAGTTTCAACGAGTCCGTTCCTAGAACTTCCTCCTTTTTTGAAGTCGGTTAAAACCCAGAGTTGTACTCAATTCCTTATTATAAATACAACTCCTTATTATAAAAACAATGGATGGAGATACAAAAATACCTGTAACATCTACTTGTAATACCCATATTCGCAAATTAAATATATTTGAATTTGAACTCATAATAGCTAGTTTTTTTGAAAAAATTCAACCATATTGATACTCGTATTATGAAATCTCTTATCTAGATTCCAATTTTATTGAAGCATAAATTCAACATTAATATTATTTGGAAAAATGTAAATTTAGATGTTAGCGTCGTTTATTCTACGGGTATTTAACTGGCCTTCAGGGCATGCATTTACTACAGCTCTACAAAACAAAATCAACGCAGCAACCCTTCCAATGCACGCATGGTTGCAAATTTCAAATTATCAACGTGCCAGTACGCAACGTGAAGCTAAATCAGATTTTAGCACCTTCTCCCATATTTCATATCACGTCTATATTCAACGCCAATGGAACCCAGTACCTACTTACATTTGTAGTTCGTTCGTTTCAGCCGAATGACGTCCAATGCTGGACAAAGGCCTCCCCCAAGGATTTCCACAAAGACCGCTCCTGCGCCGCTCGCATCCAGGCACTTCCCGCGACCTTCACCAGATCGTCGGTCCACCTAGTGGGAGGCCTGCCCATTTGTAGTTAAGTGCTAAAAATTACTCAAACACAAATTAACTGTCTTATAGCCGAGTAAGCGCAAGAAAAGCGATTCGAGACACTTCAAACTAGAAGACCACTGGTTGACAAAGTCAAACACCAGTGAATCAAAACGTATGTAGTATGAGATTTATGATTTTTGCCCCAATTTAGACGAAGCGATTGTAGAAAGGCAAGCTATTTTACTACAATATAACCTCTCTACTGGCAGATATTCGCACGCGCATAAGCATTATTCAGTTTGTAATCAAAGATAGCTCAATCTAATAAAGATAAAACCATTTCAGTGACAATGTCATTCAGCTCAGCCTGAAAGTTTGCCAGTTACTATTGGCACGAACTGTAGATATTAACATACACGTATCCAGGATGCACTAGCCCGTGCAGAGTGGTCAATATATACAGTGAGTGGCCAATAAATCGTACAGATACAGAAATGCGAGGCCATTCACTCGGCCTGCAGTGCAGTTCGTAATTGTCGTTTATTACTATAAGGAATGTGCGCACCTGGTGTATAAACTAGAGCTAAAACCTAAAAGGTGCTAGAGGTGGATACCTTATAGCTACTATCACTTTGAAGAAACGAGCTTTCGGAGTAAGTAAAGTAATGGTTTTGGCCTTTAAAATAAATAAAAAACATTTGAAAACTTTGCAATGAAACACTATAGTGTACGGTATGATAGCATTGAATATTATTTCATCCATTATAGTTATGGTTAAAGTTTTTTTAAAAACGGCAGTAGGCATCTTAGGGCCGATTCTAATGAACTTTTTTTTGGAAGTTCTACCTAGGAAACGTTTCCTTGAGCATATAATTATTACGTATACGGAAGTTCTTTAAAAAACCTCTTAAGTTGTACATACCATCTAAAAAAGTGGCGAAAGTGAAAAATATCGTAAGTACTAAACTCGGTAATTTATATTCTTTTGTCTTAAAACGTAACATCAGCCTCACACAAAGGGTCGCAACGTGGAGTAAGGTCTTATGTATGTATGTATATCTTGTATGTATACTCCTTTCCTTTGTACTATAACATGACGGATAGCATGTTTTTCGTAAACAAATGACGGTCGTACCATTGGAACTCTCTTGTTTTTGATGATTCCATATTTGATTTTGCTGCGTTCGATGGTTCGTGGTGAAAAGAAGAGAATGCAAATAAAACGAATGAATAACGTTATTAATTATGATAATACAAAAAGAATGTGATAGAAATTACTGAAGTTGTTTTGTTAAAAACTGTAAGAGATGCTCTTTTGTTTTTTTTTCATTACTTGTATTGTCCTATAGTTTCATTGATGCGATACAATGACAGTAATAAATCACGGTATCACTGTGATATCTTATGAAGGTCTATCGTATTAAATTGCATACTATTATTTTGCAGCAAAAATAATAGTCTGATGTGATGTCAACTAAATACGAAATTGACATTAAGTGGTCGTATTTTTCTATTTCCAAAAAAGTTTCAGTCCAGTAGTAGGGGGTTGCGTGTGTCGCACGGGCCTCGTACGTGATGTAATCCGTTAAAATTCTCGTCGCGAGCCCGTCACGTTTATAAATAAGGCGTCGAATTTTTGTCGTTTGACACGACATCAAAGATGTGGCGCAACCTTAATCTTTGCATGACGTTCATACGTAAAATGCAAATACGCGACACGTCACATTTTCATTTTAAAGGGTTACATAATTAAGTCATGTTTAAATTAAAGTGCGGCGTTTTATTTATGTGTTATAATAAGAAACCCCACTTCCTTATAACTGAACACCTTTTAGCTTTCCTAAGAAGACGATTTCTTAAAAAATCGAGGCATTTATCTTTCCATTAATTTTCTTAGCTATTCTAAAGGTGTTTAAGTATTATTGTTAATACAACAACAATAATAGCGGGAACAAATAGCAAACAGGATGAAGAATAATTAATTCTAACACACTTTGTCCTTCTCATTTTCGCATACCAATCATGTTTTGTAATGGAATCTCCTCAGATGTTATTTATAATACAGTAATACGCCCACATCATGGATGTCTGATGGTTAAGTCGTTGCTTAGTGGGCTTATTCAAATTATTTGTCGTTTTGTATAAGTATTTGTATATTTGGTATCTATTTTAAGAACGGGCGAGGTTTTAGGGTTTGTGTATGGCTTTACAATGAATTGTAACTATAAGTCGAATTACGCAAAATGATGACTTGCAAAGAGGAGCTATTTATAACAACACCGGCAACAAAGATTTACCTACCTACCTACTTAAAAAATCTCTAGCTCCAAATAATACAAATACACAGTTTCCTATTTTATCAAAGCTGTATTTCTGGAGCTTATAGCTCTTGTTGTAACTAAATAATTTGAATTTTAATATCATTGAATAACAATGTAATAGGTATTTTGTAAAAAGTATTTTCACTATATTATGTAGTCCCAATTTCGAAAAGGAAACTTTATTTTCACACAAACGATTGTCAAGCCGACTTTCCTTAACTTTAACACTTTACCCATTTACATAGACAAACCCTAACCGTAGCCAAGACTGTTTAGCTAAACAAACGCTATAAAGACGCGAGCACACGGCCAAATCGCTGGCACTCATAAGCACGCGTTTGGCACGCACCGCTGGCACCGAGTGGCGATTTGGCATCTTCCGACATGCAAACTTGCGCATCGTCAGCACTAGGCTTTAGGATTGCGTGTGTACACTAGTAGGAGGATATAGAGTGGAAACTTTATCCTTACATGACCAAGCGAAGCAAAATGGCTACGTCCAACCGCAGGACATGAATCTCATCACTTGACGTTCGCCCAAGCCATACTCTACACGTGGGTTAAGTATGGATTGGTGTCATTGTCAGCTGAACTATCAAACCCTCGGTCTTTAAATCTAGAGTACCAATTGCCCTGCCAAGATGAGAGAACGGAAGCGCACGATTGTGATTTACTAACAAGGCGTTAATTTTGTGCCAATAGGTCATTAACTATGTAACGGCTAAGGCACACATTTTGACTAATGTGTAGGAATTGTGGAGGACTTATATGACTAGGATTATTACTAGTACCCTATGACGAGAGTAAGAGAAAAATAATAGTGAAATTACAAGCTTTATACAACAACATATTTATAAACGGTCACAAAAATCAACCCACGTTACAGTATGCAACGTTTCACGCGTCGTTTGCATAATATATGTACATATTTCCACAATACGTAGGCAAATTAAACCAGTATTATTCACCCTTAGAATCGGCGCTAATAACCGCACAGAATCGAACCCCTTTCAGGTGCCTGAAATTCGTATATTGAAAGTGGGTTCTCTTTTTACCTATGAAATAATTTGTATGCGGGGTGACAAGGTTTTAAATCGATTTTCTATTGACGCGTTTTTAAACCCCTTTGGCTGAAATGGAATTAAGTTCAGTGTTGCTGTCATAAGGGTAGGGTATTATTTTATTTTTAACTAGCTGACCCGGCGAACTTTGTTCCGCCTTAATGGCAATAAATAAGCAGACTTTTTTTTTAATTTCGAACGGGATAAAAAGTATCCTATGTCCTTCTCCTGGCTCTAAACTACCTCCCTGACAATTTTCAGCTAAATCGGTTCAGCCGTTCTTGAGTTATAAGTGGTGTAACTAACACGACTTTCTTTTATATATATAGATATATAGATATTTATTGTATACGTAAGAGGTTTTTTTTCAACCAGCTAATATAGCAGTGGGAATACAACATAAAATTATTGCAGGTATTTTAAAGAACCTACGAAAGATGAGCGAGTAAAAATTATACCAACCGAATTGAGAATCTCCTCTTTTTGTTAAAAAGGTCAAGTAGATAGTAGATGCCACATCTCGTTAACAAACGTTAACAATCTGTAGTTTAATTTGTTAAACAATTCGCTCTTGTTAAAACAATAGAATAAAAATGTATACTGTCCACCATTTTTTATAAAAAAGAAAGAAAAGAACATAAATGTGATGAAACAAAGACTTCATACAACAATCATCCTTTGTCTCACTGTACTAAATTCGAGCTCAAAGCAAACAATAATTGTAACATAGAAAGTAACTTTACGTTAATTCAAACTCGCAAACAAAACTGAGTACTACTGAATAAATCATACATTAATATCTACGAAGTTGCAACAAATAGAAAAGTTTTACAAGTGAAAATTGTACGAAACGTAATTTTGTTGAGCACCTTAAATTAAGGCAGGAAGGTCCCAAATGAAAAACAAAGTTTCGTCCTTGTTTCTATTAAAGTCGTAATTAATTGTGAGGAAAATTGAAGGTACGGACGAAAAATACAACGGAATATTTTCCGATTTTCATCTGCTCGAATATTGTTCTGGGTATGAAAATTAAATCATCTTGATTTTGTATTACGTAAAATTAAATATTGTATTTTAAAGTTAATATAACAAGTAAATTGACCAACTTTTCTGAGCTTTTCATAATTTAGGCTGAGTTGCACCATTTTATTTTGACTTTAACAAACGTCAAAAATCTGACAAACTCCGTACAAAAAGACCGGTTATCGTTGTAGTTACTGTTAAAGTTATGTGGTACAACTCAGCCTGAATGTAGGCAAGTAGGTAAAGATATTGTTTTAGTAATCGTTTGGTTTGGTGATAGTCAATTTTGACATGTCAAGTTCCCAAATTGTGCCTAACATGAACCGGTAAAGTCTAGTTTCACGCCTTTCTTTGAGTCTAGCTCCGCCTGTGCGTGTGCGTGAATAAGCCTAACCATGTAAATTGCACAGCCGAGCAGAGCCGGCGGTCACGTCTAACTTTTATTGGTTCAGCGACTTGACCGAATGTGGAAGGCCTTGGAAAATTCAACTCGGTTTAAACCTTAAAGGAATTAATGTGTTTGCTATTGAAAAAGTGTAAATAAAGCAAGGGAAACTACCTATATGAAATAGGTTTTATTATTCCTGTACCTCTAGTACGAAAAACTTTCGAGTTCGTTTCGTTTGCGTATTCAAAGTGTCATCGAAAAATTTTGTATGAAAAATTAAACAGCGCCCCCTAGGGCGGCTATAATATAGGGGGCGCTGTTTAATTTTTCATACAAAATTTTTCGATGACACTTTGAATACGCAACGAAACGAACTCGAAAGTTTTTCCTACTAGAGGTACTGATCGGGTATGAGTATAGAACCGAGAAAAATAAACACCGAAAGAGTTACGAGAGCGGATAGAGGAAACTTTTTTTTTTATGTGATAGGAGGCAAACTTTCTGGTTCAGTATCAAAATAATTATGTACGAGTATGTACATCTTATAAGTTTGGTAATTATACATTTTGAATATGACCATATTTATAAGTAAAAGCTCGACTAAATTGTGGTAATCCCACTCGTGACACCTGCATAATTTAGCTTAATACGAGAGCTTAACGAGAGCTTTTTAAGAACAAAAAAAAGATACAATTACAAACTATTATAATTTACGTAGATAGAGAACATTATTGGACGTACTTATCCTACTTCAACTTATTTAAACACAGGTACCCAACTAACTAATGCTCACTGTATTGTACACCGTTATCTNTCAGAACCTAACAAGATTTCAATAGACTGTCATAATGCAGAATTATATGAAACAAGTATTATTGGTACAGGCTTAGTCAGTATCCCCAAGGATTGCATTGGCTATTGTAAAAGCACGACGCTAATTCCAAAATACAATGTTTTAAATATCACATCACCAATCAATCACGTGCCAGATTTTAATTTGATCAACGATACTTGTTGTAACATAAATAAATTAAATGATGTAAGGGATAATGTGTCCCCTATCCACCTACATGACATAGATTTAGACGATTTTAATTCCGAAAACAAAAATAAAATAAAATCTCTTCTAGACGACTTAAAAAGCATCGAACACCCGCCAAATCCACATATTGTTAAATATGGGACACACTATTCCATTATCATAATCCTAATGTTTATTGCTATAATTGCTACATTATGTTATTGTACCGCTAAGCGACTATTTTGTAAATCCGGAAGCAATCGTTCCTTTAAATTTAAAATCAACCTAAATAGACCTTCATCCCAAACACCCCCCGAAACACTAGACAGTACAGACAGACAGGACCCTAACAATTTTGATATAGAAATGACCAGCCCTGTTGCCCCGCTCAGAACCAAAATTTAACAGAGACTTGGAGTCTTCAACCCCAAGTCTCCTCTAGAAGGGGGAGGTGTTATATCCGGTATTTGCATCCCTTATTGCTGCCCTGGCCGCCCATCCCGCCATGTCAGCAGTTTGGGATCCAAAGCCATGTCTCTCAGCCTTTCGAGTAGTCAGTCCGTGCTCAGATCCCAAAGTAGGCGGTTGCTCCCGGATAATTAATCCGAATTCAAGTTCTAATTAAAAGAAGTTTTTTTTAAAAAGCTAATTTCAATTCCCCGCGTAACAGCTCGCGCGTAATTATGTTGCTGTTACGCTCGCACACTCACTGCGGGTGTCAGTCAGATAGTAGTCAGACAGTATAGTAGGAGGCCTGCCCACGATACGTCTTCCAGCCCGTGGTCGCCACTCGAGGACTTTCCTGCCCCAACGGCCATCGTCTCTACGAGCTATGTGCCCCGCCCACTGCCACTATATTTTAGCAATTCTGCGAGCTATGTCGATCACTTTGGTTCTCCTGCGGTAATCCTACTAATATTATAAATGCGAAAGTTTGGATATCTGGATGTCTGGATGTCTGGATGTTGGTTACTCTTTCACGCAAAAAACTACAGAACGGATTTTGATGCAACTTTACAGTATTATTGTTTATAGACCAGAATAAAATAAAGGCTATAATTTACGACGATCTGTGACAAACTGAATTTTACGCGGGTGTAGCCGCGGGCAACAGCTAGTAATTAATTATGCTTCTGCACAAAAATTTAAGCCGATAGAGTTAAGCTGCGCACCTCGCTGGAATGCGACTCTCCCTCGCACTCACCCGCACACCTCCCCGCGCTCGCCCCGTTCGTACCAGAGCCCCGATTACGGTAACTTTTTTTAACGTCTACAATCCAGACGCGTTTCTGATTCTGCGATACGATTGGTCAAAACAGCTGACGTACGCTGTTGAACGACCAATGGTATCGCAGAATCGAGAAGCGTGTCTGGATTGTAGACGTTAAAAGTTACCGTAATCGGGGCTCAGAGCGTCGCTGTGACGTCACGGCTGTCAGGTGTTAACTTGATCGGATACTACATATTTGTATTCTACTACTAAAGCAATTCAGATTGCCGTATGGAGTCTTAAGCTATTTCAATAAAGATGATTCTGCATTAAAAATGTAGAGTTTAAGGCTTCTCATTTTTCTATGCATTTTATTTTCAGTTTCAACTATTCAATAGCAGATAGATGGATTGGTGAATTTAATGAAAAAAACATATCAAAGGTAAGTTTACACATGAAACAATAATAGCCACGATATACGATAGCCCAACGGTGAAGTGGTCGGATGGCCGACTCGAGATCCGAGGAAGATTTATTAAAAGTATGACGCCATTTAATTTTGATTTGTTTGAATATTTTTAATCAATTTTTAGATGGCGGCTGCAACCTCTTTATACAATAAACATCAAGACCTAACACCTATTCTTCGTTGGGAAAATGTCATAGATAAAGTAGACTTAGTGCATCCACCAGTGACCTCCATTGAGTGAGTTTCATATTATGATGTAATTTTGGTTAGTAGTTGAGATGGACTTCAAAAGCTTAACCCTGATGTTCCTTAAGTTTCATGTGTCGTTGCAATTTCATCCGAAAGAAGCCAGAAAATTGTATAATCATCATCAGGTCACTAAAGTCGCTGCTACAGAAGCAAAGAGAGAGACAAACACTCCCTATGTTTGCTAGACGAGTTAGGGAGACCTGATATCCTCATTTTTTTCCTGGTTTGCCTTTTAAGACATCCATGGGAAAAGTGGGAGTGGCTCCATTCTATTCAGCCAGATCCACGCAGCTATTCATACAAAACGTTCATTTGTTTCAGCCAAATGACGTCCACTGCTGGACAAAGGCCCTCCAAGGATTTCTGGCCCTGCACTGCCAGCATGTAGGTCCTTTCCGTGACCTTCACTAGATCCTCGGTCTACCCAGTGATTAGGCCTGCCTACGTCTTCCATCCCGTAGTCGCTTTTCGAGATCTTTTCTGCCCCAACAGCCATCGGATACAAAATGAAATTTTAACCCTTTTCAGGACCAGATACTTCTACCGCATCCCAACTTACGGTGCTGGAAAATTCGAGAATCAGTTCTTGAGGCCACTCAGCTATGGCTCATGGATATCAGTAGTAATTGTGATAACACTATGCGCGTGCGTTTTGCTGATATCAGCTAAACTGGAGAGGCGACGATCAGCGGGGCAGTACGCCATCTTCTCTGTACTGGCTTCAATGTGCCAGCAATGTATGTGTTGCTTTATTCATGGAGATAATTAGTACCTATAATAACTTGTGAGCTTGCTTACATTTTTTGGTGTTGCAGTTTTTGAAGATAATACCAGTTTTACACCAAGAGTATCCGCTGGTAAGTCCACCACATCTGATATTCTAAGATTAAACATCACCTCATTTCATGATAAAGTCATACTGGCTTTTACCTTATTTCGGTTAGTCACAGTAAATCTTTATCCCTCTTTCAAAAACCGCAGCAAAAACTATCTTGATTTTTTTGGAATTCAAATTCATGACATGAAAAGGTATATTTTCTTTTTCTGTAACTTTAAACTTCTCACTCTTCTTACTCAAGAAGAAAATCTAGTAGTCTCCTATTTCAAGTGTTGCTAACAAAATGCCTTTAAAATACAGCTCGCCAACTAACAATTTTTGTGACTGGCATCTCCTGTGTCTTGATCTACAACTACTACACGAGCAGCGTGGTCAGCTGGCTGCTGAACGGACCTCCTCCTTCCATCAACTCCTTGCAAGAACTGCTGGAAAGCCCCCTGGAACTGATATTCGAGGACATAGGGTATACCAGGTCTTGGTTGCAGGTCAGTTGATTCATTCCATTTCCAAAATTAATATTTTTGGCAAAATAATGGCAACAATGGACCGACGACCTGATAAAGGTAGCAGGAAGGCGCTGGATGCAGGCCGCTACCAATCGTGCGATGTGGAAGTCATTGGGGGAGGCTTACGTTCAGCAGTGGACGTCCTATGGCTAAAATGATGATGATGAATGGCAACACTAGAATTTTGAACGTTATAAATCTTAAATTCACAACTCACAACAGGCTTTAATTTGGGAGTACACCTAACTTGGGTAAATTACCAGACCAACTGAGAAAGTCAGAGATAACACAAAGATACACCATATAAAATTATCACTTCACGGGATTTATTGCAACAATATCGAAACGTCGGGAGGGTAAATATTATTTACCGTTAAAATAGATATTGTTGCAATAAATCCCGTGAAGTGATAATTTTATAGTAAAAAATGCAACATAATAGTTTAAAATATTATACACCATATATTTTATTTCTAGAAAAAATCCTACTACTATAATATAAGAAATATAGAAATCGAAGACGAGCTTCGAAAGAAGAAGGTTTTCAATAAGAAACCTAATGCACCACTACTAGTACCCGTCGAAGAAGGAATAAAACTGGTCAAAGCTGGAGGTATGCACCAATTAACCACATAAAAATTAGCGGTCTATTTGATCACATGACTTTGATCACTCAGGTGATCGAATAAGCGAATAAGTTGGGGCATTGTAACAATGGACCCTCTACTGGCATTACAATAGCTATATTTTTAGTACTGAAACTCAAAATAAAAAAAAATGGTTGTGTTCTCATGCTCTTAATGAAACCATAAGTTTGTTTATTTATTTATTTATTGTTAGGCATACACAACAAGTAACAATCACAAATAATAAAGAAAGTAACTTATGCTTAGATCTAGATCATCACTCAAATAACGTGTACACACAGCATGGTTAAAATATTACGTAAACACTATTATATTATTGACTTAATTAACAGTATTAAATATAGTAAGTTAGTTTTAAAACAAATTAGGTAACAATACTAGCTATGTCAAAGTAATGCCCGAAGAGGAAGCGCAGTAGAGGATCTTTTTGACGTTGCGACGGAATCGGACGTGCTTAGGCTCAAAAATATCGAGATCTAGTGATATCGATGTTTACTTGATCTTTCTCCAGGATATGCCTACCACACTGACACCAACAACGCCAATAGGCTGATATCGCAGACGTTCACACAAAGCGAGCTGTGTGAACTCGGCTCTTTGCAATCCATGGCGAAGGCGGAACTGTATCCAGCCTTGCAAAGGAACAGCCCTTACAAGGAGTTCTTTGTTTGGGGGTAATAAATATTCAGAGATTAATTTTAGACTGATACCATAATTATGGTAGTACATTATGGTATCCCACCGACGATCTGGTGAAGGTCGCGGGAGGTGCCTGGATGCGAGCGTCACAGGACCGGTCTTTATGGAAATCCTTGGGGGAGACCTTTGTCCAGCAGTGGATGTCTTTCGGCTGGAACAAACGAACGAACGAACCATATGGTTTATTTAGACGATATTATGGTCATCAAGATCTGGTCTCCTTTTTACCCTCGACCAGTAAGTAGGTCTAAGATGCGCGCCGCGGTAAGGCGGTTATCACGCCATTTTATTGATTTTGCCCATACATTTTGACGTCGATAAAAATTATCACGGCGCGCATCTTAGGTCTACGGATATATCATTCTACCAAGTTGAGAGGATAAATTGAAGACAAAAAGGTTTTAATACTGTGGAATTGAACAAAAACATAAAGAAGCGTTTCTAATTATTGACTTAGGTATCAAGATGACTACTTAAGTATTTCAAATGCTCCAGTACCATGTCTAACGACACTTTCCCAGATCGTAGTACGAGTATCGGTAATTAAGAGAGCAGGATCACTGTTTTCTATGATCTTCCAGTTCCATACGTCTCTACGAGCGTGGCATAGTAAAGTTTGTCCAGCGCCGCATCTCGTCGCCTGCTGTGGAGTGCGAGGGTAGCTCACCGAGGGCTCTGGCTTTGGGAGGGGCCGCTCCTGCCTTCCTACTGTTAGCTGCTGGGTACCTGCTGGCCACGGTTATTATGCTGGTGGAGAGGTTAGAACTGCTTTTGAAGATTTTTTGCAAGCTTAAATTAATTTGGAGCAATGATTATTAAGAGGAAAGTTTTCTTCTTCTTCTTATCGTGTCGACAATAAACCTACACAGTGTCAGACCAAAACTCCGCTACAAGAGTGGCGTTGTCAGCAGCATTCATTAAATCCTAATGCGTGCAGTTACTCGGGCACTCAGGGCACGACATCATGTGCTTCATCAACTGGGGAACAAAACCGCACCTGCACTCCATGTTTGAGCCATCCAAGAATCCCCACCTGACCAGGCTGTCCTTACTACGGCCTACCTGCGTCCGAAGTCTATATGAAAGTTTTGATGCATGTGTTAAAATAGCATGTGAGATAGCTTAAGCATTCAGAATCAAATCTTGATAAATATGCCTTTAACAGCTATCCAACCTAAATACAATGAGATTATTTTCCCCAGTAAACCATAAAGGCAAACGCTTTCGGGACTTCAGTTAATCATAATTTCCAAAATTGCAATTTTTTTAACACTAATCACTGACTTTTTTAGACAATACTTTGATGTTATGCGAAAACTATAAAATGCTTTATTCTTTTTTTTATTTTCAGGGCAATCTGGCGACGCAAATACAAATCTAAAGTTGTTTTGAAGCTGAAAATGTAGAAATTTAATGATATTACCAAGAAAAAGTAGGTTCCCACTTCCACAGCGCAAGTTTCTTAGTTACTTTGCATAATGAAGTAAGTAGTGATTGCTTCAAAGACCTCACGCTTCTTTGCCTCTGTTAATATTTATTAAAAATATGCTTTATGAAGCTTTTGAACTGACTTTTATATTTGCCTTTTCATGATGTAAACTAAATTACAGATTGTAAAAGACAGGTACACATAACTTTTATACAAAGAGTTCTGATTATCACCATCAAAGGATAATATTACGATGATCACGCAAAATAACTACAAAGACAACCAGTGTGATTGTAGAAGGTTCGTGTAATTTTACAAAAAAATGTATGTTACATAATCTGATGGGCTGTAGACTGTAAATATTTAGGTACCAATGTTTAACTAAGATCTGAGAATAATTTATGATTCATTGTTAAACCTTGTGCGAATGAAAAGTTATGACTACTTTTCGAATCAAAGCCTGTCTAGCATTTATTTTGCAATAATTATTTCCTCCTATACTTGTACCTAACTACTCCTGTTTTCACAAATAAAGTAAATAGTAGCTCGGACTAAATATAATATTTTTTCATATCCCTATCCCAATCCGTAACAGCACAATCAAATACAGATTCGCAGCGATTTGTTTTGTCCACCCGTGCAAGGCTTTATTAAATCTCTATATACAAAACATATACACCGAAAGGCCGTTTCAATCAGCCTCTGGCTGGCTGCCATGGTTATTCAACTGCCTGTTAAAATAAATCTGGATTTACTATACATATTGACGGCTCTGCATAACGAATCGTTGCGTAAGAATTTTTGGACAAACGATTAAAAGTTGGCTTTGGCCACGACTAAGATGAGAAGAAAACGGGCAATATTATGAAGGAAATTTTGATAAACAGTGAAAGAGAGTGGACAGGACGTAAACCCCTATCGAACGAACGCTTTAAAGTACGATTTTGCAAAAACAACCCAACCAGCTGGGCTAGAAAGCGTGGCGTGATAAAATCTTATCGATAATTTTAAACGCCAAAATGCGAAAAATCGATAAAATGTCGCGAAAAAGCTTATCGCGGTGCGCTTCTTAGACCTACAGAAAGACCTAAGCGTTGTTGCTAAAGTATACCTAAAGATCCCTAGATAGGTAAATTATGAACACTATAATCCGGACCTTTTCAAGGCGAGAGTGAATAGGCACTTACAGGGCAGATATTGTGCCATCCTAGACTGCATCTCACTTAACACCAGATGCGTTTGCGGTCTAATACCTGCCTTGTTATGCATATTTTTTTAAATGTTAGTAGCATTAAATTCAGTAGGTATTTTTATATAATAATACAATTTTCAATTAATCGTAATTGAAACAATTGATTGATGTTCCCAATAGTGCTATGAGATACTCAAGCAGTTACAAAACCGTCTAATTATCGGAAGGTAATCTATAATATATAAAGCTCGATTCCTACTCACTCACTGACTCACTGACTGATCAGGGGTATTTTTGGGGTATTTAGAGGGGAGATGGGTAAAATTTTTGGTGTTTGTTTTAAACTAGATTTTTCGACTGCCAGCTTTACTAGATTTTTTGAACCAAAAAACAAAATGGCGGCACTTTTTGAAACACCAACTTTTTTGTTTTCGGTCCTGAATTTTTTCCTTTTTGGGAGTTTATTAGGGTTGCCAAGGTGTGTGAAAAAATGTGAGAAAAAAATGGAAAAACAAAATGGCCGAGCCGCCATCTTGGATTGAAAATGCGATTTCGAGGTGTTTTTAGGGAGGTGTCACTCCGAGATGCGCAATTGTTTTTGAAAAATTCNCATTTTTCGGCCAGTTGGCAACATTTGGGAAAGTCGAGTTGTATATGGCGATTACGTAGTTTGTCAAGGAGTATCGTTTGGGAAAACAAAAATTTCCAGTGTTGCCATACTTTGGAAGATTTGGTCAAAAAATGTAAAAAATGGAAATAACGACTTTCGGTCAGAAATTTGGATGACGCCTCCTGCAAATAGGTCAAACTAATGACATTTGACCATTTTCATCTCGATCACCTGGCAACACTGGGAATTACGGGAACACAAAATTTTGTGACATGGGTGTTTTTAAGGAATTGTTTTACGGGATTGGGTGAGGATAGAAAAAAAGTAAAAATGGGGTTCGGCGCGGAAAATGGTCCAGATTAAGGGAAAAATGCAAAATTTTGGAAATCCAAGATGGCCGCCAAGCGTTCACCCGTTTTCCTAAAGGGACTAAATTCTCCATACAAATTGTACGCAGGGGGGCTCAGCTAACGTAGAAAAAGGCGAGGCCGAGGGCCGAGCGATAGTTTCAAGCCCAAAAATCGCCATAGATTAATTTTTAATGCGTCAAAAAAGGACTAGAGCCCAGTGACAGACAGAAAGGCGAGGCCGAAGGCCGAGCGATGGTTCAAATCCCAACAGTACCCATAGATTTACTCGTGTTGCGTCAAAAAAGCACAAGAGCACAGTGACAGACAATAAACACCCCCTGTAATTTTTGCGAGGCCGCAGGCCGAGCGCCGCGTAGGGCGAAGCCCGGAGCGGCCAGCATCGCAGATCTAGCTTTTGTAGCCCGCGTAGCGGGCGACCAAAGCTAGTTAATCTCTATAAAGACCTATTGTGGGGTTGACAATTAGTTTAAACTTAATTAGACCTTGTAATTACTCCATAGTGGCATGTATCAAATTACTAAAGTAGTTAATCATACAAATGAATACTCATCAAATTATCTGAGTATGATATAATTAATTGTTACTATCTGTTGAATTAAATATCTATAATCTTTTTTTAAGATATAAATAAATAAATTCTCAATCTAAATAATTTGGCAATCTGAAAATCGTACCTACTTCCTAAGCTTAACATAAATACCTATTTCGTTTCAAAATGTCTTTTAATTTTTTGTTACTATTTTATTTAGTGTTTTTTTTTTCAAGTCATAAGTACTTGTCTTTCCTTTTTATTTCTTATCATTATGTCAAGACTCATCATTTATTATCAGCCATAGGACGTCCACTGCTGAATATAGGCCTCCCCCAATGCTTTCCATGTTGCCCGATTGGTAGCGGCTGCTACAGATTACTGCAATAAAAAATATTTCTCATATCCATTGAAAATGTTTAGTCTAGTTTAGACATACTTGCTATGCTTTACATTCTTATCCAGATTTTTAACTTGTTGTTTTTAACGTTGCCCTAACTTGAACGCCTTTTTATAGAGCCGTTTGAAAAAAGGTCGACTAATTCTATCCGCAAAATGTATTTTCCTAGATAAGGTTCTACGTAGTTTCCAAAGAAAACACTTACGTAATTAACCCTTTTCCCAGACCAACTTGGGTGTACATTTTACGTGTTTTTACGGATCTTATTTTGTCGATTTGTCTCACACAAACTCCCAAAGGGCGTCCATTTGCCCAAGACCTGCTCGGAAACCCAGGTACGTTATACGGACTAATTTCCCCTGCGACTGGAGGGCTACCGTCACGCACTCCACACAGATTAGCTGGTAATCCGGTCACTGGAATATAGACCTTCCCTGCCATATATTGCCAATTTAAGCTTAACCAATATTGTACTGGGAATTGTCACCACAGCGAAGGGAGTTCGGAGATATGTAGTACCTTTGCAGTATATTGGAAATACCTAAGTATATTTGGTAGAGTAAGTACCAACGTCTAGATAAAATCTATTTTTCAATGGATTCCTTTACGGCTAGCTTATGAAAGCCCGCTTTCTGAATTGAAAATTCCAACTTCAGCGAATTCATCTTCTACTTAAGTAAATTTAATATGAAAAGTGCATACTTGTTTAGAAGACGATCACTCTTAAAAGCTAAAAATTTTAATAAAGAAATCGAGCAATCAGTCTGTCACTGAAACTTGAAGACTTGAAAACTAAGTAGGTAGTAGTAGTAGGTACATGTTCAAAATAAAGCAGCATCACGCCATAATGTTTTCATTTTTTTATTCTAAGTTCAAATTCTCATTAGTTTCCTCCTCTTATGTAGGTAAAAGTAATTCCTGAATGAATCTCAGATATTAAGTATGAGCTTCAAAATCGTTTAAAACCCAATTTAAAAAAGTGATTTTCCAGACGTTTCCCTTTAAAAAAAGCTCTGTACCCATCCGCTTTTTACAAGCCTGTCCCTTCAACCAATATTTGGACTTCACGCTAGCCTTTTAACTTCCCTAAAACTATCGGAGCGTTTAAGCGTAAATGAACGCGAAAAACAAATTCATTCCAGCGCACGCGTTATTACAGCGAGCGCCCTCCGCACTAATTGGAAACTAAATTGCCTTAAGTGACAATAGAAGTAGGTACGGTAGGTATATTTGTTAGACTTTTAAAGAACTAATTGCATTAAAAAATACAGCGACAATAACTCAATGTCGGACTGGCCGACACGAGATCCGACGAACGCTGGTTCGATCCCCGCCGCGCTTGACTATTGGTAAACCATCTCCTAATATGATCTTACCTTTCTTCCTACTCGTAACACAAGCATATTTGATCTATTTTCCTTAGCACGAGAGTAATTTTGTGCAATTAAAGTTTGTGGGAAGAACTGTAAGCTTTTAGGTACGAAATTCAAATTCCTTCTAATCTCTTCTTCTTGTGGTTTCGACAACAAACCTACACAGTATCAACCCAAAACTCCGCCACAAGAGTGGCGTTGTCAGTAGCATTCATTAAATCTTCCTGCATGCAGTTGTTTGGGCACGCAGGACACGGTATCATGTGCTTCGTCGACTGGGGAACAAAACCACACTTGCACTTCAAGTTTGAGCCATCCAAGAATCCCCACTGGAACAGATTGTCCAGAACCTACTGTGTTTTACTACGTTGTGCTTAACAAATTAAGGATTGGATTCGCACAATCAATTGCATATTGTGAGATATTAGTGTAGGCAAAGGGTGCGCCAAAGTTCACCTAAATTTTCAACTCCGAAAATTGGAAGTCCGAAAATGTTCTTCCTAAAATTTTTCATCCTAACAATCACAATTCCTAACTACTCTGTCTCTAATGTTCATAATTCCGAATCATTCAACTTCATAATGTCATTAGCAATAAACATCTATTACACTTTTATTTGTTCTCCTAGATTTTCTAAACATAACCATATTTTACACTATTATTCAAAGTCATATCTTTTTTGTTTAGATTTCTTTCTTTAACGATATAATTATTAAAGTTCAAGTTTTTTGGCATTAGCACGTATACTTGAGTCCCGCTCCATTCATTCAGTCAAGTTCCAGAAACGAATCGGTCCTATTCATAATTATTGGTTTAGGTTAGGTTAGAACTGTGACCACAACGCACCAGCCGAGCGAGCGAAGCCAGAGTCCCGCTCCAGTCATTCAGTCAAGTTCCAGAAACGAATCGGTCCTATTCATAATTATTGGTTTAGGTTAGGTTAGAACTGTGACCACAACGCACGAGCCGAGCGAGCGAAGCCAGAGTCCCGCTCCAGTCATTCAGTCAAGTTCCAGAAACGAATCGGTCCTATTCATAATTATTGGTTTAGGTTAGGTTAGAACTGTGACCACAACGCACGAGCCGAGCGAGCGAAGCCAGAGTCCCGCTCCAGTCATTCAGTCAAGTTCCAGAAACGAATCGGTCCTATTCATAATTATTGGTTTAGGTTAGGTTAGAACTGTGACCACAACGCACGAGCCGAGCGAGCGAAGCCAGAGTCCCGCTCCAGTCATTCAGTCAAGTTCCAGAAACGAATCGGTCCTATTCATAATTATTGGTTTAGGTTAGGTTAGAACTGTGACCACAACGCACGAGCCGAGCGAGCGAAGCCAGAGTCCCGCTCCAGTCATTCAGTCAAGTTCCAGAAACGAATCGGTCTATTCATTATTATTGGTTTAGGTTAGGTTAGAACTGTGGCCTTACGTTTTATTCGCGAAGAACGTACTTCTGTACGTAGTATTTATTATTATTCTATGGTATGAGTAAAAATATTATGGTAATGTTTAGGGATAAAAGTGTTATGATAAAAAACAGTAGGAGTTTAAATATATTTACATAAATGATATTATTAATTAAAATTTTCGGAAACATGAGTGTTATGAACCTCGCCGGTAGCACTACAAATAGTATGAATGAAAACTTTAGGATGAAAAATTTTAGGAAGAGTGATCATTCGGATTTAAAATCGTTAGGAAGAACAATTTCGGGTAAATAACTTTAGGTGAGCCAATATGGACCCGTAGGCAAAAGGTTTTTTTTTTACAAAAATCTGATATTTTTTTTAAAAATTTACTATGAAATGTGTTCTTTGTTTTTAGTATTTTTTGAGCAAGTTCTTTCCTTTGTGTACAATAGTCAAGATAACCATTTGTAAAAATGTAACAAAAATGTCACCAGAACCGAGAACAAAGCATTAATATGAGATAAACTGCAGTGCGGAACAAAACCGGGCACCGCACACAAATTAATTTGAATTTTTCATGAAAAACAAAAACTTGTAACAACCGGCTTAAAGTTAAACACACTTACAACACGATGCGAGGAGCTACGAAAGAGTGGACGAGATTGTATAATGTAGGACTTCTTCTTCATTAAATCAATTTTGAAGAATACACATAAAATATACTAGCTTTTGCCCGCGGCTTTACCCGCGTGAAATTTAGTTTGTCACAGATAGCCTATATGTTATTATGGGTTATAAAGAATAGTACTGTAAAGTTTCATCAAAATCCGTTCAGTTTTTGCGTGAAAGAGTAACAAACATCCACACATCTATCTAGACATCCAGACATCCAGACATCCAGACATCCAGACATCCAGACATCCAGACATCCAGACATCCAGACATCCAGACATCCAGACATCCAGACATCCAGACCTCCAGACATCCAGACGTCCAGACGTCCAGACTTCCAGACGTCATTATCATTATAGTAGGATTCGTTCCTGTGTAGCCAAGATCTACAGCTTGACCGCCAATAAAAACCCAACCAGTAAAGGTCAAGTTTGTCCCGGGGGAAAGTCAAACTATCATTGGACCTGCATAAATTTATTAATCAGAAGTTAATGACCTGATAAACATTATTTGGAAACTTCATGATGTAAGATAAACAACTTTATCCTTTAAATTCCATATTATTACATCCACGATCTAAATAAACCCCCTCATTCATATTCTATGGAACTTTACGTTCAAAGTTGAGCTGGCGCAATAAAATACGAAATATGGCCGCCTGGAGTTGGCCAAATAAGATTGGAGTTATGCGACTACAAACAATGGCCTTAATTGAATGTAATTAGTGCCTTTTCCTTATTTTCTCGTGTGCCAGCGATGGGACCACAAAAATAGGTTGTTTGGTCTTTTCATGAAGCCATGAGACTCATTTGCTGGACATTTTTTCTGGCATCTATGTGGCTCATAAATGTAGACGGAAAGCGCTGGAAGCAGGCCGCCACTAACTAGTCAATCTGGATATCATTGGGTGAGGTTTATTAGCTGGAATGCTAAGTATATTAGAAAAAAATGTCTAGAATTCTTGTTTTTTGTAGCATTTATTGATTACATTTTTTACTAGCGCTGCGTGTATGGTCGCAAATTAAATGGAAAATGCAAAAAAATCGATATATTTACGTTGTTTGCTATATAAAATAAATAAGACATCTAAATCCATGCGAGTGAAACCACTGACAAAACTTGCAAAAAATAAAACCTTTTTTCATCAAAAGAGTAAATGAAACCAGACATTAAATAAAATGTGGTATCAGGTGTACGAGTTATTGAAACAAATAAAAAAGTTCAATAAAAGCTCACAGACAGAAGCGTGGTCATAAACCACAGTAACGAAATATAGCTGTAATTGGGACATTTTAGTAATATTTTTGAAAGTATCACTTCCTTTCCAATCCCTATGGAATAATAAAAGTTTAATATCTATGTTTTGACCGGCGCTTTTGATATAGTTTATTACCCGGTGGAGAACCGATTTTATGTCCCGATTATCTGGATTCGGATGCTGGTTGGTACACAGAATATCGATAAAAAGAAGTATCTACATTATTTTCTGTTACTCAACACTATGTTTCATTGCAAAGAGATGAAACAATGTTGGGTTGCATCATCTTACTTTGATCTTACTTTAACAAACGTCAAAAATCTGTCATACTCCATACAAAACACACCGGTTATCGTTATACTTACAGTCTTAGTAATAACATGAGAGCTCTTTAGTTAACTACTGTAAACTCTATTATTCTGTTTCTTACGAAGTTATGAAGTAGAAATTGTATCTAACATTGTTGCAAAAAATATGTTTGTTAAACCCTCAAGAGTTAGTTTTCCTCCAGCGCAGGTTTCACTAGCGTCTAGCTTCTGCACTTAACACTCCATTTAACGGCTCGATCGCCTCTGTACCTGATAAGGGGGCTTACGCTGAAATACTGCGGACTACATAACAGAACGTGTAGGGCTGGACACAAAACTTTACCTGGGAAATAAAACGTGAACTTAAACAGCGGACTGACTTGAGGAACGATTTCGAACCCCGCCGCTGCTGTTATTTGTCGTGAACCCGCTCGTAACACAAGCATTTTCAGCTTATCACGAGGGGTTAACGGATTAAAAAATACAGAATAAAGATACCGAACAGGGCTACAAAAGCCCAAAAGTGTCAGTGTCGAACCGCTGATTCAAGGGTCAGTAGTTCGAACTCTGTCGCCGCTGGCTTGTAGTGAATTCACTCCGAATTTCATTCGCCCTCAGCATCATGAAAGTAGAAGAAATTGCTTCTATCGCATTAGAGTGGGAGAAGAAGGTTTTAAAAAATACGTAGTTTATTTTCTATTCTTCTTTATAGTTTGTTCTTTCTGTTGCTTGTCATCTTGTCAGTTCAAATAAATGTTGTAAAAGCTAACGCTGTGTTTCAATATGGTTGATGGAGGCCGAGTCCATCCTGTAATTTTGTATTTGATAAGTCTATCGTGCATTCCATTTCGTCATCATCATCATTTCAGCCGTAGGATGTCCACTGCTGACAAATGCCTTCCCCATGGATTTCCATATCGACCGGTCCTGCACTGCCCGCATCCGGGTGCTTCACGCACCTTCACCAGATCGCCTTTACTTCTATTTAACTTTTATGAAGCAGCCCTGAGTTTATCCAGGAAGCTGGAAATCCGGGATTGCAGCAGCCGTTATCAGTTACACATCTTCAGACGGCGAGGATTTTTCGTCGAATGTGCGAAATCTCGACGCGTCCCGAAATCGATTTTATAATGTGGAACCCAACTATCAAGATCGAGAATCGAAGATTTAGATGGAAAGTGGATTCCATAGGATAAGATAGGTAGACTTAATTTATTATTACAAATACGGTTAATAAAAGAATCAAAGAAGGTATCACTGAAAAATACGTTTATTTGACTTTTTTATTTAATTTCTAAATTAGTTTTAAATTAACCTACTAGCACCTGCGAAAGGTATACGAGGACGAATAAATGTAGTTGCCTTAACAGGTATAGTCCTTTATACCGCACTACACATCATGTGGCTTTAACCCTTAGTACAGATGAAAGCACATCAAGCTAAATATTGAAGAATCTTATGCAGTCGTAATATGGCTTATTTTGAAATGACAATGCATAGTCTGTAGCCATAGAGATGGTAGTAATATTTCAAAAACTACTTCCATCAAACTTTGTTAGCGTACCATTTCCATTTCACAAACTAACTGAGCAGAATAGTAAATTACTGCGGCCTGAATAAATGACTGCCTCTCAAATATGCTCGCAATCAAGGCATTTGTTCTTTCGTTTCGTTTTTTAACATTTTTACTGATAGCGGATGGTGGGAGGGTTCATTTCGTTTTCGTGCGCTTCGCGGATTCCCTAGCAAGAGCTGAAAATCAGTGTTCTGCCCTTTTCAGGGCAGTGTTTACATTGAGCTCTTTGCTTTTTGCATCGCTGCGACACACATCATGCAGGAAGTATTCTTCCACTTGTTACTGCTTTTGTTTGTTTTATGCATGCTTATACAGGGTGACTGGAACTGAACCCGCCATAGCTAATACGCGTATAGAGGAGGTCATTTGCTAATTATTGAACCTTACTTTCTATGGCTAAAGTTTCATAGTTTAGGAGATATGTCAATTTTCATACTTTTTCCGAAATTTGACCTAAAAACTGCTTAATTTTTTTTTCTCGCATGATTTTAACCGATTTTTTTATTTGATACTAATATCGAATAAACCTTTAGTCAAATAAAATAAATTTCAGATCCAGATAATGATTGAATAACTAGTTACGAGCCGCCAAAGTTTAACAAAAGTACAAACCACGATAAAAAATTCAAGTTCGATTTCGATTTATAAAAAAACTAATGGTGATAATGGATTGCCAATGATCTTAAAAATATCTTTACCTTCTCTTCTTTCCAATGATATATCACACATAGTAAGTAGATATTGAAATTTATTAAACATTCAAAGTTTAGGGAAGAAAATGGAGTAATAATACGAAAATTATCCATACAAAGTTTCTTCAAACATCTCATATTTTCTGCTATACTCCTTTTCATAACTATTTTTGTGTGTTTTTTGAAAAATTAATTTAAAATAATAATCACATTATAAAGAAAAGATTTAAAAAAAGTTCAAAATCAACTTTGTATGGATAATTTTTGTATTATTACTCCATTTTCTTGCATAAACTTTGAATTTTTGACTAATTTCAATATCTAATTACAACGTGTGATATATCATTGGAAAGAAAAGAAGCTAGAGATATTTTTAAGATTATTGGCAATCCATTATCACCATTAGTTTTTTTTTAAATCGAATTCGAAGTACAATTTTTTTTCGTGGTTTGTACTTTTGTTAGACTTTGGCGGCTCGTAACTAGTTATTCAATCATTATCTGGATCAAAAATCAATTTTATTTGAATAAAGACATATTCGATATTAATATCTAATAAAAAAACTGTTGAAATTACGCGAGAAAAAAAATTTAAGCAGTTTTTAGGTCAAATTTCGGAAAAATCTGAAAAAAGTATAAAAATTTACATATCTCCTAAACTATAAAACTTTAGACATAGAAAGTAAGGTTCAATAATTAGCAAATGACCTCCTCTATACGCGTATTAGCTATGGCGGGTTGAGTTCCAGTCACCCTGTATAACTAGTATTCTACTGTATTCTATTCTTTTCTTATTATTGTTATGCTGCAACTTTACTCTTTATGTGTGTTAAGTGTATGCAAATAAATGATTTATCTATCTATCTATCTATTTGTTCGATATTTCGATGGCGTAGTGGTGCGCACTGTATTGGTCGATGGTTTGGTTTCTGAGTTAATCTAGAATGTTTCTTTCTGAATTTGCTAATAAGCAAAGAAAAATCAGTACAGTCAGCGTCAAATAGTTCGTAAGCGCAAAGTAGCCAAAAGATAGCAACACGTCTTTGTTACAATTGAAATATGGTTGTGTTTTCGACTTTTTGCTGGCCATTTTGGGTGTCACTAACTATTTGACGATGACTATACATACCTTATAGCAGTGGTTCTCAAACTTGTCTGGGCTACGACTCATCTAATACAAGTTCCCAAACTCGGGACCCACCTATAGGAAATTTCACCCGGTGCCCGCGGTTGAATCGGTAGGGTGGTGTATGGTTCTACAGGCAGGGCCCACTCAATGTTCGCTCGCGACCCATAGTTTGGGAAACCCTGCCTTATAGGATTCACCCTCGACCTCTTTTTAAGTTCATGAACTATTCGTGATTCAAGCAACCCTTGACCTCCATTTTATGGGACGTAAAATGAGCTTTTTATGTCCTACATTGTAAACGCTGTTCTATTACAACTAAGGGTAGATAGTTGTGTATACAGTCAGTATTTTAAAAAATCTGAATAATATACAATAATGTTTTAAATCTCTGTCAAAAAGGGCTCTGAAATATAGAAATCCTAAATATGTTTTTAAAATAGCCTCGATTGGCAACCACGAGCCGAAAGACGTAGAGTGGGCAGGCCTCCTACTAGTGGACCGATGATCTGGTGAATGTCACGGGAAGAACTTGGATGCGGGCAGCGCAGGACCGGTCTATGGAAAGCCTTGGGGGATGCCTTTGTCCAGCAGTGGACGCCATTTGGCCGAAACTAACCATCGAACCAAAAATATGTTTTTAAAGAAAAAAATATCTTTATGTATCTTCGAAAAAAAATTGAGGTTTTTTTTAACCACCATATACTCGTACGTACTATAGTACAAGTGGATATAATAGTTACATAATATGTATTTCTTAAGATAGTTATGATAATAATAACACACCAATTTCCTTGGTCTCCTATCTCGGGCTCCATAAATCTGGGATGACAGGGAACAAAAATTTATGAGCCAAGTAGTGCCAGGGATGAACTTATGACAGAAAAGTGGGTCCAAGTGACAGGAATTCAACGATTTAGGGCTGATTTTTCAATCGCCGGATAACTTTTAACTGAAGAATAAGTTTGGCACATTGAAAGTGTTAGTATGGGAAATGTGTCAAAATGACAAGGTTATTCTTCAGTTAAAAGATATCTGACGATTGAAAAATCAGCCCTTAATAAAATAAACAATGTCGTTTGTAAAAGTCAGACGCTCGTGATGTCTGATACCAGGGTTGTGTTCGCAAAAGTGTTGGTAAGCGCATAACTCAACAACGCCTGGACCAATTTTATTAATTGTTTTTTAAATGTTCGTCCAAGGATAGTTTTTACGGCGAGAAAAGTTCGAATAATTTTCGGGAAGACCCTTTAAAAAAAACTCGAAACTTCACTCCTAATTTTAGTTTTACCCAAACAGGGTCCACGCGTAGGAAGTCGTGGGTGGCCGCTTTTACCTACATAGTAATATTAAGGGGAATTCATCTTTTACTTATATTATTTTTGGCAGCCACTAACTTCAGACGTGTGATGTTAAAAGATTATAAAAAAAAACTTGAGAGTGTCAAATTTAATATACCTAGCTTGTGACTTGACCTGTCGTCTCTCGCAACTTAGTTATCAACTAAATATAAGGCTTGTTCGAGTGTCTAAGGTCAGTAGTGTTTGGTATTCCTTCATCGTCGGTCTCTGCCAACCAGTCTATTAAGTTGGCCTTTGTGGCTCTACCAAGAGACTTATAACATTGATAACTCTCATACAGGGCGTGAAAAAAGTATGAGCTTTTTAAGGCTTTTTGGGCTTAAAGGGTGGCTCTGAGTAAATTTTAGAATATAGGAAAAATATTTAACCATATCTGTGGTCTAGGGGTAAGACCACTTGCTTCAGAGCCAGTGGTCCCGGATTCGATGCCCAGTGGGGAACAAAGTTTTCTGCTCGGTTCCGGTGATTGTAGGATTTGATCGCAGCCCGCCTGGCTAGCTATCACCTTCTTACATCAATTTTATCGCCATAATTACAATGTTAAAAGCATTTTTTGATCATTTGTTTCATTTTGGAAGTAAAAAAAAATCTGCTAGTTCCTCCTGTGATCGCCATCGCTGTTCGCCGGCTGAACGCTTGTGATCGTATTGCTTTGACTGAAACTTTAGAATTCTTTCACTTTCGGCTTGTTGCCATCACTTTCCATCAGGTGACATGTGACAGGTTTAGGGCTTTCTCGTTGTGGATATATTTTTTAATGAAAAAATGCCCCTAAATACGCCTAAGTAGGTACATTACGAAATCAATTACGTTTTCTTAAGTCCAACAAAAATCAATGTAATTTGTCCCCGTCATGATACAAGCTGGAAAGCAATTTGTCTGATATAACCGGATTACCCGGCTCGTCCTGCACCGGACCGTGGGTAAACCGGATTAGACAATGTGGAAGAATGCCGCAGAAATCCTAAATATCATATTTTATCAGTTAAAAATTCGTTAATAAGAATCAATTTTTTTCTGTGGTATACATGTAGAGAAAATTTTAAAGATAAATCAACAGGTAAAGCAAAGGAGAAAGAAGATTATAATATTGTTACTTCTCTTATCAACACTCGTTTGACGCCTACCTATGTGTAATAAATAAATAAAAAAATCCTTGGACATTTTACACTGCGCCGCTAACCCCAAACTAAGCAAAGCTTGTACTATGGGTACTAGACAACGGATATAAACATACTTAAATAGGTTTTTTTTTTGTAAATACATACATATTGTACATAGAAGACACCCAGACCCGTCACAGAAATTAAAATTCAGCATTTCAATTTCTGCCCGGCCGGGAATCGAACCCTGGACCTTTCGGCATAGTAGTCCGTTCTGAACCACTACACCAAACGACCGACATGTATCATAACCCCGTCAAAAACATTGAGGGCTGTTAGGTTTAATCACCAAACACCATTATTCTAACTCCATTTTATGTACCAAATAAAGTCGTTTTCAGGCTGAAACCCACAAAGGCTCACAACACATAGGCAAAGACAAACATTCATTTAAACTAGGGCTAGGCGCAGGTGTTTTAGACTGTATACCAGTCTGGGTCATTATATTTGTTTATGTGGTTAGCTGGATACTTAATGTTCTTAGCGTACTGAAAAAAGAGAAGTCATATTTTGATATTACCTACAAATATTTGCATGCTCACTATAATATTTGTAATAATGAAATATAATAGGTATAATTGGATAATTGGGCTCCTTTAAATCAAAATCTGCGCGGGTGAATTCTCGGCAAAAAGTACAGAATGATGATGTACTTTAATAGGTTAGTTAGTTGTTCTCAGAACTCATTAGAGCGGGTAGTATTTTATCTAAAAATCGGCAGTTTCATTAATATTACTATAGTATTTTTTGCCAGGGAGGCACTACATATTAGCCTATTTACCCTGCACGCCGATACCCAGTCTGTTTACAGCTGAAACCACGGAATCTCGTTTCAGGAACTTCATCATATTATAAATCCCTGTGTAAACAGAGATTATTTAAATGCAGGCTTTATTTATATATCGGTTTGAGCTGCGGTCATGAACAATGCGATATGGGAAGGCTTTTAGCCTAATGAGTGACGCAAACACTTTTATTTGTCATGGCATTTTGGGGGATTATGCCGGATTTAGAGCTTAACTAGAAGTGGCATTCGAAATATTCCACATAAAAGCGTTAATTAAGATAGATTAGGCTTTTTTACGTACCGGAAAACGCAGCGTGGGACGTCCACCCACAAGGTGGACCGACGACCTGATAAAGGTAGCAGGAAGGCGCTGGATGCTGGCCGCTACCAACCGTGCGATGTGGAAGTCATTGAGGGAGGCCTATGTTCAGCAGTGGATGTCCTATGGCTGAAATATTGATGATGATGATGAGGCTTTTTTAAAGCTGGCGCTTTTGGTGCTAAGTGATAAATTGTATTTATAATGAGGCAATTTAATGTGATAGTTAAGTATCCAGTGTTCTATTTAACATGAGAATAGACCTACCGGCCTCTAATAGTACCAATAATGGTCCTCTAAATATCAAAACTCAATCAGTCAAAATCCTTAATCTATGCTTAAGTGCAATAGAGTCTTGAGCTTCGATGGTTTCAAGCGACTTCCAGCGTAACTATAGTCATGTATCACACAACAAAGGCTGCCCAACCACATTACATAAGGGACACAAATGCCCTGGAAGTGCCGGAACGAACCTGTACTTAACAACTTTGACCCGGGACCCGCTAACAGTCTTGTAGAGGAATTTTGTAATTAATATCTACGACTAACGCCCGTATTCACAAACGATGCTAGCTCAAGTGAAGCCGCAAATCGAACGCACAGCGTTGAATAGAGCTCTGTGATTGGTTCGTGTGTCACGCTGTGCGTCCACGTCATAGTAATGTTTGTGAATACGTAAGTCGATTTTTATATTTAGTAAAAAAGAACTTCGTTGAATAAAGGTAATTTGCAAGGTGTAAGTTGCACTTTGGACTGCTTGACCTGGTGGTAAGTTTACCAAATGTTTATTAGCTGTAGTCGTGGGTTCCAATCCTGCTAGAGACTAAAGTAAGCGTGATGCGGAATATTGTTGGTTACATTTAACAAAACATCTACATTTAGTCGCATGATAATGAAGCCAAATACCTACCAACCTATCTGTAATGTAATTTCACATTACTCAAATTTAAATGTTCCAATCTGTAACATTACAAGTTGAACACTGTTATGCTCGTTTCACCTCCCTCGCCGATGTATTGTTCGACTCTGTAACGCTACATTACAGGCAAATGCGCCAGGTGGGGGAGCAGTAGCACCTTTACAAAACCTACTACGACACTGATACCTAAGTCAATAATTATTATGCTTTATTACTAAGGAATAATAAAGCTTTTTGTTAAAATGTATGCTACTAATTCCACGTGAACCGCATAGGAACAAACCAACATATTCGCGAGCAAACCGTAGCATTGTGTTGCGTAACCAATCCAAATGTTACCTGCGTCATTAATTTCCATTTCACATAATCGCGATATCTACTGTGATTAATGACGTTTTCGTCGGCCGCGGCCTGACTGGCAGCGAGGAGCAACGGAACTATTCCCACCTATTGTTCCCACCGCTAAAACTCCTGTGTAGCTTGAGCCAAGATCTACAGCTTGACCGCCATAAAAATGTTTGCATGCCAGTCACGGAAATTGTGTCTATAGTCTGGTCCGTGAGCACGTAGAATTTTGTCCAATGACCCCTAGCTACCCATCCTTATCGCTCGCGCGTAATTATGTTGCTATCGCGCTCGCACACTCACTGCGGGTGCCAGTCGCACAGTCGCGACAGCAATACATATAATTACGCGCGAGCGATAAGGATGGGTAGCTAGGGGTCATTGGACAAAATTCTAAGTGCTTACGGACCGGGCTTTAGTCAAATTACACTAATACAACATGTTTGCATTTGCAATGAAATTTGCATTTGCATTTTCCAAAAAAAACTTTACCAAAAAAAGCATCTTTACATGTCTTCTTGTGTGTCTTCCAGGTAAGCTGAGCGGAGCTGTGCGGAGAGGAGATGTGGAAATAATGAAATCTGATTGGTTATTCAAAACACTTCTCTGCATCACTCCGGGCCTAAGGCCCAGTTTCCACTATGGCAGAGTGAATAGTGAGTCATAAGTGCCACTTGTGGTCTAAACTGAATAAATATTTTTTGATTTTGATTTTGATTTTTGATTTTGAAGCAGAAAAGAGAGATGTGTTTTTCTATATAATTTGACAGAGGTGTGGAGTGGTGAGGAAAAGTGGGCTTTGAGAGTATCCGCTGTCGCCTTTGTTGCACCGCAGCCTTATCCAATGTAACTCAATTATTACCAATTTGGATCATGCTCTGTTTATGTTTTGCGTTTGCGCTCAAATCTCGGCATTCAGTTAATCTGTCCGAAATATAATTACTTTGATACGAACGTACGTTTGATATTGTATTTTCGTCTATATCATTTCATTCTGCGTTAGTGGTTAAGACCATGTTTTTTTTTTTAAATCCACAACAAGGAAGCCCTAATTAGCCTACATCTCTCATGGAATGATGATGAATGCATTTTAACGAAATATTACTTTACTTCATTTTTCGTAACACTTTATAGCTGAAATGATGGTGATGATGATAATGAAATTTTCATCAAAATCCGTTAGTGTAACTAAGTTTTTCCTCACAAACTTTTGCGTTAGTAAAATAAAGTATAGTTTTAGCAAAAATGGATTGGCGAAGATTTATGACCACTATTTGACCTCCAACTCCGTAATAATTATTTATTACTGGACAATTTCGGGGCCGATCGGGCGACCTGACACCGATAAGGCGTTACCAAATTCCTAAGGTTTGCTGATTCCCTGATATTTATTAGGATACTAGTTTTTGCCCGCGGCTTCGTGTGATTCGTAGATTTTGATTTGCCATAGGTAGCTCGTAAATCCCATGTTAAAAACTGGTGACTAGGACAAGTATCTATACTAATATTATAAATGCGAAAGTAACTCTGTCTGTCTGTCTGTCTATCTTGCTTTCACGCCTAAACCACTGAACCGATTTTGATGAAAGGCATAGAGATAGTTTGAGTCCCGGGAAAGGACATAGCACAGTTTTTACCCCGGTTTTTGAAACAGGCGCGCGATAAAGTTTTTCTGTGACAGACAAAATTCCAAGCGGGCGAAGCCGCGGGCGGAAAGCTAGTGAATAATAAATGAATGAGTTTTAAATATTATTTTCCTAAGAAAGGTTTGATTTCATCCCCTTCAAGCTTTATTTTCACGACAAAAGTAGCCTGTGTTCTTTTACAAGATCCAATAGATTTTTTTAATAATTAATTAATTTCATATCTGTTACTTGATTCTCTACGTAGCCTTTCCCCCTATCCCCTATTTCACCCCCTTCGATATCCTACTCCAATATCCAATGTCTATGTTTACTGATTCATCAAAATTGGTTCAATGGTTTATGCGCGAAGACTGACAGAGCTACTTTTAAAATTATAATATGTAATAGTATGGATAACCAAGAAATTGATATAATAACAGCTTTGGGACCACTGGGTGGGTCATTAGACAAACAAAATTGGATTGGAAAAGGTTTGCGTTGTTGCAAATTAAATGTATTTCGATACCTTCAGGTTCAATTGTCGTATAAACCAAAACCCTACTTTTCAGGAGAGCCAAAAAACGATTTTTTTTTTAATAAAAAATTCGTAACTTTTTTATTTGAGAAGTTATAAACAAATGTCAAAGAGAAAACATTTTTCAATTTTTACAATGAAAAAGTCTAAATATTTAAAAAATGGGCATCTTCAGTAGTTTTAAAGTTAGTTTGGAGTTACATCGTTGAAAAAGGCACTTGGTGGTTTATACGACCCATTATATTTGACCTAAAAATAACTCTTTAAATCGTATTTGAATTTTTTGTAAACACGAGACTAAAATTGATGGCTTAAAGACCATTAGATGTATTTTTTTTGGTTTATATACCCATTGATAAAGTGATTTATTCAAATGTATTATTAAAACTATGTATGTAAATAGTGTATTGTTTACTATTTCCAGGCTTTTGTTGTTTAGAGAATTTGCACAAAGATATTTAACAGTGTAAAAACTATATTTGGTGGAGGTAGAAATAATAAATCTGCTTGCATACGAAAAATATCATTTTTTTTACAATTTTGCAGGAAAATTATGACAAAACAAATAATATTTCTAATAATTCTAAACAAAACTAATCACCATAAATTTTAGACAGCTTTCCTGGTTCTCTGCTGACGCATATTGATTTTGTTTGGTTATGATAAATTTTGCATGAAGAGAAGAGCCCCAGTATGCTCAGGAGAAGGATTTGTAATTTTTTGAGAATTTCTCTAAGGAATTTTTTATAAGAAACCCAAATTTAAATTACAGCTAAAAGTAACCACTACTGGCAACCATTAAAAGTTGGAGTACTTGTAAAGTAATAAACTATTACAGAGCATCTCAAAAGGGTATAAAATGAGCACACTATGGCTTGTTTTCTTTGTTTAAAAGTCTTGAATTCATCACATTTAGTCGAGATCAATAGGCTAGATGACAAAATTTCAATTATTTGTCCGTCAAACAGATTATTAGAAAATATGAGACTCATATTTTTTATTTTCTTTCATAATTTAGTAATATCAGTGCTACATCGAGTTGAAATGGCGCGATACGTCACTCTTGAGTAGAATTTTTACTCAAAAGTGACGTCACGCGACATTTCAACTCAATATAATACAGTAATTCTTCGATAATGAGAAAAATTAAAGTATGAGTCTAAATTTTCTAATTCTCTGTCTGACGGACTAAATAGAGTTTCGATTTCATGACCCGGTCATCATTACTATTCACGGATGTACTGGACCTGGAAAGCAACCTTATATTTTATATCTAGTAGCTAGTAAGAAAGTTGATTGTTTCTACTTTTAAAGATAATATTAAAAGTAGAAACAATCAACTTTCTTTAACTTTATAAATAAGAAAAACTTACTTACTGTACATACATACATATGTAATGCAATAAATAAATGAATATGAATATGTAACAGATAATTACCANCCCCAGATCACGTTATTAATGGACGGCCCCTTATACTGGTGATAATATCTAGAATAGTAATTATCTAGATAATTTCGAACCCTGCTACTTTGGGTGTCACGAACTATTGGACGCTGTCTGTACGTGTGTTTATGTGCACGTGTGCTTGTTTATGTGCACGTGTGCTTGTTTATGTGCACGTGTGCGTGTTTATGTGCACGTGTGCGTGTTTATGTGCATGTGTGCTTGTTTATGTGCACGTGTGCGTGTTTATGTGCACGTGTGCTTGTTTATGTGCACGTGTGCTTGTTTATGTGCACGCGTGCGTGTTTAGGTGCACGTGTGCTTGTTTACGTGCACGTGTGCTTGTTTATGTGCACGTGTGCTTGTTTATGTGCACGTGTGCTAGTTTACGTGCATGTGTGCTTGTTTGTGTGCACGTGTGCTTGTTTAAGTGCACGTGTGCTTGTTTATGTACACGTAAGTAAGTAAACATTTATTTGCTGCACACAAAGTCACATACCTACATTGTTCAACAAGATTACATAATTCAATATTTAACATGCACATTCAAAATAAATAAAATAACAATTAGAAATGAATAATGTGAGCAGAGTTGCGGCAGCAAAAGGTCTCCGTCTCAGCAATGTGTCACAAGCTAATGCCTGGACGCTGATTTTCAGACGGCGGCCGACGAAAGTGGAGAGCGGCGGTAATCGCCGCAGCAATTCGCAAGGGCATAAACACACAAAAAATAAAGAAAAATAAAATAAATAAAAAGTGAAAATTAATACGTGTGCTTGTTTATGTGCACGTGTGCTTGTTTGTGTGCACGTGTGCTTGTTTGTGTGCACGTGTGCCTGTTTGTGTGCACGTGTGCTTGTTTGTGTGCACGCGTGCTTGTTTGTGTGCACGTGTGCTTGTTTGTGTGCACGTGTGCTTGTTTATGTGCACGTGTGCTTGTTTGTGTGCACGTGTGCTTGTTTATGTGCACGTGTGCTTGTTTGTGCGCACGTGTGCTTGTTTGTGTGCACGTGTGCTTGTTTGTGTGCACGTGTGCTTGTTTGTGTGCACGTGTGCTTGTTTGTGTGCACGTGTGCTTGCTCACCGTTCTCGTTGACGGCGAGGCTGTAGGTGGCGCCGCAGTGCACGGAACGCACGCCGCGCGCCTGCGAGTCGAAGTACTTGATGAGGCGCGGCACGCTTTCGTCCTTTTGCTCGGCGTGCCCCAGCCGCCCGAAGCCGCCGAAGCCCCAGCTGAAGGCGCGCTTCTTGGAGTCTATGGCCACCTGTGGAACACAAGCTTTAGTTAGTTTTGCCACAGAACAATAATAAGTACTAAAGCCTAGCGTGCTCACGGGCACGTAGAATCCCGTCCAATGACCCCAAGCTACCCATCCCTATCGCTCGCGCGTAATTATGTTGTGTACTATGTACTGTGCGACGGGCGCCCGCAGTGAGTGTGCGAGCGCGACAGCAACATAATTACGCGCGAGCGATAGGGATGGGTAGCTTGNTGCTTGCTCACCGTTCTCGTTGACGGCGAGGCTGTAGGTGGCGCCGCAGTGCACGGAACGCACGCCGCGCGCCTGCGAGTCGAAGTACTTGATGAGGCGCGGCACGCTTTCGTCCTTTTGCTCGGCGTGCCCCAGCCGCCCGAAGCCGCCGAAGCCCCAGCTGAAGGCGCGCTTCTTGGAGTCTATGGCCACCTGTGGAACACAAGCTTTAGTTAGTTTTGCCACAGAACAATAATAAGTACTAAAGCCTAGCGTGCTCACGGGCACGTAGAATCCCGTCCAATGACCCCAAGCTACCCATCCCTATCGCTCGCGCGTAATTATGTTGTGTACTATGTACTGTGCGACGGGCGCCCGCAGTGAGTGTGCGAGCGCGACAGCAACATAATTACGCGCGAGCGATAGGGATGGGTAGCTTGGGGTCATTGGACGGGATTCTACGTGCTCACGGACCAGGCTTTACCAGGCCTGTTCATCTCCAGGAGTTTGCATCGAAAACGAAACACGCGCGACTACCCCTCCTGCGGTACCTAATCGACAGGACAATCACGAGCAAGTATTGACGCCCGCACGTATATTCTTCACCCATTTGCATTGTAAAGACAATAAAAACGGTGGTGTAATTTATATTGTGCAGTATTTTTTAACAGCCTGAATATTTAATAGAAACACAAAATATAATTCATGCTCATTCATGTATTTCCTCCGCCATTTTCCGCAGTTTGGCACCTCACGTCACACATCATTTTACCGAAGCCATAGGCTTCGGCGCAGTACCAATCACTGACGTTTGTCAACAAACTGACGTTTGTTTGTCAACAAAATGGTGCTCGTCTCTTGAGACAAGCTAAATTACACCATATTGTTAAAGACATTGAGCATACATTTTTTTAAATACCTTCGCGAAGAAAATCTTTTGTACGTAGTACTTATTATTATTCTATGGAAGGAATGGTGTCAAACAGTCTATTCTGAAGAGGCAATGGGCAGGGCACATAGTACGCAGAACCGACGGCCGATGGGGCTGCAAGGTTCTAAAGTAGGCCGCGTACCGGAAAACGCTGCGTGTGACGTCCACCCACAAGGTGGACCGACGACATCATAATGGTAGCAGGAAGGCGCTGGACGCAGGCCGCTACCAACCGGGCAGCATGGAAAGCATTGGGGGAGGCCTATGTTCAGCAGTGGACTTCCTATGGCTGAGATGACGATGGTGAAAAATGTTATCATTCAGTAGCTTTTCTGAAACAGAAGTCCAAACCCTTTGAGCTCTTACCGTGTGATTGTTTCCACAGGAGAAGTCCACGATATCGACGTCCCTTACGGGCGAGACGTGACCCTCCTTAGACTTCTCGAAGAACAGCGCCACGTGCTTCGGCACCGTCTCGAAGTGATACGACAGCTTGGTGGACGTCACGAAGTACTTGCCGTCTGTGTTGTGGCCTGTTCAACATTAAAACGGCTTCAGAAGTTTAGAACGGTAAGAAAGAAAATACATTTAATTGGCACACGAGAACAACAAATTACAGAATATTAATACGATAAAAAAAAAGTAGTAGAAGATCATAGCAAATATTGTGATAGGGATAGATACGATTTTTGGTTTTACAAAGGTAATACGATAAAGAATAACAAAAAGTAATAAAAACCACCCGTTATGCGGGCATTTTTTGGAGAAATTTATCAAATAACCAAAAAAACACGAATTTAAAAGAAGATTTTTTTCAAAAGTAGATTTTTTAAATTATTTGTTGGCATTTTCTGAGTATTTTATGTATTTTTTTAGTATCGCCTGTTATTTAGCATTATTACTGTTTTTGTTTTATCAGGACATACCTCTTAGTTTAAAAGTTATTACGTTTTCTTTACAATAAGTATGTAATTAACACTTTTTCTTTACGATGAAGCCCAGACTGTAAACTGTTTGTATACCTATTACAAATAAATAAATAAATAAATAAGTAATCGGAAGAAAAATATGGTTCGAAGGCAATAAATAATTTTTTTTTTAATTCTATAAAAAATTAAAAAAGAAAACAAAAAAATTTTGACTTTTTTTTTTGTCGATAAAAGGTAAGGTCTATTTTCATAATATGTACACTTTATCGTGACTCACACGGTAAAGGTTACTAAACCTTTGTCACCTGTCATCCGCTTTGAAATGGAGGGAAGTCGAACCTTAACTTCTACTCCTCCTATGTTCTTCTTATTGATTTCGTTGCGGGTCCAATGACAGTTTAACTTTCCCCCGGGACAAACTTGACCTTCACTGGTTGGGTTTTTATTGGCGGTCAAGCTGTAGATCCTGGCTACACATGAGTTGCAGTGGTGGGAAAGAGAGGTGGGAATAGTCCCGTTTAAGTGCTAGGAGCCTCAAATTTTGCGTGGGGGTTCCTTTTAGAATGTATAGGTGCTCACTAAGCTCCTAGCACTTGTGGTTTCTGAGATTTCGTGATGAGTGAGTGAGTCAGTCAGTGCCATTTCGCTTTTATAAAGCCTGGTCCGTGAGCACGTAGAATCCCGTCCAATGACCCCAAGCTACCCATCCTTATCGCTCGCGCGTAATTATGTTGCTGTCGCGACTGTGCGACGCGCGCCCGCAGTGAGTGTGCGAGCGCGACAGCAACATAATTACGCGTGAGCGATAGGGATGGGTAGCTTGGGGTCATTGGACCGGATTCTACGTGCTCACGGACCAGGCTTTACATATAGATGGAAGTCTTACCAAGTTGTCCGTACTCGGGCAGCCCGAAGGAGTGCAAGGCTCCGTTGCAGTCCAGGATCATCGAGAACTCGGCGCCGCAGCCGACCTTCACAATGGGAGCTCCACTGGAAAAACAAATATTTGTAAGTGATGCTATACTATTAAAAAATAACTTATGCTTCAACAGGGTTCGAAAGAATAATTTATCAATGATAATAATAATAATAACAGATGGATAATTATCGGTTGATAATAACAAAAAAAATGCTCTCGTGAAAATGAACTGTATTCGAAGTTTTCGAACGTATATTTCACTTGCGTCTAGTGGTGGGCGTTAATCAACATAGATAGTTATAAAACCTATCTATGTAGCTCCACAATGGTCACTAGTTATCTAGCGTCAAAATGTTTATCTATTTTCCAAGCTCTATGTGACTAGCGATGGATAACTTGACAACAATCAGCAACCAAAAACATAAAGCAACATTCGCAATCAAAATTTCTTATGAAACAGTATGACAAACGTATCTTATACTGTTGATAATTATCATGGAGCGTAATTATCTAGATAATTTCGAACCCTATGGTTCAATCACACCAATGCGTCATCGATCGCCATCGCCGGCGCGATCATAGGCCAATGACAGGTCGCGCGACCCATGACCGTACACGCGACCTGTCAATGGCATACGATCGTTTGGCATTTTTTTAGTTGCTACTTGCGCCCTTTTAAGCCTGGGCGCAGACCACCGACTTTTAGTTGGCCGATAGTTGGGCCCGATTTTAATTTGAATGAAGAATCGGGCGATACCACATCGGTGAAATGTGCGCACTTTCATACATGTCCATACTGATTAACAGCCCGACAAAACTGTGGTCTGCGCCTGTCTGTGGTGGCTCAGTCAAGGAGAGAGAAAATTAAAGAGTTGCAGCTCGATCAAAATATTGAAAACTTAAAAAATTCGTTTACTTGGTATACAGGGTGTCCCAGAATGGGTGAATCAAACTGCTAGGGGAGATAGCTCTACTAATGTACTATCCCTAAAAAATATGAAAAAAAAAAAATTTTGGCGCAAGGAAACAAAAAAAAATTTTTTTTGAAAAAGTGAAAATAAATCAGCTTTGCCTAAGTATCTGGCTATAATTGCTGCATTTATTTGTACTTTTTTCTTACTAATATTAATTGTACATGATCGCTTTGTTTATCTGTAAGCAAACTTTTGAAAATAATGACTACATTTCGAGTTTAGAGCACTTTAATAAAACGAAAATCCGAACTCAAATTTTTTTTTTCATATTTTTTAGGGATAGTACATTAGTAGAGCTACCTCCCCTAGCAGTTTGATTCACCCATTCTGGGACACCCTGTATATTCGTCTCACTTGTATCGCACGCGGGTCGGCTTCAGCACCTGCGGCGCCGTGCTGCCGAGGCCGCACTGGCCGCTCTTGTTGTCTCCACACGCGTACACCGCGCCCGTGTCTGAAACAAGAAATAAAAACATCCATTTTGGTCTAACCAGGCCTGTTCATCTCCGCGAGTTTACATCGAAAACAAAACACGCACGATGGCCCACCTACAGCATACTATTCGACAAGGCCTCACATACGAGCGAACATTGACTCACGCACGCGTATTCTTGTTCATACACAATACGCGTGGAAGAAAATAAAGAAAATGGTGTACTAAATACTGTGCAGTATTTAACTGCCTGAATAATAATAAAAACACAGAATGTACTTTTTTAAGTTGCCTCAAGACACTGAGAGTTAAATAAGTAATGTTAATCATGATAATTCATGCTAAATCATGTATTTCCTCCGCCATTTTCCGCAGTTTGGCACCTCACGTCACATCATTTTACCGAAGTCAGCCCTATAGCTTCGGCGCAGTGCCGATCACTGACGTTTGTCAACAAAATGGTGCTTGACTCTTGAGACAGGCTAAATTACACCATATTGTAAATGACATTGAGCATACATTTTTTTAAGTACCTTCGCGAAGTAAAACTTCTGTACGTAGTACTTTTTATTATTCTGTGGTCTAACACAACAAAATCAAAATCAAAAATATTTTATTCAATTTAGACCACTGGTGGCACTTATGAACGTCAAATCATAGACTAGCTTTCCGCGTGGAATTTTGTCTGTCACAGAAAAACTTTATCGCGGCGTCCCTGTTTCAAAAACCGGTAAAAAAACTATCCTGTCCTTTCCCGGGACTCCATCTCTAAACCAAATTTTATCAAAATCGGTTCAGTGGTTTAGGCGAGAAAGCAAGACAGACAGAGTTACTTTGGCATTTATAATATAGAAGTATAGATAAAAAAAGGTAGCCCTTATGGGGCACTTAACATGTCTCCTTATCTTTTGGGCCCTATCAGCGCATCGAGACAAACATATGACAAGTGCTAAAAAGAAAGAAGAACAATTTGATTCAATTCAAAGATGTGAGACATTTATTGAAATATTACTTTTTGTCCGCTTCTTACGATTATTTTACAATAAAAACAAATATACCTACAACTAAGAACAGAAGCAAATCAATAAAGATTTTATGTCTCATACCTAAAGTACTCAAATGATGACACATAATTTTATTATTCAGATATAAGATCAATTAAACCAGGGGTGACCCAAGATTTACGATTTTAGATTCATTTATACCTATATCGCAGTTGGTTTATTTCCACAAAAAATACAAATAAGTACCTACCTTTATTTTTTTAGATAAACTCGTTTCTTGCTATAATTAGATTTCCATTACGTCACTAGTGCAGTATTGGTAATTAATACGTACGCGTGTTACTTAAGTAGCACTGCGAGTTTACACAATGTTGTTTTTAATGCATAACAAGGCAGATATTTGACCACAATCGCACCTGGTGTTAAGTGGGATGCAGTCTAGGATGGTACATTATCTGCCCTGTAAGTGACTATTCACTCTCGCCTTGAAAACGCCCGGATTATAGTCTTTGGTATACGAGGTGCGATACAAGAAAACACTATTTCTAACGCCCGTATTCACAAACATTACTATGAGATCTCATAGTGCGCATGAACGCACAGGGTGACATATGAAACAACAGAGCTCTATACAACGATGTGCGTTCGAATTTCCGCTTCACTTATGCAAGCATCGTTTGTAAATACGTGTGTAAGTGTTGTACGTATATTACTTTTTATGCATGAGGTAAAAGCCATTGCAATTAATGAGGGTTTTCGCGAATGAAAAATCCGCTAAATGGCGGGACGTGGATGTGGGGTCTGACTGCTGCGTGATTGGTGGATTTTGACATATCTGTCAATGTCATGTCAAAAATAACCAATCACGCAGCATTTGGACCCCGCGTCTATGTATTGCTATCTGGCGGATTGTTCATTTACGAAAACCCTCATTGAATCAGATCTTATTTATTACGTATCTATCGATTTGATTAAACCCATCTTTGATTGTAAGTAAAGTGATTTTAAAGATACCAAGACCGCTTTGTAGAAGCGAGTGGTTCCTGCACATTGCCGCGTGTATGATATTGTGGTCTCTCAGGCCCGGGATGATCTGCGACTCGTAACGGGTTATCAAAGTCAAAGTCAAAATTTCTTTATTTGTTTGGACTAATAAATAGTTCTTACAAATCGTCATTTTGCTCTTAAGGAGCCTCTACATGTCTCATAATCTTTTTACCCTACCAGCGCTTCGAGACCAACATTTGGCAAGTGCTGAGAAGAAGCGCCGCAACAAACTCAGTCACCACTGTCTGCCGGATAATATCTTCTTCTTCTTCTTAGTCGTTACGCTCTTGGCAGAGCGGTCGTGGTCACGTTGAGGCGTTGTTTACATCGGTTGTAGAGGCGGATACAACTCTCCGCACGATCTCCCTCCATCTCTCTCTATTGGCAGACTTTCTGGTGCAGTCACATAAGCCGTCTCCTACTGCTGCTTTCACTTGGTCAGTCCAGCGCATTGGTGACCTGCCACGCGATCGGGTTCCTTCGACTTTGCCCTGGACGACCAGTCGTTCTATGGAGTTGTCATCCCGCCTCGAGACATGTCCGAAGTATTGCAGTATGCGCGACTGTACTACGGTTGATAAACGCTGAGTGACACCGAGCTCCTGGAGTATGGACACATTGGTACGGAACTCTGTCCATGATATCCCGAGCATCTTTCTCCAGCACCACATCTCTAGGGCATCTATCTTCCTCTTTTCCAAGTCGCGTACTGTCCATGTCTCTGCTGCGTAAAGAAAGATGGGGAATACAAGCGCTCGCACAAGTCTAACTTTGGTGGCTTTGGTAATGTTGCGATTTCTCCATAACTTCCTTAACATCTCCATCGCAGTTCTGGTTATGGCCATACGACGTTTTACTTCATCTACGCAGCCGCCATTATTTGAGATGAGAGCTCCAATAATATAAATAAATAGAAATAGTAGTAGTAGCCGGATAATATAAATAAATAGAAATAGTAGTAGTAGGTACATTCGATTCAGGAGCAGTTCACTGAATTTACCATGCATTCTTGTATGGTGTATCTTATAAGAATGGGTATACAAGATTGCGTGGTACATTAAACAAGGTAGTGACGTGCTAATATCTAGACTTACATATTATCGTGTCGCCGAAGCCCAGCTGCCCGCAGTTGTAGCAGCCTAGGTAACGCCAGCTTCTATTGGTGTGTGCTACAAAGCCATGTCTCACCTGTGACGAAGAGCGAGTGGTTCCTGCCCACTGCCGCGTGTATGATATTGTGGTCTCTCAGGCCTGGGACGATCTGCGGCTCGTTGCGCGTTATCGTGTCGCCGAAACCCAGCTGCCGAAGTTGTAGCGGCCTAAGTAACGCCAGCTTCTATTGGTGTGTGCTACAAAGCCATATCTCACCTGTGACGAAGAGCGAATGGTTCCTGCCCACTGCCGCGTGTATGATATTATGGTCCATCAGGCCCGGGACGAGCTGCGGCTCGTTGCGCGTTATCGTGTCGCCGAAGCCCAGCTGCCCGCAGTTATTGCGACCTGGGGAGAGCATTTAGATATAAATATAGTGGGATATCTATATATATAAAAATGAAACCCGTTTCGCGTTGTCACGGCATCACGTGTGAACGGCTGAACCGATTTCGATAATTCTTTTTTTTAAATGTTTGTGGAAGTCCAAGGATGGTTCTTACGGAAAAAAATATTAAGAAAATCTCTACGCTAAGGCGGTACGAAGTTCGCCGGGTCAGCTAGTTGAGAAATAAAAATGACGTAGAGACGATGGCCGTTGCGGCAGGAAAGTTCTCGAGTGGCGACCACGGGCTGGAAGACGTAGCGTGGGCAGGCCTCCTACTAGGTGGACCGACGATCTGGTAAAGGTCGCGGGAAAAGCCTGGATGCGGGCAGCGCAGGACCGTTCATTATGGAAAACCTTGGGGGAGGCCTTTGTCCAGCAGTGGACTTCATTTGGCTGAAAAATCACAGTTTATTTACACAATATTGTTTTAAAATATTACACAGTGCATCTCGTTATGGTCTCTACGTTGTCTGTCAGGCCTAGCATGCAACTATAAGCTTTCTGTAATACATTTTTATTGTTCATACATCATCAGCCTCCCCGACATCATGCATCGCATTCCACATAGGAAATGATATTTTAAAATGGATTTGTATGCAGAAATTCTAGTTTCTATATACGGACATTATAAATTAGTAACTGAGTGAGTGGTGACTTACCAAATGTATAAGCTTTTCCGTCATCAGAAATAAGGATGGAGTGACCAGCGCTGCATCCGCTCACTATCAGTCGGTACTGAACAAAAATTACAGGAATAAGTACGAAATAAAGAATCTTTTCCAAAAATATAACGCAATCTGATCACTCTTTGATTTTCATTAAAATTTCTTGACTCGTTGAGTAATAATAATAAAATCATTTATTTGCCAGAATACGGTTACAAATGGTTATAGAGAGAGAAGTTTCCAACATATTCTATCGTACATACTTACGTAATACCTTTTTTATTTACATTGTAAGTGAGCTTACAGTGATTGCCAATTCGAAAATACATTTAATGTTGTTGTTATTAAGTACAAAAAAGTAAGTGGAAAAAAACAATCTTTATACCGGGTGTTAGGTAAATGGGTATATGAGCCGACACTAGCCCATGTTAACATGGTCATATAAATGGTATGGTAAAGTCAGAAAATTGATACCTTCATTTCAATTTTCATACAAATCGGATTTTATAAAATTTATTTTCATATTATCTATTTCGACATCGTAAAGGTAGCAGGGAAGCGCTGGACGCAGGCCGCTACCAATCGATCAACGTGGAAAGCATTGAGGGAGGCCTATGTTCAGCAGTGGACGTCCTATGGCTGAAATGATGATGATGATGGTGATGACTTACCCGGCGATCAGTGAACTTGTGGAAGGTGAAGAGGTTGGGGTGGCTCCGCTTGGTGGGGTTGTTCTCCCGCTTGGCGACCAGGTCCCACGACACCATGCCAGCTATCATCAGCCGGCCTGGGGTCTTGTAAAACGACCGCAGTAGTTCCTGTAAATAATAACGTTTGAAGCTTATAAAAAGCTTTTATTTCCACAAACAAAGGCTACAATCAGTGGCGGATTAACGTATAAGCACTACAAGCACGTGCTTGGGGCCCCTGTTCTCCAGGGGCCTCCATCCTCTGCTGGCGCGCCAGCAGAGGATGGAGGCGTTTTATTTCATACCTACATTTTATCGAGATTTAGCCTATGTTACTCGTAAGTAATGTAGCTTTCAAATGGTGAAAAAATATTTAAAAACGGTCCAGTAGTTTTTGAGCCTATTCATTACAACCAAACAAACAAAGTTTTCCTCTTTATAATATTATAGTGTAGATAAAGTAAAGTGCGTTTTCCCAAATACGTCGAATTAAGTGGCGTTTAAAGAAAGAAAGAAAAATTTATTACGATGAACATCACTTATATGTACATGACAGAGAAAAATACAGAAATGGCACATAAATATTACAAGGAAATAAAAAGTGAACTGAGCAGTGCTATCCTGTCGCAACAGCGATGCCCATCGCAATGGGATTCCACTCAGCATATGCCGTGGCCCACGGTGGGGAAGGCCACGACGCTGGTTTTCAGTGGGCCCCATGCCCGAGTGGAAGTCACGGACACTAACCTAAACTGCCTATCAACAAGGCCGTTTAAATATAAATATATAACAATAATAATAATGTGCAAACATTTGTTGAATAAACATAATTATAGTAAATTAATCCTTCAAGGCCCGCGAATCTAGACACAATAGATAATCAATTGTTATGACATTAATTAATGCCGTCTGGGACTCAAGCGGTTAAAGATACTACATATTAAAATAATACCAGTATTAAAATAATAATAATTGTGTATACAGGGTGTCCCGTAATGCAACGTCAAGCCGGAACTGGGTGTTGAGGCAAGTTATAGTTCCAAAATACTGGACTGTCCTGTCGATGACATTGACAGTGGGGCGCCACCGTCAATACCGGATCGCTGGTTCAGATTTTTGCCATGTTGGAAACCATATAGTTGAACGATGGTAGCGCCCCCCTGTCATTGAGTTTGGCGGGACAGTTCAGCGTGGGTCATCTATATGCTGGTTATCAGAAAAATATAAAAAACAATCTGTGTGGCATTTTGTCAAAGTAATAGGCATTTAAAAAAAAACAAGAAATTTTACTCCCGGTGACGGTCTTTTTACTCGAGTTGCCACAAATCTTCACTTTTTCCAAAATTTTTTTTTGTTAAGTAACCCTGAATAATGCTTCTCTAAATTGTTATCAAAATTACGAAACCAGCTGCTCCAGCTTGGATGAAAAAAAATACATTATTCCCAAAAAAATTTTCAAAATAAAAATTTTGCCTAGTTTAAACTGACTGTACTGAAAAAAAATTGTACTACGCGAGTATGGCAAGTGACGTCATAATTTGGCGCATTTAATAAGGATTCCAAAATGGTATAACACTTGGTAAATTCTTGCTGTGATTGTCGACAATTTTTGTTTTTTTGGAAATAATCCCGTTTTTAACTTTATCTACCTTGGTTAAAATANATGAACTTCATTTTATACTTTATACCTTCCATTCCATTCCTTCCATTTCCATTTAAGCAATAGAGGGCCTACACAGGCTCTGTGCTTAAGGCCTCGGATACTCTTAATCCGCCACTGGCTACAATAAATTAAGTTAATTAGAAATATTTGTTTGTTCATTCTTGTGGCACCCTGTATGGAAAGCCTCCATCTTGCTCCACTTTTGCCTGTCCTGGGCTAGGTCAAGTTTAGTGTATCTGGCATTAAATATTATTTAATCTTCTGCAATTGGCCACTTGAATTGATGTTGATTTGCTGATTAGAGGTATTGTGAGACAGTTTAGATCTGGGCTCGTGACCAGTGGCACTGTGTGTGTAAGATGGTGGTAGCTGCCACCATCTTACCTAAGTCTGTCGCTATGACAACAATGTTAACAGCATTGTTGTGTTCCGGCAGTTAGGGGTAAGATAGCCAGTTCCTGTGGTTGAGGATTCCGGGTGAAGCTCGCTTCCACCTTCGGCCTGATCATCACTTACCATCAGGTGAGATACAGGCCAGCCAGCTTCCCCATTGGAGATAAAAAAAAAACGATAATAGGCCAATGACAATCCTACCTCCGACAATCAGAACTGACGGCCGATGGGGCAGCAAGGTTCTGGAATGGAGGCCGTGTCCCGGAAAACGCAGCGTGAGACGTCCACCCACAAGGTGGACCGACGACATCATAAAGGTAGCAGGGAAGTGTTGGACACAGGCCGCTACCAATCGATCATCATTCAAAGCATTGGGGGAGGCCTATGTTCAGCAGTGGACGTTCTATAGCTGAGATAATGATGATCACTTACCATCAGTTGAGATACAGGCCAAAAGCTTCCCCATGGGGATAAAAAAAACGATAAAAGGCCAATGACAAATGACAATCCTACCTCCGGCAACTTGACCATGGGCTCGTCGACCATGGGCGACGGGGTCCTCGGGGGCTCCGGCGGCAGCTGGTCGGACAGCGACGAGTCATTGCTGTCCTCGTCCTCCGACACCGGCTTGCGTGGCTTCCGTGCCTTGGCGCTTCGCCCCGAAGCTGGCGCGGCGCGCTTGCGGCCGTTGCTCGACATGATGCTGCTGGAAAAGTGGAAATATTAACTAAAGTACGGCCAACGAGAAGCGATACCATATGTAAACAAACCCAATGTCATGGTCATTTGGAATAGTAGGGGTGGGTTGCACCACCTATCTTTAACGGTAACTATGACGATAACCGGTGCTTTTTGTATGGAATTTGATAGATTTTTGACGGTTGTCAAAGTTAAAGTAAGATGGTGACTAACATTTATAATATTAGTAATGGATTTAAAAATTATATGCACATAAAACACTGTACATAAGACGGACATAATGCCATTCGGTGGGCGGGGCACATAGAGACGATGGCCGTTGAGGCAGATAAGTTCTCGAGTGACGACCACGGGCCGGAAGACGTAGCGTGTGCAGGCCTCCCACTAGGTGGACCGACGATCTGGTGAAGGTCGCGGGAAGAGCCTGGATGCGGGCAGCGCAGGACCGGTCGTTATTGAAATCATTGGGATAGGCCTTTGTCCAGCAGTGGACGTCATTTGGCTGAGACGAACGAATGTACGAACGCATGCCATTCGGCATTCTCCTCCAGTCAACCTCAAGATTATTATATTAGCATTTATGGAATTTCACGCCTAGCAATTACGTATTAGGCCGGTTTCTACCAAAGCGGAGCGGAGAAGAGCAGAGAGCAGACGAAACGAGAGATATGTGAGCAGGGCGTAGCTGTCAGATATCAGTCTATTGCAGTGTATGAAACACTGCACCACGACTGCACCGTTCCGCTCTGTGTGGAGTGGAGATGTGGAAATAATAGAATCTGATTGGGTGTTCACTGACTTCTCCACTCTGCTCCGCCTTGGAAACCGGAACTTAGAACTACGCCATCAGCCATTTATTTATTATTTATTTATATCAAAACCTCGCACAGCTTTGTGAATGATAGGATAGGATTGAAGGGGAATTGAAGCATAAAAGATCCCAATAGGTTCACCTTTATTCTACGCTTAGGCGTGACCCTACCATACCGCACCGTACCGTATGACTATCGTAGCTAGGTTCCGAATAAGATCCTAAGTTTCATTAATTTTATCTGTATAAATGCAATTCAAAAATCCAAGATGCCTAATTTAGATTTCATACCTCTTATCTGCTCTTTTAAAAAATCTGATCTTCATTTCACTGCCAATTGACCTCTTAACGATATGTCAACGTCGCATAAATTATTGATGATGAAAAAAACATGCAAAATTCAAAGTCTATATACAGTGTGAGTCACGTTAAAGTGTACATATGAAAATAGATGAAACTAAACCTATTTTTATCGACAAAAAAGAGGTCAAAAATTTTTTGAGATTTTTTTAAAATTTTTTATAGAATTTTTTTTCTTCCAATTACTTATTGTAAAGAAAACGTAATAACTTTTAAACTAAGCGGAATATCCTGATAAAATAAAAACAGTAATAATGCTAAATAACAGGCGATACTAAAAAAATACATAAAATAAACAAAAAAGCCAACAAATAATAAAAAATGATACTTTTTGAAAAAAATCTGCTTTAAATTCGTGTTTTTTTTTATTGTTTGTTAAATTTCTCCAAAAAATGTCCCTATAACCGGTGGTTTTTATTACTTTGTATTATTCTCTATCGTATTACCTTCGTAAAACCAAAAATCGCATGTCTCTATCCCTATCACAACGTTTGCAATGATCGTTTGAACTAAGCCTCTCCGGGCGCGCCATTCAACGCTTCGTTAACAACGAAACTGAAAATGGCTCTAGATTTGTAATTTTTATAAAGACAAGTTAGATTTCAAATAAAAACAAAAGATTTCGAAGTAAAATAAGCATTTTAGTTCAAATTAAAATTGTCTCTACCTGTAGCGGAGAATAATGTTGTGGCAGGCCATTGTTCAAACGATCATAGCAAATGTTGTGATAGGGATAGAGACATGCGATTTTTGGTTTTATAAAGATAATACGATAGAAAATAATACAAAGTAATAAAAACCACCTGTTATAGGGGCATTTTTTGAAGAAATTTATCAAATAACCAAAAAAACACGAATTTAAAAGCAGATTTTTTTCAAAAAGTATCATTTTTTATTATTTGTTGGCATTTTTTGTGTATTTTGTGTATTTTTTTAGTATCACCTGTTATTTAGCATTATTACTGTTTTTATTTTATCAGGATATTCCGCTTAGTTTAAAAGTTATTTCGTTTTCTTTACAATAAGTAATTGGAAGAAAAAAAAATCTATAAAAAATTTAAAAAAAATCTCAAAAATTTTTTGACCTCTTTTTTGTCGATAAAAATAGGTCTAGTTTCATCTATTTTCATATGTACACTTTAACGTGACTCACACTGTATATAAAAGAAAGTCGTGTTAGTTACTTCGCTTATAACTCAAGAACGGCTGAACCGATTTACCTGAAAATTGTCAGAGAGGTAGTTTAGAGCCAGGAGAAGGACATAGGATACTTTTTATCCCGTTCGAAATAAAAAAAAAGTCTGCTTATTTATTGCTATTAAGGCGGAACAAAGTTCGCCGGGTCAGCTAGTTATTTATAAAACTTGAAACTGCTTCTAAATGCAGAATGGTTTCTGCTTCAATAATGTAAAAAAAAAAGTTGGTAAAGATATTATTTCTTTACATACCATCCTCCATTCATTGTGGTAAGATTGTTATTTTAGAAATCTACCAATATAGTATATGATCACTTAGTAAAGGTTTAATTGAAGATTTAAGATGAACTTTAAATATACATAATGTTCAGTATTCTCTGGACAAAAGAAAGAGCCCATCTGTCGCCACATGTTATCGGAAATTCCATAAGTAGGTAATTTCATAGTCAAATTTGCTCTTTAGTCCAGTCATTAAGCTTAAATTAGGTAAGAATCTCGGAATTAGAAATACCCAGCTGTAAGTCTGTAAATACTTGTATATTGACACCCTAAAAGTTGTCTCAAAACCTACATATGGTAGGGTGTAAGCAACTATTAAATTTTAAGGTCAAAGGTCACAAAAATCGGTTTTTTGCGCTTTTTTTGGAAATATCTCATTTCCTATGGGTTTTTTGCTATTTGTATTTATTATCAATATTGTAGAATACTAAATTCTCTACAAATTTTGTTTAAAAAATTTTTTTATACGGTGAACCGTTTTCGAGATAGAGGGCGGAGAGCGCGCGGTCACTGCATCACTTCAGGTCAACTTAAGCGGTTTAGGTTTTTCATACAAAAGGATTTTCCCGCTAATTCCCGTGGGAATTTCGGTAATTACTTGTTGTAAATAAGCTTTAAGTTTACTAAGGTACCTACATGCCAAATTTCAAGCGTCTAACTTCTGTTAAGCGTTTAGATTTTTCATACAAAAGGATTTTCCCGCTAATTCCTGTTCCCGTGGGAATTCCTAAGTAAACTATAACCTGCCCAGGTGTATGAAGAATAATTGTACCAAGTTTCGTTAAAATCCGTCGAGTAGTTTTTGTTTCTATAAGGAACATACAGACGGACAGACAGACAGACAAAAATTTTACTGATTGCATTTTTGGCATCAGTATCGATCACTAATCACCCCCTGATAGTTATTTTGAAAATATATTTCATGTATAGAATTCTGTCCGTAATAGTTGCTTACACCCTACCATATGTAGGTTTTGAGACAACTTTTAGGGTGTCAATATACACGTATTTACAGACTTACAGCTGGGTATCTCGAATTCCGAGGTGAACTTACTATAATGACTGGACTACTTCTACTTCACATCTCAAACATGCCAATAAACAAAATAGAATTAGTAATATTTTCAATCTTATTGCTTTGCAATAGGGTCCAAAGGTATTGTTGGACCAGGATGCATCCTGAGTGCATAAGTAGGTAGGCAGATTACATAATTAAGTACAATACGGGGTATTCAATCTGAAATCTTATTGTTTTTTTTATGCATGACAAGGCAGGTATTTTTTTTTCCCTTTTTATATCTGCAATCGACTTAGGTCATAATCAGATGTTTTGTCTTGCTTTTTTGTTTGTGTTCATGAGGAGGGGTATTCCAGTAAATTCTCTCCCTCGGTTTTTACTAATTCACGTAGCAATCTAGTCCAGCCTTCCAATATTCAGTCCAAGCCACTAGCATCTTTGGTCCAACTGTAATATTTGCCATCTTTTCAGTCTTGTGGTGGTCTTGTGGGTTTGTTCCACTATTTCTTTAGCGAGTTGGTTTGTGTGATGTTTCAGCCTTTCCTTATATTTGGTACAGTATTTGCTCACCTCCTCCCTGACTGTCGGCATCTCCAAGTACTCGTGTATCTCTACATTTCTAGCGAACCATGGTGAATTTGATATCGCCCTCAGTGTTTTATTCTGAAACCTTTGGAGAATTTCAAGGTTGGAATTACTGGCAGATCCCCAGAGTTGAATCCCATAAGTCCATACAGGTTTTATTATGCATTTATAGACCAGCATTTTGTTGTTTAAACTGAGGGATGATTGTCTCCCAATCAGCCAGTAGAACTTCTTAAATTGTAAATCTGCTTCTTTTCTCTTTGTTTTTATATGGGTTGCCCAGGTTAACCTCCGGTCCAGATGGAGTCCCAGGTATCTTACACAATTTTCTGTAGGCAGTTGTTGCCCCCGTAACGTTACAGCTGGGCAGTCTCCTTTGCGGAGTGTGAACGTTATTTGTAGAGATTTAGTAACATTTGGCTTTATTCTCCTATTTATATAAAAGACCTTTGTGCCAAACCCTAAGGCAGGTATTTGACCACAATCGCACCTGGTGTTAAGTGGGATGCAGTCTCAGATGGTACATATCTGCCCTGTAAGTGCCTATCCATCTCCCCTTGAAAAGGCCCGGATTATAGTCTTCGGGAAAGACAGTAAGTTTGATAGCAGGGACAAAGAAAATAAATCCATATTCAGTCTAGATTCTACACTCCAGAATGATTTACACTACGATTTCTAACACTATTGGTATTAATATTTGGTATTAAAATGGAATACCGCTTTATGTTAACTATCACCTTTGCATTACTATAAATAAATATGAGTAATTTTTGTCAAAGTCAAAGTCAAAATTTCTTTATTTGTTTAGACTAATAAATAGTTCTTACAAATCGTAATTTTGCTCTTAAGGAGCCTCTACATGTCTCATAATCTTTTTACCCTACCAGCGCTTCGAGACCAACATTTGGCAAGTGCTGAGAAGAAGCGCCGCAACAAACTCAGTCACCAGTCATATTGAAAGGTGATTTTTTTGTATTAAACTTTAATTTAAATGCTAACAGGCTTGGTAACTTCTTTTCTATTTTTGTTTATTGATAAACAAGCATTACTCAGGCTCTACATGTGAGAACATGTTAATTAGATTTATCCACACATTCGGACCCCAGGGCATAAGAGATATTGGATTGTCTTTGACATCAAATCCTAAAGTCAACAAAGAATGTGAAGCAAAATTGGTAGGTACAAAACTGCATACCCATAAGAAAATTTAGAAGTATTTAGCAGCTATGTGCAACAAGACAAGCCCTGCCCAGAAATGGATAAAACTGCTAATTTTCTGTAGTAAAGATAAATAAATCAACTATCAGATTATTAAGAAACCTACCAAAAGTTTGTTGGTGAATAGGTTTCCTACATTGTTTATTAAGATAAACAAAACAACTATCACATTATTAACCCACTTGTTACTAGCGTTGTTTTAAAAGAACGCCAGTTTTTACATAAATATTTTTACTAATGTGGGTAGTTTAAACAATTTTTATGTGCAACATTTGAAAGATGAGGTGTGTCGCAGTACTGTCCAAGTCTTATAAGTACACTGACGTAAATAACTATAAAGTTTTGGAGCGATTGTTTAGAGATAAATTTATCATGACTGATTTAAGGTAAGTGATAGAAAAAGTGAATTCCGTAACAAGTGAAGTCTTGCTACTTGCTTCTGAATGTATGTAACTTCCTACTTTTTTATATTTTTAAACCGGCAGACAGTGGTGACTGAGTTTGTTGCGGCGCTTCTTCTCAGCACTTGCCAAATGTTTGTCTCGAAGCGCTGGTAGGGCAAAAAAAGAATGAGACATGTATAGGCTCCTTAAGAGCATTTGACGATTTGCAAGAACTAATTTAATTAGTCTAAACAAATAAAGATAATTTTGATTTGATTTGATTTGAGTGGGTTAAGAAACCTACCAAGTTTGTTGGTGAATAGGTTTCCTACATTGTGTATTAAGATAAACAAAACAACTATCACATTATTAAGAAACCTATCAAAAGTTTGTTGGTGAATAGGTTTCTTACATTGTGTATTAAGATAAACAAAACAACTATCACGTTATTAAGAAACCTAGCAAGTTGGTTGGTGAATAGGTTTCCTACATTGTGTATTAGAAAGCACGGAAGAAAATGTACTAAGGCTGTATGAGATTATCATTATGGCAAACAAATAACAAGGAGATTGTTTGTTTGCATTATGAAACCTTGAATTTAACTGCATAGAAGTTGATAAGAGTAGCAAAACTATTCTATTTATCACTTAGTAGGTTACTTCAAAACCTTTTTTAGTTGTGAAGAAGCGATAACAAAAAATAAGTAGTAGGTATTTAAGTTTTTCTCTATTTGACCAATAATGAATGATTGTTAAAACGAAGCTTGTGCAGTTTTAATGATATTGTAAAATTGTGATATTGCATTTTATTGACTATGCCCTTGAATTGTATTACATTGCAATTTTAAAATATAAATTCTGTAATATAAATGCTTCTACCAAACCATAAAATAACATGCCCTGAATCAAATAAGGCTACTCACAGGCTCACAGCAGATAAATGAAATTTGAGATGGTACACTAGTATTATTGAAATGCAATAAATGACAAAATAACACATCATGAAAAATTACTTTGTCTCAACATGCTTAACACATTCGCATAGATCAGTACCTGTACAAAATTATTGATTTTATATACATACAAACAAAGTTCAAGTCTCATGTATTGCAACATACATGGCCAATGGAAGTCTAAAAAAATATTTTAATATTGGAAATGTTATTGATTCAGATTTAATAACAAACACTGAATAGCACTGTAAATTAAATGCAAAAAACGTTAAGTAGACCAACGAAATAGTGAAAACATTTACTTACTATCAAGGTACAAGGATAGGACAATAGGCTCGCTTTGCAGGGAGTAGGTGACGAGACACGAGCGGCCCGAGAACCGTTATTCTCGTCAAACAATAGCCGCGACTATAAACTTTACATTTTACAACATTGTTAAGTACAACATTCTCAAAGTAAATGGAATAGGTAACACAAAAACTACATCTTCACGTAATTATTCGTAACGCGCTCGCTCACAAAATTATTAGACGGTAACTACAAAAAAGAATCCCGAATACTGATCAACACGTGCATGTTTTGATAAATACGATATTAATACACACCAAAAAAACAACTTTGATATCACATTCCGATTAAAACAAAATGTAAGACACTAAAAACACACTTACCGTTACAAAACAATAATTGAATCTAATAAAAATTATCTAAAAATTCAGATGCTATGCGTTTGACGAATTGACGAAAGTGACAAGAAGGAGGGATGCCGCGAAAAAAAAACATTTTTTACGGCACTGGGACCGTGCATCGGATGGCAAAGTAGCAATGCGTTATGTACAAATTTTTATTTTATTGGCTATTTCAAATTATGTTGCGGAGCCAGGAGACTGAGTACTTGTCATTTAATGCATAGAAATAAAATAAAAACAGCATCTTTTTATGATGATGACAATATTATATTCTAAACTCTTGTACATGATTCTATAGAACCATCTTTAATAAGTAGTTTTATGCAATTTATTTTAACACGTCCAGTTTTGCGTTCTGTTAAGACCGATGTCTTCTGTCTGGCTACTGCGAATACAGCGATACATACACGCATTCGCTTAGTGCAGAGAGCGCTATTATTTTAAAATTGTACTTATAGAAATAAATACATTTTAACTCTGACTTTACTTTATTAGAAAATAATTGGATTTATGTAAGATATAGTTCGTGAAAGTACCTAATATTTTATGAATATTTTACACACTTTTTATATTTTAGGAGTGGCATGAGGCATCGAAAGTTCCTAATTACCAATTATTAACCATAAAATGAACACCTTTTTATTGAATTTAACAATATTTATTCTGTATTATATTCAATTACATATTTCATGTTCGCTTTATTAAACAATAACAAACTAAATGTGTACAGGTAATTTACAAACTTAAAAACTATACTATATACAAAAAAAAATACAATATTTACAAAAAAGGAATAAATTCTGAAACCATTATAATATCTGCAACAATGTCCAGGAAGTAATCAAGTAAAGTATTTAATTTTAACAATATTTTATTATACAGGCCAGGCCTAACAGCCTAACTAAAAATAATATAGTAGGTAGATAAATTGTAATTTTTTACATTTAAATTTCATTGTCCAAACTGTTGTCGATTAAGTATAAATAATAGTTTTATTAAGTTTACCTAATTCATTTCCTACTTATTTGTTAGCCATGATGTGTAGAAATTCATTAAATTACTTAATAAGTCAAATCATAAATAAGTTCATTTATGTATTTTGTCGTATTTCAGTCAGTGATTCAAATTTTTTATTGCTATAAAATACTTCTGTTTCTTCTTGTGCAGGTGATGAGATTTAATAGGCTAGCCCTCTGTCTATAAAATGTTACCATTTGCAAAATCAGCCACTGAGCACAGACAAGACAAATGAACGCTTGGAAACGCCTTTCAAGTAATATCTAACAACCAATGGATGACTAGGTTACTGCCGTTAGCTGCTGCTAGCCATTGGTCGAATAATTAAAAAAAAAGTATGCAGTCGATTAGGGATTTTGTGCCTAGTATTTTTGCCAATGACACACTACTTTATTTGTTTAATTAGTAAAATATGTTGAATGTATCATTTTGTAAGGTTGCGCAATGTGGGGAAGGATACAGATGGGCCGTAAGTTCAGCAGAATCATTTATATTCATTTTTTTAAGCGCCGAATTGTCACTTCTTATATCTCGAAGTTCGAGATATAAGAAGTGACAATTCGAGACTCGAACCTACTTTTGTGTTGTCATATCGTACCATGTAATGTCAAACTTTAACCATAGATGGCGGTGGTTGTAACTTGACTCGCGATTCTTTTTGATTTTTTCCGGATTATAAGTATGCCGGGGCGGTTTTCACTAGTCATCGTTTCAGTCCGCTGGACATAGGCCTCCCTAAGCCTAAAAAGGCTAAGGAATTTTTGACGCACTTCCCGCATTCGAACACCTCGATGCGATAGTGCATAAAAGTACCATATTCGTCGTCACCGTTGCATTAATAATATTTTTTTCAAAATCTTTATTATTTTGATAAAGGACTTTTATCTTACAATCAGTGTTGTTAATATTACTACAATGTTATGTTATTGTTAGGCTCTACGACCGATTACGCCTATACTATCAGCGCGCGCCCAAAGTTGCTCGTTCACAAGTGATGAGGTTCTGAAAAATTAAAAAAAGGAAGTAAAAGTGACATTTTATGGAACACTTATCTTTAAAGATTTAACGAAAATAGGTATAAAGATTCTATACGTTAATAATGAAAATTAACCCTAAATTACTGATAAAAACACATTTTAATAAAATTAAAAATAATAAAATCAGCATTTTTTTTTTACAATTTCTGTTTAAAAAAAATACCTATCGATAGGGTATGTTATTCTAATGAATAAATATCATTAAACGTTTTTCTCTAAAACCAACTAATTTTTTTTCATAGAACCAACTTTCTAGAGATAATAATAATTATAATCGGTCCAGCCATTCTCGAGTTATAATAAGTACATTCTAATAGGCATCCTACACATTGAGTTATAATATAATTTTTATTAGAAATGACCTTAAAATCTCTCAAGAGAGAGAAACTGTGTTCACTAATTAATTACAAGTTCCTTGTTATTCTTCTTTGAAAAAAAAAATACAGTTTCACTGGAACGAAATAGAACAATGTTATACGAAAAATCGAACAGAGCCATCTGGTTGCGATTGAAAGTACTAAGTTACATTTCATGCGCTGGTTTTTTCATGTAACACTTGTTCTAGTTTATTTGCTCGTGGGTAGGTGGCGCTAACCTAGACTTATTCAGTCTACATTTTTGGTAAACATAGTCCATGACTTTTAGTTCCGTCATGACATGAGTTCCATGAACCCCCCTCTCAGAAAGTTCTCCAAGGGATTTGGTTTCAACGAGACACAATTTCAACGGGACACATTTTCAATCCGACACATTCCCACGTGGACACATCAATTATTGTATCATCAGTTAAATATTTTAATGAAATAGGTAATAACAGTGCGTAAATCAAAAAATGCCCTTGCATTTTACAGGAGATTGGTCGGGGAAAAAAGCACGCGTTCTTTTTTTCATCCAATGGCATCAAAATTTAAAAACAGTAAAACAAAATGACTTAACTACGCACTGTTAAATTGTAACTTGTACCACTTATACTTAATATAACTTCACTGACGAAATGATGAAATAGGATGCGTATGGTAAAGTAAATAAAATAGAAAAAACTAAAAGGATTTTTTCGAAAAATAGTCCTACTTATTAGGATTTATGTATGAATGTTTGTTACTCTTTCACGAAAAAAAGAAACTACTGAACGGATTTTGATGAAACTACAGTGTAGGTACTTATTTTACATCCTTCAACTTATAACTAGGTATGCGAAAAACCGAATTACACGCGAGCGAAGCCGCGAATGAATAAAGCTAATTAATTAATTAATTAAAGAAATGTTGAAAACAAGGATTTTACTTTAAATGACTACTATCTCGGAAATTTGAAAACCGCTGCATCCGGTTGCTTTATGCCTATTATTACTATTATACTCGTAAGCAAGAAGGTCCCTATATCCTGATGGAAGCAGACCATATTAAGTAGGTACTTACAGTGTGCACGTAGCTTGTATCTTTTGAAAATTAAGATTCTCTAAGATAATGGTGCGGTGGTAGAATTGGATTAAAGAAAATCACAAAAGTTGGTCTTTGATATAAAAATATATTTTACCAAACAATATTTTTGTACAAACATGGACATTATGGACAGACGATAGTCGGGAACACTTGCTTTGAAGTTCTGTAGTGAGGCATGGTAAATGTTGGCGATTGGTTTATTTGAACGAAGTACGTGAAACATTTTGTATCTCTACGAGATCAAAACAGCAAATTCCAGTAAGTCCTTTAGATCCGGATCCTTTACCTCCAATGACTATCTTGAAGCCTTTGAGAGCTTCTTCAGCTTCCGAACCTGCAGTAGCGCCGCCGGCTCCTTCGGCGTTTTCTCCCGCTCCGGTGCCTGCCTTGCCAGCGGCGCCACCCGCGCCACCCGCGCCACCAGCGCCGCCGGCGGTTTCATCAGGCGGGCAGATGCAATCAGGATCAGTCTTCGATGGAGGAGGGAGTGGAGGCAGAGGACCATTACACTTACAAGCATCCTCAATAGGAATCGCATCGCTTTCTTCAGGAGTTGGAATGTCTTCCGGATGCTCCTCAAAGTACTGCAACGCATCTTCAAAACTCATTTCTTCAGAATCCATATATGACAGTTTTCTATGTAAAGGCCTCTTCTTGAACTTGAATCTGAAACCTGATGTGGTCTGAGTCATATTAGACTTCATTTTAAGTTCCTCCATCATTTCCCGCTTGTCGATTTGATCAAATTCTTCTTTCAAATATTTTAGTCTTTCGTAATCGATTTTCAACTCTTTTGGTGAACTCGAAATGTCGAGTATTTCTTGATCTGCAGGGGCTGGAGGACATTCGCAGATATTTTTCTTTCCTTTGTTACAGTCACATTTTTCTTTACTTTTTCCTTTGCAAATGCAGCATTGGCAGCCTTTAGACTCTGTGATGAATCGCTGACATGGGCATTGCTTTTTCCTCTTCTTTTTCTTTTTCTTTTCATCATTCTCATCACATAGGCAGGCACCTCTCTTGGGTGCAGTAAGGCAAGTGGAGGCTTTACTTCCTTCTTTGGCACCATCTGAAACAAATAGGAAGAAAACTATGTTTTAATTTTATTTACTCCATTAAATAATAAGATCCTGCTGAATACTACTTGAAAATTTTAGATGAGTCTATCTAAACAATCTAACTTGATACAGATATAACCAATAATTCCTCGTATAACCAATAATTACCTACTGAAGGAATCAGATATTGGCCATAATGATTACTCATTAATCAAAAGATTTCTTGAGAGATTTGTTTTATTAGATGGTAGAAATAATAATAAAAAATACCTTTTGAACAAGGTAACGTTGCTTTGCGCTTGCGAATAGCGGCGTTCGGATTTGAGTCGCCACAACTAATTGACGCCATTTGCTTTGCAGCTTTTTCGAATAGTTCTTTTAATTTGTCTGGATCGCATTTGCAGTTATCCGATCGGCCTTGCTCTCGAGGGACGATCGATACTTGAGTGCCCATCGGCTGGTGACAAACTTCTTGCCCAGCGCACGGTGCAATACGACAAGACGCGGGTCCACCTGATGGTTGCTTTAGTGCTGGTTTAGGAAGCCTGGGGGGGCAAGCCTTGCTTCTTGCAGGGCAGCCGTTGTCATGCATGGATGTCTCAATCCTGACTGATTGTTTTGGTGGGTGGTTAACATGCAAGGTAGTTGGTTTGTGAGGTGGTGGGTGCGGTGACGCTTTTTCCATACGTGATTGAGAAGGGGTTGCTGCGTTGTGCGGTACACGACACACTCTTATGGGAGTTTTCTGGGCGGTGAATTTCCTATGCTGTGATGATGTCAGAGATTTTGAGCTTTTACGAGGACACTTGACGTATACTTCACGATGTAAACCTAAAACAAAAATTACCTATTATGCTATAACATTGAAAGCTGATATTTTATAATGCTTTACACAAAAGCGTGCAGATCGCTGCATGGTGCGATTACAGCGCGATCTAAATCTAAGGCCGATGACAGGTCGTGTGAACTGTCATAGGTCGCAAGACCTGCCATTGGCCTTTGATCGCACCGGTGATGGCGATTTGCACGCGTCGGTGTGTTTGAAACTTATGACATGTTTGTAAGTTCCGAGTAATAACCTTGAGCGGCTCCTTGTTTTGCTATTATGGGGGTAATTAATTCTGAAGCAATCGTTGGAATACTTGGAACGCATTCTTCGATTATCGGTATAATTTCTGTGCTCTGTTCTTTTGGTGTGCAACAGCACGGCCTGTCTCGGATCGTATCGACGCTTACAGCTCTTAGTTGTTTTACTGGCTTCAATGTAATAGTTTCTTTAGTAGCGTAGTGACTAGTTATTTCATCGTTTTTTATTTGTTTCTCCATACATTGCTGTAAAGCTTCTTCATCAACCAACTTCGATATATCTCCGTAAATGTGTGGTCTTTTACCTTTCGATCTGAGTTTTATTCCTCCGGGAGCTAGAAATATGGAAAAATAATGCCAGATTTTGTATGGAAAGTGGCGTCTTTTTTTTTTCGCGCGGCCATCGACCAAACTTTGTTTTTTGATTACAAAATCCCAACTAATATTATAAATGCGAAAGTAACTCTGTCTGTCTGTCTGTCTGTCTGTCTGTCTGTCTGTCTGTCTGTTACGCTTTCCCGCTTAAACCTCGCAACCGATTTTGATGAAATTTGGCATAGAGATAGTTTGAGTCCCGGGAAAGAACATAGGATAGTTTTTATCCCGGTTTTTGAAACAGGGACGCGCGCGATAAAGTTTTTCTGTGACAGACAAAATTCCACGCGGGCGAAGCCGCGGGCGGAAAGCTAGTAGTGTAATAAACCAAACTTACTATGGCATGTATACCTCTAAACTCAGTCTGAACTGAGTTACGAGCATTAGAAGTTTGATTATTTTCATACTAGATTTGCTTTTTGTGCGCAAGTTTTATAAGAAATTGCTACAAAATATTGCGCTATTTTTTTATTGCGCTGATTCTGCTCCATACTGATGTCTGGAGCCTTTAATGAATGATATTGTTTGTTTACACATACAATATCACTATTTTGTTGCAATTTCTTACAAAACTTTGCGCGCAAAAAGCAAATCTAGTATGAAAATCATCAAACTTCTAATGCTCGTAACTCAGTTCAGACTGAGTTTAGAGGTATGCCATACATGCCATAGTAAGTTTGGTTTATTACACTATTTTGTAATCAAAAAACAAAGTTTGGTCGATGGCCGCGCGAAAAAAAAAAGACGCCAATTTCCGGCATTGTCTTTTGGGTTTTGATACAAAAGTAAGTTTTGTAGTAGAACCTAACTTTTGTATCGATACCTAACCTTTATTAGTTACGTAGTACTTATTGTTATTCTGCCTTTATCTCGTATACCGATTGCAAACTATTGATCATTTTGTCCATTGAAAAAATTACCAAGTAATATGATTTTTATGTAGGTATTTAGTTGAATTATTATTGGTAAATGCATCAATAATGTTGTTTTGATTTCAAAGTACTCTCTACATGCTTTTAATTTTGGGTAATATACCTACTATGTGTAACATGTGTTATTTGTTATCAATGTAACTTACCGTCATAGCGACTCATTTTCCGGTCCCATTTAGAGATGTTTTCGGATATTTGTATGCAAATAGTAGAATCTGCTCCATCAACAGAACTATCGGTATCATATTCGTCGGATGTTGGCACTACCAAATAAACAGACGAATCTTCTGGCAATTTCTTTCGTAACAACAATTCATTCACGACATCTAACATGCTGTGATCACTATTGAAGTCATGAATAACCATGACAGAGTCTTTTCTATTATAGCTTTCACTTCCTTCTGCTCCATCTTTAGGTGCATCAGTTTGAGACAATCTGAATATTAATACGTCGTTTGTATCTTTATTCTTTTTCTTGCGTTTTTCACAATGCTGGTTATTGTACTCGTCCGAGGAAATAATCAGAATATCGCGAATGTAACTGTGGCTGAAAATTTAGTACAAATTAGAAAATCATCAAATAAGTAACATGTCATTAAAATTGTCTAAAAAGTACCTTTTCAGTGTTTCCGATGTGTCGTAGTCAAGCGTGTCTGTTATTATACCAGATTCATCCATTGTGAGTACGCTGTACGTATCACGTGCAGATATTAAATAATGACTTGCGTCTGAAGAAAATTCACTATCGATAAATGAAACCACACTTATGGTGTCTTCTTCTGCGATATAAGAACCTGTAGATAAACTCACTGAAGAATCGGTCTTTACTATGAATATAGATTCGTAGCTCGATGATCTGATAGATGTAGCAATCGTAGTTTGCGATTGGCTTTGGAAGATGGGTGGTGTTGTTTGACCTTCAGAAAATAAGCAGTAAGAGTGGTCATACGACTCTGTGATGTAAGTATTATCAGTTTCAAGTCTGTGCAAATCTATGTAAGAGTCATAAATATCATCGAAAGAGGTATCTTCAAAAACATATTCAGAAGTTTCGGAAAGATCTTCTTCTGATGTAGTTGTAAAATTAACATTATACTTTAATAAATATTCTATGTCATCTTTTTTCCGACTATTGCGATGTGCTTTTATTTTAGGTTGTGAGTAAATACCCTTCCTCTTATTAATAGACTTATGGGCTAAATTAATAGACCCTAAGTTTTCTTCGTTTCCATAATATTGCGCTGTCTCGTATCTTTTCCTTCGTGATTGTTCCATTGAAAAAGATGGAACACCTACAGCTCTTCCAACAGTCACCTTAATTCCTTCATTATCTACAAACACCCCTCCTTTAACTCCTGGCACGCATTCTTCAGGGCATGGGCAAAGAGAAGATATATCTGGGGATGTAACTCTTATTTTGACGTAACTGTGTTTGAATCTTATTTTCTTTTTATCACACCCACATCCTCGATCACATGTTGTAGTTTTTATTATATCTTGGAATTCTTCCGATATGCCTGCTACTTTTGATTTTACAGCAGCAACACCTTTAACACTTTTCCTAGCTCCAGCTACTCCCACCTTTTTTGATTTAGTTCTGATTTTACCCTTTTTTTCAGATGGTGTCGGTTCAGGCGGAAGACCAGCTTCAGTACGTATTTTCTTTATTAACTCCTTTTCGGATGCAGTTTTGCCTTCAGGAATTGGTAATCCAGCCTGAACTAAACCTCTTATTATTTTTTCTTTTTGAGCTGGAGTCTTTCCTGTTAATGGTGTTATTAAACCATCAGCTTTTGCTTTTTTAACTATTGCTTTTTCTGAAGGGGTAACAGCCTCAGGAGCTACCCCAAATTCTGGTGGTTTTTTTGCTTTAGTTTTAATGCCTCTTCTTTTTTCCGAAGGAGTTGCTTCAGGCGGAAGACCTACTTCAGTCCTTATTTTCTTTATTAATTCTTTTTCGGATGGGGTTGTCCCTTCGGGTATTGGTAGCCCAGCTTCTGCTAAACCCCTTATTATTTTCTCTTTTTGTTCTGGAGTCTTTCCCTTGAGTGGCGTTAACAAACCTTCTGCTTTAGCTTTTTTTATAACTTCTCTTTCGGATGGAGTTTTTGCTTCAGGAGGTATTCCCAATTCTCCCCGAATTTTTCGAATCATTGATTTTTCAGATGCTGTCTTTCCTTCTGGAAGTGGCAAGCCTGCTTGTGCTAGTCCTCGAATGATTTTCTCTTTTTCTGCCGGCGTCTTGCCTTCTAATGGCGTCAATAAACCTGCAGCTTTTGCCTTTTTTAATTTTTCTGATGGAATAGGTTTTGCAGATGGTCGAGCTGCTTTGGCAGACGGCTCTCTTTCTGCCTCTGGGGTCAACAAAGGACATATACATTCGTCGCTAGGCCCCTTGCCTTCTTTCATTACTTTTGCAGTTTTTTGGTCCAACTCCCTGGCCTGATCAGGAGGTAATGCTGGTGGCCCGACATATGCTGGCTTTTTAGGTTTTCCTTTTTCAGCTTCAATTTGAGCAATTACGGCTTTTTCCGAAGCAGTCCTTCCTTCAGGCAGAGGAATTCCCGCTTCTGCCATGCCTCTTAAAATTTTTTCTTTTTGTGAAGGGGTCTTACCTTCAAGAGGGGTAATTATTCCAGCTGCTTGAGCTTTCCGCATTCTTTCTTTTATAGATGGCGTTTTGGGTTCTGGTGGTAATCCTAATTCTGTTCTGACTTTTTTTATCAACTCTTTTTCTGATGGTGTTTTGCCTTCTGGTATAGGCAGGCCTGATTTTGCCAAACCTCGTAATATTTTTTCTTTTTGTTCCGGAGTTTTTCCTTCTAATGGAGTTAACAACCCTTCTGCTTTTGCTTTTCTTAGTTTTTCAGATGGGACACCTGCAGCAGATGGAGCTCTTGGCGTGGCTTTTATTTTGGCTATCAAAGCTTTCTCAGAGGGAGTTCTACCCTCTGGCAATGGGATGCCCATGTCGTGTTGTGCTTTTAACATTTTTTCTTTCTCTGGTCCTGATTTTCCTTCTAATGGGCCTATAATTCCCGCTGCCAATGCTTTATTATATTTCTGTTTTTCTGAAGGTGTTTTAGGTTCTGGAGGTAATCCTAAGTCTGCTCGAACTTTGTCAATTAATTTCCTTTCGGATGCTGTTTTTGCCTCGGGTAGTGGCAAACCTTGCATAGCTAGCCCCCGAATAATTTTTTCCTTTTGCTCTGGAGTCTTTCCTGTTAATGGTGTGATAAGTCCAGCAGCTTTAGCTTTTCGTAATTTTTCAGATGGTATTGCCATCGCTTCTGACGGCGCTCGACCTTTGATTTTAGCTATAAGAGCTTTTTCGGATGGTGTTCGACCTTCGGGCAAGGGAATACCCATGTCATGTTGAGCTTTCAAAATTTTCTCTTTTTGGGCTGGTGTTTTCCCTTCTAGTGGTTCTATAATACCTGCAGCTAAAGCTTTATTATACTTGTCTTTTTCAGCGGCTGTCTTTAGTTCCGGCGGAAGGCCGAGGTCTGCTCTAACTTTGTCAATCAATTTTTTTTCAGATGCAGTCTTGCCTTCGGGTAGAGGCAAACCTTTCATAGCTAGGCCTCTTATTATTTTTTCTTTTTGATCTGGAGTTTTGCCTTCTAACGGCGTCAACAAGCCTTCTGCTTTCGCTTTTCGCATTTTTTCTGATGGTATTGCAGCTGGCGCTACCGAGGGAGCCCTCGGTGTAGCTTTAATTTTTGCTATTAAAGCTTTTTCTGATGGAGTTCGACCTTCGGGTAGTGGTATGCCCATGTCATGCTGAGCCTTTAAGATCTTTTCTTTTTCGGGTCCAGATTTTCCTTCTAATGGTTCTATTATTCCTGCTGCTAAAGCTTTGTTATATTTATCTCTTGCTGCTGCGGTTTTTGGTTCTGGTGGAAGTCCTAGATCTGCTCTGACTTTATCTATAAGTTTCTTTTCAGATGCCGTTTTTCCCTCTGGCAATGGTAAACCTTGCATAGCCAATCCTCTTAAAATCTTTTCTTTTTGTTCTGGCGTTTTCCCTGTTAGTGGAGTAATTAATCCCGCGGCTTTAGCTTTTCTTAACTTTTCTGAGGGTATTGCTACAGCCGAGGGAGCTTTAGGCATTGCTTTAATTTTGGCTATTAAAGCTTTTTCAGAAGGTGTACGACCTTCTGGAAGTGGAATACCCATATCGTGCTGCGCTTTTAGAATTTTTTCTTTTTCTGGACCCGATTTACCTTCTAATGGTACAATGATTCCGGCTGCTAAAGCTTTATTATACTTATCCTTTGCTGCCGCTGTTTTTGGTTCGGGTGGAAGACCCAGGTCAGCTCTAACTTTGTCTATTAATTTTTTTTCTGAGGGTGTCTTTCCTTCTGGAAGCGGCAAACCTTGCATGGCAAGGCCTTTTAATATTTTCTCCTTTTGCTCGGGAGTTTTGCCTTCTAAAGGTGTAATAAGTCCCGCTGCTTTAGCTTTCCGTAACTTTTCTGATGGTATTCCAACCGCTGACGGAGCTCTTGGCGTAGCTTTGATTTTGGCTATAAGTGCTTTTTCAGACGGGGTGCGCCCTTCAGGTAGCGGGATGCCCATGTCGTGTTGGGCTTTTAACATTTTTTCTTTCTCTGGACCGGATTTTCCTTCTAACGGTGCAATTATACCAGCTGCCAAAGCTTTATTGTACTTTTGTCTTTCAGCAGCTGTTTTAGGTTCTGGGGGCAAGCCAAGTTCGGCTCGCACTTTGTCAATTAGTTTTTTCTCGGATGGTGTCTTAGCCTCAGGAAGAGGCAAACCTTGCATTGCTAAACCTCTTATAATTTTTTCTTTTTGTTCGGGTGATTTTCCTGCTAATGGGGTGATAAGACCAGCTGCCTTAGCTTTCCTAAGTTTTTCGGATGGTACACCCACAGCTTCTGATGGCGCTCGGGGCATTGCTTTAATTTTAGCAATTAAAGCTTTTTCAGATGGTGTTCGACCTTCAGGTAATGGGATACCCATGTCGTGTTGTGCTTTTAGAATTTTTTCTTTTTCTGGTCCTGATTTTCCTTCTAAAGGTTCTATTATTCCTGCTGCCAAAGCCTTGTTATACTTATCTTTTTCTGCTGCAGTTTTTGGTTCTGGTGGAAGCCCTAGATCTGCCCTTACTTTATCAACAAGTTTCTTTTCTGATGCCGTTTTCCCCTCTGGCAATGGTAAGCCTTGCATAGCCAATCCTCTTAAAATCTTTTCTTTTTGCTCTGGGGTTTTTCCTGTTAACGGAGTTAGTAATCCTGCTGCTTTTGCTTTTCGTAATTTTTCTGACGGGATCCCCACTGGTGCTCCTGGAGGTGCTGCTTTAATTTTTGCTATTAACGCTTTTTCCGATGGAGTCCTTCCTTCTGGTAAAGGTATTCCCATATCGTGTTGGGCTTTCAAAATCTTCTCTTTCTGGGCTGGTGTTTTCCCTTCTAGCGGTTCTATAACACCTGCAGCTAAAGCTTTATTATATTTGTCTCTTTCAGCGGCGCTTTTCGGCTCGGGGGGAAGGCCAAGGTCGGCCCTAACTCTGTCGATCAATTTTCTCTCAGATGGTGTTTTCCCTTCTGGTAATGGTAAACCTTGCATGGCTAATCCACGTAGTATTTTTTCTTTTTGTTCTGGAGTTTTTCCCGTTAATGGAGTAATCAGGCCGGCTGCTTTTGCTTTTCTAAGTTTTTCGGATGGGATTGCAACAGGAGCTGCTGATGGCGCCCTCGGCATTGCTTTGATTTTAGCTATCAAAGCTTTTTCAGATGGCGTACGACCTTCAGGGAGGGGTATGCCCATGTCGTGCTGTGCTTTTAATATTTTTTCCTTTTCTGGACCGGATTTGCCTTCTAGTGGAACTATGACGCCAGCCGCCAAAGCTTTGTTGTACTTATCTCTTGCTGCCGCTGTTTTCGGTTCGGGTGGGAGTCCTAGATCAGCTCTGACCTTGTCAATAAGTTTCTTTTCAGAAGCGGTTTTTCCTTCTGGGAGTGGTAAGCCTTGCATAGCCAATCCTCTTATAATTTTTTCTTTTTGCTCGGGGGTCTTTCCCGTTAGCGGAGTGATTAATCCTGCTGCTTTTGCCTTCCGTAATTTTTCTGAAGGGATTCCCACTGGTGCTCCTGGAGGTGCTGCTTTAATTTTCGCTATCAAAGCCTTCTCCGAGGGAGTCCTTCCTTCTGGTAAAGGTATTCCCATATCGTGTTGAGCTTTCAAAATTTTCTCTTTTTGGGCTGGTGTTTTCCCTTCTAGCGGTTCTATAACACCTGCAGCTAAAGCTTTATTATANCCCATGTCGTGTTGTGCTTTTAATATCTTTTCCTTTTCTGGACCGGATTTGCCTTCTAGTGGAACTATGACGCCAGCCGCCAAAGCTTTGTTGTACTTATCTCTTGCTGCCGCTGTTTTCGGTTCGGGTGGGAGTCCTAGATCAGCTCTAACCTTGTCAATAAGTTTCTTCTCAGATGCGGTTTTTCCTTCCGGGAGTGGTAAGCCTTGCATAGCCAATCCTCTTATAATCTTTTCCTTTTGCTCTGGGGTTTTTCCTGTTAGCGGAGTGATTAATCCTGCTGCTTTTGCCTTTCGTAATTTTTCTGAAGGGATTCCCACTGGTGCTCCTGGAGGTGTTGTTTTAATTTTCGCTATCAAAGCCTTCTCCGAGGGAGTCCTTCCTTCTGGCAAAGGTATTCCCATATCGTGTTGGGCTTTCAAAATCTTCTCTTTTTGGGCTGGTGTTTTCCCTTCTAGCGGTTCTATAACACCTGCAGCTAAAGCTTTATTATATTTGTCTTTTTCAGCGGCACTTTTTGGCTCGGGGGGAAGGCCAAGGTCGGCCCTAACTTTGTCGATCAATTTTCTCTCAGATGGTGTTTTCCCTTCTGGTAACGGTAAACCTTGCATGGCTAATCCACGTAGTATTTTCTCTTTTTGTTCTGGAGTTTTTCCCGTTAATGGAGTAATCAGACCGGCTGCTTTTGCTTTTCTAAGTTTTTCGGATGGGATTGCAACAGGAGCTGCTGATGGTGCCCTTGGCATTGCTTTGATTTTAGCTATCAAAGCTTTTTCAGACGGTGTACGACCTTCAGGGAGGGGTATGCCCATGTCGTGCTGCGCTTTTAATATTTTTTCCTTTTCTGGACCGGATTTGCCTTCTAGTGGAACTATGACGCCAGCCGCCAAAGCTTTGTTGTACTTATCTCTTGCTGCCGCTGTTTTCGGTTCGGGTGGGAGTCCTAGATCAGCTCTGACCTTGTCAATAAGTTTCTTTTCAGAAGCGGTTTTTCCTTCTGGAAGTGGTAAGCCTTGCATAGCCAATCCTCTTATAATTTTTTCTTTTTGCTCGGGGGTCTTTCCCGTTAGCGGAGTGATTAATCCTGCTGCTTTTGCCTTCCGTAATTTTTCTGAAGGGATCCCCACTGGTGCTCCTGGAGGTGCTGCTTTGATTTTTGCTATTAATGCTTTCTCTGATGCGGTCCTTCCTTCTGGTAAAGGTATTCCCATATCATGTTGAGCTTTCAAAATTTTCTCTTTTTGGGCTGGTGTTTTCCCTTCTAGCGGTTCTATAACACCTGCAGCTAAAGCTTTGTTATATTTATCTCTTTCAGCGGCAGTCCTTGGTTCAGGAGGCAGACCAACGTCAGCCCTGACCTTATCAATTAATTTTCTCTCAGATGCTGTCTTTCCTTCTGGGAGCGGTAAACCGGACATGGCCAATCCACGTAGTATTTTTTCTTTTTGTTCTGGAGTTTTTCCCTCTAAGGGAGTAATCAATCCAGCTGCCTTTGCTTTTCTAAGTTTTTCGGATGGAATTGCTACAGGAGCAGCTGATGGTGCCCTTGGCATCGCTTTAATTTTAGCTATTAAAGCTTTTTCAGAAGGAGTACGACCTTCAGGCAGGGGTATACCCATGTCGTGTTGTGCTTTTAATATCTTTTCCTTTTCTGGACCGGATTTGCCTTCTAGTGGAACTATGACGCCAGCCGCCAAAGCTTTGTTGTACTTATCTCTTGCTGCCGCTGTTTTCGGTTCGGGTGGGAGTCCTAGATCAGCTCTGACCTTGTCAATAAGTTTCTTTTCAGAAGCGGTTTTTCCTTCTGGAAGTGGTAAGCCTTGCATAGCCAATCCTCTTATAATTTTTTCTTTTTGCTCGGGGGTCTTTCCCGTTAGCGGAGTGATTAATCCTGCTGCTTTTGCCTTCCGTAATTTTTCTGAAGGGATCCCCACTGGTGCTCCTGGAGGTGCTGCTTTGATTTTTGCTATTAATGCTTTCTCTGATGCGGTCCTTCCTTCTGGTAAAGGTATTCCCATATCATGTTGAGCTTTCAAAATTTTCTCTTTTTGGGCTGGTGTTTTCCCTTCTAGCGGTTCTATAACACCTGCAGCTAAAGCTTTGTTATATTTATCTCTTTCAGCGGCAGTCCTTGGTTCAGGAGGCAGACCAACGTCAGCCCTGACCTTATCAATTAATTTTCTCTCAGATGCTGTCTTTCCTTCTGGGAGCGGTAAACCGGACATGGCCAATCCACGTAGTATTTTTTCTTTTTGTTCTGGAGTTTTTCCCTCTAAGGGAGTAATCAATCCAGCTGCCTTTGCTTTTCTAAGTTTTTCGGATGGAATTGCTACAGGAGCAGCTGATGGTGCCCTTGGCATCGCTTTAATTTTAGCTATTAAAGCTTTTTCAGAAGGAGTACGACCTTCAGGCAGGGGTATACCCATGTCGTGTTGTGCTTTTAATATCTTTTCCTTTTCTGGACCGGATTTGCCTTCTAGTGGAACTATGACGCCAGCCGCCAAAGCTTTGTTGTACTTATCTCTTGCTGCCGCTGTTTTCGGTTCGGGTGGGAGTCCTAGATCAGCTCTGACCTTGTCGATAAGTTTCTTCTCAGATGCGGTTTTTCCTTCCGGGAGTGGTAAGCCTTGCATAGCCAATCCTCTTATAATCTTTTCTTTTTGCTCTGGAGTTTTTCCTGTTAGCGGAGTGATTAATCCTGCTGCTTTTGCCTTTCGTAATTTTTCTGAAGGGATTCCTATTGGTGCTCCTGGAGGTGTTGCTCTAATTTTCGCTATCAAAGCCTTCTCCGAGGGAGTCCTTCCTTCTGGTAAAGGTATTCCCATATCGTGTTGGGCTTTCAAAATCTTCTCTTTTTGGGATGGTGTTTTCCCTTCTAGCGGTTCTATAACACCTGCAGCTAAAGCTTTATTATATTTATCTTTTTCAGCGGCAGTCTTTGGTTCTGGTGGAAGACCAAGATCAGCTCTGACTTTATCGATAAGTTTTTTCTCGGATGCTGTTTTTGCCTCTGGTAATGGCATACCTTGCATGGCTAATCCTCTTATAATCTTTTCCTTTTGTTCAGGTGTCTTCCCAGCTAGTGGGGTAATCAAACCAGCTGCTTTTGCTTTTTTCATTTTTTCTGATGGGGTCGCTACTGGAGCCGCTGATGGTGCCCTTGGCATTGCTTTAATTTTAGCTATTAAAGCTTTTTCAGATGGTGTACGACCTTCAGGGAGGGGTATGCCCATGTCGTGTTGTGCTTTTAATATTTTTTCCTTTTCTGGACCGGATTTGCCTTCTAGTGGAACTATGGCGCCAGCGGCCAAAGCTTTGTTGTACTTATCTCTTGCTGCCGCTGTTTTCGGTTCGGGTGGGAGTCCTAGATCAGCTCTGACCTTGTCTATAAGTTTCTTTTCAGAAGCGGTTTTCCCTTCTGGGAGTGGTAAACCTTGCATAGCCAACCCTCTTAAAATCTTTTCTTTTTGCTCTGGGGTTTTTCCCGTTAGCGGAGTTAATAATCCTTCTGCTTTAGCTTTTCGTAATTTTTCAGACGGAATACCCACGGGTGCTCCTGGGGGTGTTGCTTTTATTTTTGCAATCAGGGCCTTTTCTGAAGGTGTTCTTCCTTCTGGCAAAGGAATTCCCATGTCGTGTTGAGCTTTTAGAATTTTCTCTTTCTGGGCTGGTGTTTTTCCTTCTAGTGGTTCTATCATGCCGGCAGCTAGTGCTTTATTATATTTGTCTTTTTCTGCAGCAGTTTTTGGCTCTGGAGGCAGTCCAAGGTCTGCTCTGACTTTGTCAATTAGTTTCTTTTCTGACGCTGTCTTTCCTTCTGGTAAAGGCAAACCTTGCATGGCGAGGCCTCTAATTATTTTTTCTTTTTGCTCTGGAGTTTTACCTTCTAATGGAGTAATTAAACCTGCAGCTTTGGCTTTTTTCAATTTTTCTGATGGTGTTCCAACAGCTACAGATGGTTTTCTTGATTTTATTTTGGCTATAAGAGCTTTCTCAGAAGCCGTTCTTCCTTCAGGTAATGGTAAACCCATATCATGTTGGGCTTTTAATATTTTCTCTTTCTCCGCTGCAGATTTTCCTTCTAGTGGCGTGATTATACCAGCCGCTGTGGCTTTTTTATATTTTTCTTTTTCGGCTGCCGTTTTAGGTTGTGGTGGCAAACCAACTTCGGTTCTGACTTTATCTATCAACTTCTTTTCTGACGGAGTTTTTCCTTCAGGTAAAGGTATACCAGCCATTGCCAAACCTTTGAGTATTTTTTCTTTTTGCTCTTTAGTCTTGCCATCTAATGGCGTCAACAGGCCAGCAGCCTTAGCTTTACGCAGTTTTTCTGACGGTACTCGTTTTTCAGATGGTGCTACACCCACTGCCGTTTTGATTTTTTGAATCAAAGCTTTTTCAGAAGGCGTCCTACCTTCTGGAAGTTGAATACCAAGTTCGGCTTGTTTCTTCAATATTTTTTCTTTTTCTGCTGCAGTTTTACCTTCTAATGGAATTAAAGCTCCGGCAGCCTCTGCCTTTTTCATTTTTTCTTTTTCAGCTGCAGTTTGTGGTTCAGGCGGTAAACCAAGTTCGGTTCTTACTTTATTCATTAAAGCTCTTTCGGAGTCTGTTTTTGCTTCCGGCAAAGGTACTCCGGACATCGCTAGGTCTTTAAGAATTTTCTCTTTTTCTGCTGGTGATTTACCTTCCATGGCGGCAACTGCTTCTTTGGTTCTTTTAGCTATTTCTTTCTTTCGTTCCCTTACGCTAGCCGTTTCTAAAGCTGCGGCGGATTTTCTTATTTCACCTAACCGTCTTTCTTCCCTTGGCATGTGACCGCAAAGTATACAGTTACAATTATCACAGTTCTTCTTCTTATAGCAGTCATAAAGACTTTTCATTACTTCAAACATGGCATCAGAATTACACGAACAGCAACAACTTTCTTCTTTAGCACCAAATTGGCATCTGTACACCCTCCACCGTGCTTGCATCATGGGGTTATTGTACGTCTTTAAGCATTCTGGTACGTTATAATCAGACACTATATTTACTGTGAAATTTGTATTAAAAGGGTTGTAAGACTTTTGTCTAATTATATCGGAGCCCTTTACAATGAACTTAGGCTTACCCGAGCAACTGTATTTTAGATCAGGCATACTGTAGCGATTATAATAATCTCTAGATTTCTTTGAAGAGCTAACATGATTTAGCAATAATTGTTCCTTAGAATATTTGTACACTTTGTACTTAGTTCGCCTCCTGTGTTTAACTTTCTTATTGTGAACGTATATACAAACGTTTTCACAACCATTACAAGGACTCTCTTCATAGTTTTTGTACGCTGTTTCTTCAGTAATAGTATAATCGGTTGGTGGTTGAAATTTCATCTTTTCATTTGTGTACAATATTTTCAGCTCTTTGCTTCTGTATTCTTTGTTCCGCTTACGAGTATTTTTAATGTAGCAAAATTTTCGTTCGGTGAATTTACAAGCCCAGCTATCGTCTGCCATAATGTTTTTATTACTAATACTTTACATTGATTTTAGTTGATTCAATTTACATATTTTTTTAAGTTATACGTTTTAATTATTTTGATTGTGGTCAGATTCAGCAATCTGAAAAAGAAAAACATATTATGTATTATTATCTCTGTATAAATTAGCAAACTATTGCTTAGTACGTTACATTCCACCAGCTCGAACTGAGGTTTCGATGACTCTTTTATAACGCCAACAGCTAGGGACTGGAATTCGCTGCCTGCTGCTGTCTTTCACGAAGACTATAATAAGGGTCTTTTCAAGGCGAGAGTGAATAAGCACTTACAGGGCAGATAATGTAACATCCCAGACTGCATCACACTTAACATCAGGTGCGATTGTGGTCAAATAACTGTCTTGTTATGCATAAAAAAACGTATATTTTTAGTTATTTCGATTCGTAAGTTTTTATAGTCCGTAACTTGGGGCAATCCTAAATTAAAATAGAACGTTTCATTTTCCTACTGATGTCGCAAACCATTTAACTCGTGTTTAATGCTGTTAACCAATTTAAAGTTTACCGCGACACAAGCTTCGCTTAGTGCGGTATCCGCTAGATATAAGGACTTTATGTATTTGGTTTTACTGGCAATAAACGTTTTATTATTATTATTATGTTTGTACGCTTTGGAGCTCACGGGTCAAAAGTGGCCCGGTCCTTTATAAGGCTTGCGTGGGGATACAGATCCAACACGTAGAGGCCGTTTTAAGCGCAAAATAATCGACAAAAGTGAAAGTAGTTTATTATTATTATTATTATTAAGTAATTATCCAATAATCTATATATATAAAAGAAAGTCGTGTTAGTTACTCCACTTATAACTCAAGAACGGCTGAACCGATTTAGCTGAAAATTGTCAGGGAGGTAGTTTAGAGCCAGGAGAAGGACATAGGATACTTTTTATCCCATTCGAAATTAAAAAAAGTCTGCTTATTTATTGACATTAAGGCGGAACAAAGTTCGCCGGGTCAGCTAGTATCAAATATTTTTCTACAAGTTATACCTAGCTACAAGTTAAACAGTTTTCTACTTAAAGTGTTTCACTAGGTTTATAATTTCCCTACACATCATTTTATACAAGGTAAATCTTTTGGTACGTTGATAATTATATTGTAAACTATAATAGTTTTACCTGCAACCAAGTTATTTGGGAAAAGAAGTCACGGACGGAGCCACTATTTTTACAGTAGGTATCTACCTACCTAAAGTACCACACAAGACCACCTAAGTTTATGCTTACCTACCTGCTGAATAAAGGTAATCAACGACCACCTTCATGGATAAAGAAAAACGCTCCTTTTACATTTCTTCCGATGTTTATGTCTTTTAAAGTTTCTACAAAACAATATTGTATACTTATTTATTAAAAATATATTTTTGTAAATATTTTTGCTTACAATTGTCATTGACGATTTTGATTTTTGTCTAATTTTGAAGAAATTTTCTGAAAGAACTTTACGGCGTTGATAAGTATATTAGGCCAGTATTATTTTAGTACATTTTTAGGGTTCCGTAGTCCTGACAAGGAACCCTTATAATTTCGTCATGTCTGTCTGTCCGTCTGAGGGTTTGCTTGGAAACTATTGGCACTAGAGGGGTTTTTAAGACTATTTTTTGATTTAGGGATCCCCCCCATCTAAAAACTAAACTGATTGCTTGAAAATCTGAAAAAAAAAAACATAATAATAGTTAGTGCTTTATATGAACTTTCCATGAAAACTATAACGGTTAAGATAGATCAGTTACTTTAAGAGTAATAGACGTTTAACTTAAGTGTTATAAAATTTCATGTCAAAGTGACTTTAGATGAAGTAGTGAGGGTTTTCGCGAATGTAAAATCCGCCAGATGGCAATACGTAGATGCGAGGTCCAAACGCTGCATGATTGGTTATTTTTGACATGACATTGACAGATATGTCAAAATCCACCAATCACGCAGCAGTCAGACCCCACATCCACGTCCTGCCATCTAGCGGATCTTTCATTCGCGAAAACCCTCATTGCTTGCTTCTGGAATACATAATTGTGGTAATGACGGCCAACTACGAAACCCTGCACTGCGCGTGGCACGACACGCACTTGGCTATTTCTTTAATAATTAAATGACTGAATTTATTTTATCCAGTGCACTAATGGCATAGACTAGAATCTGTTTGTCTCCGACATCTATCAATGTCTATCAATCACCTGTCAAAGACCAAAATAAATATAAATCATAATATAGATCATTCAGTTAAAATTGAAAATCAGGATAACCTGCAGCAGCAGTAAACCCTGTTGACTAATGGAATGCTGAGTGTCCAGGGTTCGTCACAATGCCCTGCAAGTGCTCTGGGGTTCGATATGACAAATGCAAGTGCAGGTTTCTGGGTACGGGTTTCCAGGTGCGATCTTAAATATAAATTAACTCAAAGGTGACTGTCTGACTGACTGACATAGTGATCTATTAATGCACAGCCCAAACCACTGGACGGATCGGGCTGAAAAGGCATGCAGGTAGGAAAGAATTTTACGAAACCACTCCTAAGGGGGTAAAACGGGATCCACGCACACACTTCCCACCAATATTGGTACCATTTGAAAGCCTAGTTCTAAACTTTCATTTAATTAAAGGAAAGGTTTTTACCCCAAAATGTGTTATTAGAAGGATCCAGTCTCTTTTTAAAGCGACAGGTAGTTAATCTTGAGCCATTGAAGTAATACTACTATATTAAAACTCATAGCTTGATCTATATTTTTTATCATTTCCAGATGCCCAATGGTGCCAACAGCAGGGTGATGATACTCGCACAGAAGGAGAGCTCATGCTGCATCCACTCTTCGAGGCCGAAACGCAACATTTTCATTAGAGTCTTTGAGTGCGTGTATGAGAGGTGCGCTGGTTATAACTTGAGGTATGTAAAATATGTTATTTTATTTATTACATACAGGGTGGAAACGATAAGTGATCTCACTCGATTATTTCTAAACTATACAAGATAGCAATAAACTAGTTACTGATCCTGAAAGTGCTTCATGAGCTCTATCAAACGGTATTAATAATAGGTTACAGAATAATCTGGATCTATCCGAAAATTCAATGTTTCCAGCTTCCGCCGACACTAAGAAATATTGTATTGGCCGACACTAAGTTATAATTGTATTGGCCTGTAAAATGTAATAGGTAATCGTGTGGTCACTAATAATCTCAATGTTCACCTTTTTGTGCTAGCAAGAATTTTTGGATTGTAGGTATATTTGATTATTTGCGTTCGTTCAAATGTGCATTCTAAAGCATTGTTTAGATATACCTACACCTATGTTACTAGCTGTATTGATGTAGCATGTGTTGCTTGTAACTTCAAGAATATTGTTAGAGCCTTGCCTGTGAGAGGTCCCAAGTTAGATATCTGGAACATTGGTTCCCAAACTTATTTGAGACGCCCTTTCGACCATACAAAAAATTCCGCGTCCCCCCTCCTCCAGTTAAGATTATTTATTGGTCGTATTGAGCAGTCTGGAATGCATCTCTCAGCGGTCGCAGGTTTTTTATACTTAAGTACACGATGGCCCGCGCCCCCCTATACAGGTCTTTGCGCCTCCCCTGGGGAGGCGCGCCCCCCTCTTTGAAAAAATTGGCAAGTGAACACTTTGTGAATTATTTTAAGAGACGAGGTAGGCATATTTATAAATGATCGAGTAATATGGAATGACTGCAACGAGGCATGTGTGTGGTGAAAACATTTGTGCATAGGTATACCTGGCCACAAGCAAACATGTTCTATAGTTCCATAAATGGTAGTCTAGCGGCTCAGAGGTTAGCTGCTGTTTATAAAACAACGTAGAAAAGAATGAAGGCACTGAACCCTCAGCTATGACTCGTTTTCTTCCTAAAAAAGAAATACCCCGTTAGTACTCGTATAATAAAATTGATTCAGTACTTCAAACTTTGTTATTGTTTGTCGAAGCCGTGGAAACTAATTGAACAGTTTCTTCACATTCAACAATGCCTGAAATTCGTTTCTTTTTTTAAACGCTCGCAGGTGAAGTGTAGGATAATTATTATGTGTTAAAGAATGCTGTTTGTTTTCCTAACAATAAAATAAATAAAATTAAATTAAAACGAATTTTCCAATGTCTTCAGACTGAAAAAGAGTCGCTAAAATAGGCTTTAAATTGCTACAATAGGTACTTAAACGAATTTAAGCTACACAAATTACCTCTATGTGGAATGTGTGATTTTTATAGCGTGCAGAGCTGACGGATGATGGGGCAGCAAAGTTCTAGAATGGAGACTACGTACCGGAAAGCGCTGCGTGGGACATCTACCCACAAGGTGGACAGAATTTAATGGTGTATGTCAGTATTCTACCTTTTTACAGATACTGCCCAATCCGTGGGTTCCGCATGAAGAACTGCATGAACGAGGCTCTGAGGGATCTCCTGGTGCTGATGTGCTTCATGCTGGCCAACTTCGTGGTGTTCCTGACGATCTTCGCGCGGATGACCATGCACATGTCAGCGGTGCTCGTGCAATCGGCCAGGTGGGTCAGGAGGTGAGTTAATATGGTGGTTTTTTATTTACGGTGGTTTATATCAAATCTGTTTCTTTCATTATCATCTAGGACGTCAACTGCTGAACATAGGCCTCCCCCAATGCTTTCCATGTTACCCGGTTGGTAGCGGCTTGCGTCCAGCGCTTTCCTGCTACCTTTATGATATCGTCGATCCATCTTGTGGGTGGACATCCCACACTGCGTTTTCCGGTACGCGGCCTCCACTCCAGAACCTTGCTGCCCCATCGGCCGTCAGTTCTGCGTACTATGTGCCCTGCCCATTGCCACTTCAGCTTGCTAATCCGTCGGGCTATGTCAGCGACTTTAGTTCGTTTACGGATCTCCTCATTTCTGATTCGATCTGTTTCTTTACTAGTCCCTTATCAGGGCACGTCCCAAATAAAGCTGTTCCAAACCAACACCACGTTTAGCGCCATCTCTATAAACAGTTTGAAAAGTGCCATCTATGGTACTTCTTACTTTTTTATCGAACTAACATGAGTAACGACCTAATTCATTATAAAGAACCATAGATGGCGCTACACATTACGTCCGTGCTGCTTGCACGGTATTGATGTTATGGATATCTAGTTTTAGTTATGGATACGGTTACGGATAATTAGGAATAACATTATACCGGTTTCGGTTACGGTTACGGATATCAGTGCTTTAGAATGCAATTTGTAATAGTTGTCCAACACGGTTCATTCATGGCCGCACACTTTACATCGAATAAAAAGCAATAAAAAATTAAAAATTGATACTAGATGGCATTATAAAGGTATATCAGGCTGTTATATCTTTGCATAAGTATAATGCTATACAAAAAACAATTTATACTGCCTACATCCAAAACTATCCGAAACTTTTGAATCGGTTACGGTTACGGTTACGGATATCCATAACAGCCCTGGTGGAAACCAAATGACCTGATGATGACATGACCATGAAATAGCTCGCGTTAGCTGATAAAATAGGGGAGTTCTAATCTCCTGAATCCGAGGAACAATTATTCTCCTTGAACAAGCTTTAAGCTTCTTTTCACGTGCTTATCTACTTGTGTGAGGCTTTTCCCGTAGAGAGGAGCCTAACCACTAAAATATCTATGAATATCCTATTCGACACGCTTGTCAGTTGCAATACAATCTCTTTCTTTTAAAAAATAAAGGAATGTTTTCTTTGAGTAAAATTTTCTATCTACAGTATTAAGTAGGTACTTTCCATCCAGGTGGCATTACAAAAATCCACCCTGTATAAGTAATATAACTTGTCTAGGGCATCTATCTCAGATGATATTCTATTATTTATTTGCTTATTTTCAGATTCCTACTCGTGAAAATGGTGGAGAACAAGAACGATATATTACTATCCAGCGTGGGTACTCAGCAAGTTCACAGTTTCACACCACCCAACAAAGTGTTCTAAATTATCTGCCTTTTGTCATTTTTATTCTTTATACGAATAAGGGAACGAGAAATTTTATTAGAATCGTTTTACACGCTTTATTAAAACTGTTTAAACTCTTAACTTGTTTCTGTCTTAGCTGTTATTCTTGCAGGATCAGTTCTGGATCTTTTTGTTAAAAGATAAATTACTAAGGCCGAGTTGCACCATCTTACTTTAACTTTGACAAACGTCAAAAATCTGTCAAATACCATACAAAAAACACCGGTTATTGCTATTGTCACGGTTATAATAAGGTGGTGCAACTCAGCCTAATAAATTGGTATTATAACAGGGTTCCGCAAAGAGTTCACCGTGGCACACTGGTGTACCGTGATCATTAAATGGTGTGCCTCGGAAAAATAAGGTTATCTTCTAAAATTTATTTTTAGTAAGTAACTAACAACAGGTAAGTAATTAACTTAAAAATTCATTTTTCATTTGTGGTGTCCTCCAAAAAAATTCGTTTTCCTACCTTGAAAACAAAAATTTTGCGGAACACTGAATGTATCGTTCAGAGCGTTCATGAAATCAAATCTGTAATTTTAGGTATAAATAATATTTGACCCGTTACATTGTTCCAAACTTCTAACGGAATCATTACGAGTAGTAATAAAGAATAAAAAACAATGACTTAGGTTCTACAATCTACAGTTTGGAGAGGGTTCGATAAATAAAACACGCTTATGTATTTTTCCGTTTTTATAACAAGTAGTTCCAATAAAATTTTACAAGTTCCTTTTGTACAATTACGGAGTAATCCCCGAGACACGAAACGTAAACGCGTCAGGTAGTAGTTGCATACTGCGGATGTGCTTAGAAATTATTCGGACACAGGTAGTCCGTCCATGCATAGTGCTCAACGAGCCCATCACTATGCAATCGCTCTTCTCGCCTCGGACTATTCGGAAACCAACTCGGACGTGACCTCACTAGCTTGAGCAAACAAACTTATGGTCATGGGAAATTATTCCTACACGCTACTTTGAGCTTCAATCCGGGCCTTAGTAAAGTCAAGTTCATAATCCAGTCTCGATCTCATATCGACTGTCAAATATGGTACATCCGCGTTGCAAGTGGTACACAATTGACAATCTTAAACGTTAAATAATTAGATAATGCGCCTTTATTTAATGAGGGCTATCGTTTTTATACTTAACAGTTGGCACCCCTGGCGATTGACAGGACCTTACTCTACAGTAGCGCCATCTTGATGAGTGCAAATGCGATAGTCCTCCTACCACTTTCGCGCTCACCAGTTGGTGCCACTGTCTTCGCTACTAGCAAGTGACAGGACCTTACTCTACAGTGGCGCTAACTGGTGAGCGCTAAAACGATAGCCCTCATTGAGACGCCATACTTTAACTACGTAATTTTGACATTCAGTAATTTTCAGAAAATAATATTTCGTGTAGTTTTTAACTAAAAGAAGTTACCCGTCTGGTTAACTAGTAAAGTAAAGGGCAATATAAATGGCTAAAGCTTATAGATTGTGTTGTAGTTTTGGTGAATTGACTTTTTGATATAAGATGCGTGTTAAGAATGTTCAGCGAGCAAAAGTAGACACATACTTATCATTTACTTTCGCTAAGCACATTTAGAGTTAAAAGAAACAACGCGTTAAATGCTACGGGAACTTGTGACGGAGGCACATACAAGGATATAGGGCGGGTCCACTGTCCATACACAAATTTGACGTGCCAGTTTGAAAAATCAACTGTATACCGCGTGGATTCACTCAATATTGAGGCACTTTAATAACTGAACACTATATAAAAAGATAACGCCATCTTTGTAAAATTATGTCACAGCCATAATCACCCACGCTAAATGGATGCAGGTTAGAGTTTCATTATATTTGCCTCAGATTTCTTGGACGTCATTTGATTTACAAATAAACTGCGAAAAATATATTTAGTTTTTTATATTATGATGTAATCGTCACAGCCTATTGTTCTATCATTGTACTCGTATTGTCATCAACTTTAACGTTAATTGTTTTAGATGGTTTGACAAAATAAATAACTTATGGACACTTAAAATTGCTTCGTTTTGGATCTGAGATTTAGGACTTTTAAACAGTGAGTGGTTCGTCAGAGTTGGTTTCTTGAGCATATAAAAATTGAGCTAGATACTTACAATGAACCGAATTGACGAGAAAACTATAGTTACTTCGATGGCTTAGGGATCATCACGGCTAACAGGTCTCAACTTTTGTTTCAAAAATAATCTTTATCTTAATAATCTTTACATAACTGTGATTAACTTTAAAGCATGATAAAATCAGAGTTTTCAATTTCATTTATTACACTTTTGATGTCGAAGTAACATTAGGAAATTAGTATAGTAGCTCAATTCTTGCGTCACTTACAATTAGTTCACTTAATAATATGTTAGATTATTGCAACATAGCCCATCATTCCGAGGCGAACATTCGCAAAGGCATACTTACAAACTTAAGACAATACTACGTAATATTTTAGAATATTCGCCGCCTAAAAATACGATAACTATGATAATATAATCAATAACTTATTGAATATTAATTTTAACATTAATAAAACCTCTCTTTTCATTGTCATTGAAAATCACCTCATATTTTTATAAAATTATACGATTCAAATGATTATAATGCTGTGTATTTTAGGTACATTCTCTTATTTGGACTTATTGAATAAACTAGTAACAGGTGGTATAAATTTCAAACAATTTTAAACAAAAATATAACAGAAGTTAAAACAATTTTGCTAATTTAATCAATTGGTTACTTAAATTTACAAAAATCTACATCGACACCCGATATGGGCATTTGGGAATACTTTACAAGGTCAAAGTAATATTTACTATGAATTAATAAAAATAGATTTCACCCCAAATAGTGATTTTATTGAAAGTGCTCTTTATGGAAATCTAGATAGAAATATAGTTCGTATAAGCGGCAAAACATTAATACCAGTCCTGAGCTTTACGAAGTTCTAACCCTGAACGAAAAAGGATCCAAACGTGTATATATATATATATATAATATTAAACCTTAAAGATTGAGTAGATATTCACAGATAACAGTTGACAGTTCATAATATGATTTCCCCGATTTCCCATTATTCCTTTGGAGAAAAATGGATTATGCTTAATGAATAGGATACTATGATTTCACTACTAGTTTCCGACGATTGCACTATAAATAATATTACTAATTGGGGATCAGTTATAGGCTCTCCTTACCAACAATGCGCACAAGAAAATAATATCTCCTCAACAATAAACAAATCAAAACAATATATTTCAACTAACTAAACAACATACTGTAAATATGCCGTTACATCTGAATTTCACATTAAATCACGATATTTATTACTTTATGCTTATCTAAATATTATTAATTTAACAATATCGTACATACCTACATACATACATTTGATATAATGATTGTACATAGCAATGGGCTCGGCGGCCGGGTCATCTGTTAGATATTATCCTTTAGTACAGGCCCTAAATATGTACACATCGGAGCGTTGGTGACCCGGCCGGTTTATACATTAACTATAAATTATTTATATACATCGCAATATAAGGACCGCGCCTGAAATTGAAAGTCCACTTTTATATCGGTATAGTTTCGAGGAATTTTACTCAATTGCCTAAACTTTTTAAGATCTGGTTCATTTAAACAAGTTAATAATCATTAATAGTGTGATTATTTTTATGATGACTGTTTATGTCTATGTCGTTACATATTTTGTCACTGAAAAACTGATTTAATCAATATCTCAGTGATGAACTTCACCATCATCGTACATTCAATTATATTATTTATCGAGGAAGTTACCTACTACTTATGTTTCTGTCTGTATTAGTAAAGTAGGTATACCTAAGTACCAAGTTTCATTAGGGACTTAAAAGGAGCCGGATCTCGGGTAAAATTCCTCCCATATCGATATCAAAGTTGTTCTTTTTACCACTCTGTGGTTTTGCTTCACTCAATGTATATCGTCCAAAATGCGACCTCTTTCCAATAGAATTTCAGGACTTGCATCACAATCGTTTACTTCTAATGTTTGTACTGTATTCAATAACAAAGTTCAGTTATTAGACGTGTTTTTAATCACATTTAGTTGTACTCCAATACCCAATAAAATTATAATAAAAAAAGGAGTTTAAATAGTCTACTTATTGCATCAAGAGTCTCGTTAAATTGAAAGAGAAACGATTGTAATGCAAAACTATCAATTCAAAACGATACTAATGCCTACGGCATTACGTGCCTGGTTGTACTATGATGAATAATAAATATATTTACATATAATATTGGCAGTTTGCTAATTTATTGATACCATACTCCTTTCACGTATATCTGCGATAGTTTCTTTGGTAAGAATGTAGGGTACTGATTGTTTCTATGAAACAGTTAGGTAATTTATACTTTTTTCATTAGTGTGTGTATTTTGTCAAATATCTCGCGATATACGTAATAGGGCAAATGGTCGAGCAAAAATAAGGCTATTGTCAATGATTTGTATTCATCTTTGCAGTGGGTCCAGTGCCCGGACACGCAATGAAAGGTGTTTTATTGATAAACGGTACATCTATTGTCATTAAGTCACGTCAAGGGGATAGACTTATTAAAAGTTAGTTGTTTTTGCACAAATGCTCGTAAGTCCAAATATAACAGCTTTTCGAATGACTTTTTCAAGGATTTTGTTCTTTCTCACAGCAATTAAAGTTAAATTGTAATTCCCCCTCTTTTTATTCTGATCTCGGTTACAAAAACGGGGTCCTAAGCACAAAAAACTTTATAGTGAACACACAAGTGCTGGCTGGCTTTTAGATATCATTTTACCCGAATATTCTGGTGAATAATTTGTTGTTTTCGGCTTACGAGCATTTGCACAAACATACATTTGTGCGCGTAGTAAAAATTTTGTGCGACAGTTTGTGCCAATGGAGGAAGCTTAGCGATGGCGCAATAAGTCGTAATGGCGTAAAATCGTCTCAGTTCCAAGGTAATAAACACGAATTTCAAACAACATTTGATCTAGCCTATTTACTAAAACTATACATTCATATATTTAAGCACACAAATATAAAGTAAACCAAGATATGTATTAAATCAACGCTCGGGCTCACCCAGTATACAATCAACATTTAATTTTATAAAGCGTTTATGGCGAAATTGCTTTAAGTTTCATAATATAGAGGACATGACAGCTGATTAGGTTACAACTATAACGGTTAAATGAATATTATTAATATCAATAAACATTATTAATTTATTTTCATTTCATAATAATTTAAGGCGATTAGAGTCCTCAATGACCTTGGGCGTTTGACCTTCACGCCGCGAGCAACACCCGCGTACCCCGCACCAAAAACTCCGATTTGACACCGATCAAAAATACACGGGCATAGGTAGATACAGAATAGAAGCTCTTTCTTCATACATTACTGCCTATTATTTTAAACTTAAATTCATGAACCTTGATGTCGGTGTCATTTAACTCAGGCGTAAAGGTATTTAATAAAGGGACAATATTATTTGATCCTCTAAAAACTAATTGATCTTTTTTGTATGTGCACTTTTAAAAATAAATGATGTTTTTTATTATATTTTATCTTTATATTAATTATTGGGTCTATATTAGTTGATCTACGGATAAATTATGAATGATCTTCATTAAAGGTAACATAATATTTATGTTTAACCTACTCTTTTAATGTTTGGTAAACAAAAATAATATTTGATCCTCTTTTTTAGTTATTGATCTTTAATTTTGTTAATTTGATGATTTTTATATCAAGTTTGCCTTTTAATATTGATCACCTAATAAATACATTTCGATCTATGTATAACTTAACTTTAAAATATATTTGATCTAACAAAAAATATTATTGGTTAATATTTTTAATTAAAAAATATCTTTTAATTTACGCGGTACTTTGTGGTTGAGTGTCAAAGTTAGGTCACGTCAGGTGGTGCAACTTAGCCAAAGAAAAAATTCATTTTGATCGCTAATGTCAGTTTGCAGCGAGTGACACAACCTCCCCGTCTGAAGGCCAGCGGCCGACTGCCGCCCGCACCCCGCGAAGGCCCCCTCAACAGCAAAACGTTCGGAATTTATCAAAAGTAAAATTTATGAATGAAAGTAATGTTCGATTGAAAAACGCAACGTGTCATTTAAAGATTAAAGAATTCCCAATCTATTCGTGCAAAAATCTTTTAAATTAACATAGCCGTTTTGGAGGAGTAGGGAATTTAAGTAAAAAATCGATGTCCCGTATTTATTTTTTTAATCCAAAACAAAGAGACGTAGCGAAAATTCAAACGTCACAAATGTAGTCCTTGAAATGTTGTATAACATATATTTTTTTCAACTATTTTTGTCCAGCAGTAAAAGAGGAGTAGTCTTTACAAAATGCCCATTTGGCGCGGATTGAGGACACTAATCGCCTTAAGAACATGTTACAAAATATTCAGGATTAGACATTGTAATAAGTAATTTTTGACTTTTCACATCACTGTCATGCCCGATTGGTTAGTAAATGAATTTATTAACCTAATTTTGGGAGTCAATTATTATGTGATTCATTGTTTCATAGCATATACATGATTTTCTAGATACATAATCTATATATATAAAAGAAAGTCGTGTTAGTTACTCCACTTATAACTCTAGAACGGCTGAACCGATTTAGCTGAAAATTGTCAGGGAGGTAGTTTAGAGCCAGGAGAAGGACATAGGATACTTTTTATCCCGTTCGAAATTAAAAAAAGTCTGCTTATTTATTGCCATTAAGGCGGAACAAAGTTCGCCGGGTCAGCTAGTTAAATATAAAAAAAAGTCACAAATCTGAACTCATTCCAGATAAGTTACTGATTTCTATGCATTTATAAATTCCAATATTAGTCAGCCAGTCAGCTTCGGTCTTAATTAAATTATTAAAGACATAAACTGTTGAATCCTCTAAACACAGACTATAAAACTTTACTTTTACCTTCGGCTTCGCTCATTTTTAAATCGTGTGCTGTGGCTGCGACGCTAACGCGTTGATGTCTTTTGAATGGGAATGTTATTTTGGGCGAACCATCTGATCCAACTTATAGAACCTTTACACTCATGTTATTATGAACTAACCGTTAAATTGACGTATTTGTAGGTTCTAGTTTTGTTGTCTGTGCTAGAGATTAGTCTGTAATATTCAATTAAGAGCTGATTTTTCAATCGTCGGATAACTTTTAACTGAAGAATAATTTGGCACATTGACAGTTTCAATATGGGAAATATGTCAAAATGACAAGTTTGTTCTTTAGTTAAAAGTTATCTGACGATTGAAAAATCAGCCCTTAATCTTCATATAAGTGTAGCTTAATATTTTTTAATACCCACATACAACACATTTGTCAATTATCAGATTATCATCTATCATACTAGGTTCTGAAGTGGTGGGGTCTTTTTGCGCAATTTGTGTAACAATATTTTAATAACTTGTCATACAACAAAAATAGCTACAATTTAAATCACTGATGCGAAGAGAAGTTAAAACCACGTGACTCGAGGACCAAACATTGTTGTAATTGTTCATAAGTGATTTAGGGCTGATTTTTCAATCGTTGGATAACTTTTAACTGAAGAATAAGTTTGGCATATTGACAGTTTCAGTATGGGAAATATGTCAAAATGACAAATTTATTCGCCAGTTAAAAGTTATTTGATGATTGAAAAATCAGCCTTTAGTCAACTATCATGGATCATACAGGGTGTGTCGTAAATAATGGTCCAAACCATGGTCAATTCACTGTACACTGAGGTACCACATACCAGTATTTAAAAAAAACTTTTTTCAAGGTTGTTAATATATTTTTTTTAAGTTGGTACTTTGCGTTACAAATTTGATTACATTTATGTATTAAGTATTCCAATCACTTTTTTCACAAACTGAATTAAAATAAACAAGTTTGTTTCGAAATTCAACACTCACTAATAGCAAAACGGTTGACTTTACCTTTACTTTTTGAACAGCCTTTAACATAATATATTTTTTAAATACTGGTATGTGATACCTCAGTGTACAGTGTATCGATCCTATTTACGCCACACCCTGTATGTAACTCATGGGCGTTACAAGCCGGGGATTTTTGACAGAGCCAGTCTAGTCTTCTACGAGATGGATGTGCCTTCAGCCTAATATTTAACATACATACATTGGCACCAGGCTATGCTCACAGCCATCGCGTGCTATTATTGCGAAAATACTATCCAAAAATTATGTTCACATGGAGATGCCACAATGAAGGTAGAATGAAGTTGTAGGTAGTCGTAACGTCACTTGAGGGTATTCAAAAAGCCTCTTTACACTACACTGTAATTCAGATAATCGGTAAGGTGGTTATCACACTGCGCCGCGCTCCGCCGCGGTCCGCGTGATTTCATATAAAAAATCTCGCGCGCAGACGCGTTGTCAGTGTGAAGTGCCGCGCGTGTTTTCTATACAAACTGAGGTACTTGCATACAATGATTAAATCTGTCGTCCCGCGCTCCGCGGCGGAGCGCGGCGCAGTGTGATAATCGCCTAATGGTTTTAAGAGTACTTTTAGTAACGTCGAATGTTGAAAAAATTGTGAAATATTTATTTATTTTATAGTAGTGTAGTTTTTAGTAGTGTTGTGCTTTTATATGGTAAACTATAGCCAGCAGAAGGCTTTGCTCGGTGTAACATGAAGAGGCCAAGGACTGCGGGGAAAGCTATCTATGATCTATCTTCATTGTAGACATACTAATAACTTGTACTATTATAGTGCTTTTTTAGCCAATGGCTTCAACTAACTCAATATTTAACAAGTCTTGTAGCTCACAAGTACGACGGAGAATATTTTTTTGTATCTTTCCATCCTATTATTTTCTCCATATAATAGTAATTGCTTTCATCCTAGATTCATGGAAATTGGAAAATGAAACAAGTTTGCAATGTGATTAGGTATATTTGTATTTAATATTTTGACAGTAGCAGGAACAATTGAAAATAATTTTGACGACTTCAGGTCGTGGTCTTGTTCAGATTCTGTGCTTCAGAGAGCGCACTCGTAAGGCCTCAGCCTCGAACTTAGCGGGCAGCGGGGCGGCGGCGGCGGCGGCGCGCGAGCGGCAGGATCTTATGCGTAAAATCAAATAGACCGGTTCTCGAAAACAGCGGCGCGGCAGCGGGGCGGCAGCGGGCAACAAGCGGGCAGCGGCGAGGGAGCGGGCAACGAGCGGGCAGCGCACTCCTTCTTTAGCCCATAATAAATCGAGCGTTAGGAATAAATTTGAATCGAAATAAAATTGTCGCCGTTGTTCAGACATTTCGTTTGCGAATAAAAACAAATATCTCGATAACACAAGCCCGAACACAACACTTCGCCGCTAAAGCGCCGCGCGAGCTTCCCGCTTGTTTCGAGAACGGGTCTGCGTCGCCCGCCCCGCTCCAGCGCCGCCGCCGCTCCCGCCCCGCTGCCCGCTAAGTTCGAGGCTGAGGCCTAAGAGCCTTGCGAGACGCCTAAACGGTCAATATTTTTCTGATTACTTATGTAACAATTGCTTGTGAGCTACAAGCTATGCATCGTTCTTCACTTTTGCCAAAATTGTTAACGAATTTCTTCGCATTATTACCATACGTCGTTAGTGAGGTGACCAAAGCTTTCAAGCTTGCAAACTTTATTAACAATTTCGTCAAAAATGCTATAAAATGTCTACAAGTAGAATTTACTCTAAATTTCATAAGACGACTGTACTACTCGTAGTCTTATCGACTAAAACTCCGGGTTTCTCTTGCTTTTTATTAACTGTATAATGACAACATCTACAGACATTTATCAAATATTTAGAATAATTTCTTGGTTCATTTTCATGCGTGATTCCTCATATAAACACAGCGCCGACCGGGTCTAGGTTATTCTGTGACAATTTTCTTCAAAACTGCTCATTTTTGAAAGCCTCTTGACGATATCTGGTTATTAAATGTAAGGTTTGCAGAGCCCAAATAATGAAAATCGATCAGTAACAGATGACTAAAGACATATTCACATTTTTACATGGCATACGCAGGGAGATATTTGTATGATACCGCCGAAAGCATGCATACTGCATACTATGCATTGCATGGGTACGGGAACCTATGCACCGACTCTCATCAAGTCTTCCTACAAACATCTTTTGCCCCACGCACACCACATATCAATATAAAAAATACCTTAAACTAAACCATAAAACATAACTAAACAGCGACCGATCAACCAAAACTGTTTACAATATGAATACGATCCAATCCACTAAATAGTTCGCTCCTGTGTGTCGAAGCCTCGCGTGGAATGTTTGACGAAACTTTCGATACAAAATTTAACGTCGCTTACAACAAGCTTGCAGCTTAATTGAGCGTGGGAGTGTCGCGGGAACCGACGGGGCGTGGCCGCGGTACGGGGTCGGTGGGCCCTTGCATCTCGAAATAGAAAAGTTACTGAAAACCAGTTACACAAATCGAGCGCTGATATTTATTCGCAGAGCTACGCGAACGCTAGACAACTTTGAACTGTATTCCAACGAATTTTCATTTGAAATGTTTTCTATTTCGAATAGCCCCCTGCCACCTGTTAATGACGCTGCACGCGACACGCCCATTACTCCATCACTCACAGAATGACCTAGACCGCCCTCTACTCTTGTCGTACAGCCATACCTAATCAGACCCATGTGCTTATTGAGCTTTTTACATTAAATGATATATCGATCAGTCGTCGCAAGTGTGTTGGATGCATATATTTTAGGCCATGCAGTGCGGACGACGTGTCGACGAGCCTTATCAACAATTTGAGCAGTATAAACATGCATGGACGAACGTATCCTCCTATCCAGTAGTTCTACAGTTGCCTACCTAATTAGTTAGTAAACACTCGATCTTCCACTAGGGCGTATAGTTTTAAAAGCTTCACATTCTTAAAAGTCTTCACAAAATTGTATAACTTACCGTACTCTATTCATCTCATCGTCAATTAAAAAGATAATATGTTCTTTATTATCTCTTATGCTACAAACAAAACGGCTATACAACTCAAGTGTACCGTAAAATAATGCAGCAAATGTGAAATGAGACAGTTTAAACTATTTTATATTATCCTCAATTAATTACAATAAATAATTTGCATTTCTCATCAATTCCCGCGGTTGCAATTAAATGTATCTGATAAATATAATTTACAAGTCAAATATAATAATAGAATCTCGGTCATTTTAGATATGACTTTAAGTATCATTAAGTTTAACAATTATGAGTAAAAGAGACTAAAAACATTCGTAAAATAATATAATTGTATAAATGAACAGCACGTCCAAGTAGAGCGGCGCGCGCGCTGGGCGGCGCACCACACTCCCATGGCATGGTACCCATTTTACTTTAATTTCCCTACATAGAATTAGTTGGCATGTAACCCGTGTGCAGTGAACTGACGGCGTCATCAGATGTCATCCGATCTATTAGTCGATAAAATATCTACTATTTTTTATATTGAATATCCCTCCAACGCACTTATCAATAACGTTAATAATATCAGAAGCGAGTATCAGTAGACCGTTCAGAAGGGCCTTAAGTCCCCAAATCACTTCTGAGAAAATTCATGAAGACCTATTTTAAAATGGGTACAAGAACGCAACAGCACTTTACAAGGTGCATTCGCATTCGATAAATTATGTCATAAAATGACAGACTAAAGAGCTATAATTACGCCGTGACTTATCCTATTTAGCCTAATCACATAAATTTAGAACATTTGTTGTGTGGTAGTAATAGCGAGAGCGGCCGCCGGGCGCCTGAGTCCACGAAACAAAAAATTGGCGGCTGCTTTCAGCGGCGCTACCAGAGGCGCCGGCGCACGGACTGGCCATTGTCAGACGTTGCCGGGGGCGGGGAAGCGCGGGGGCGGCAGCGGCGGCGGGGGGCGCCCCGCCTCCCCCGCTCCCGAGGACTGTTCCGACACTGTAACGTGAAACCAAACATGTACTCACACTCATCATAAACTCTATGGTAAAAGGATCTAAATCTAATTGTAGTCTGGTCTGTGAGCACGTAGAATTTTGTCCAATGACCCCAAGCTAACCATCCTTGTCTAATTATATGGCGCCCGCAGTGCTGGTGCGAGCGCGACAGCAACATAATTACGCGCAAGCGATAAGGATGGGTAGCTTGGGGTCATTGGACAAAATTCTACGTGCTCACAGACCGGGCTTTAGGAAAGATGGAATCGATAAAAATTACATAAATTAGATGGGATACTCATAAAAATGTTAGTAGAGCGTTACAGATTTACATCAGACTCCAAGAAAACTTTATCTACCTACATTAAGAAATCTTAACAACACTATCTATCACGAAATCCTTTGACTACAAAAGATAGTATAGAAGTAAATTGGGAAATACCTCGCAGAGTCAATCTTGCTCTTCCCACAAAATCTAAGGCTAACGTTTTCAGATGACGTCATGCGATTTTAGAACCGTTCAAAGCCTAGTTACGTCACTAGATGACCATGCCGTATTTAGTTAATTAAGGATATTTACAGAGTTATAAGTAATTTTACGTGTATCTTTGTATCATAGTAGTTTTAGATTAAAAAGAATTCAAAAGATTGAATATTACAAATATTACATATTTTCATCTGTACAAAATTAAACTTGGCAACATATAAAGTTGGAAATATTTACAAAAGAACGCTGAAGTTCGTTCATACGTGGCTGTTTTTACTTCAGCAATTAAATTACTAGTAACTCTGTATCATTCATGTAACATAACTTAGAAGCCATAGCCTCCACTACCTCAGCCATGATGATGACCAGATGAATCATGTACGACAGCAAAAGGCTACGTATCATTACAGTGTCTTATGTACTGTATATTTATGTATACCTTCTTTTTGTCAGGAGGTTAAACAAGCAAATAAGAAAATAATAAAATAGACGAGACGAACATTGGTGTCTTGAAGTAGATGTTGGGTGTGATGGCACAAATACACTCAAATGATAGTTTAGTTCACATTTGAACTCATGAGACCCGTAGTCCAAGCGTTTTGCTTAGATTATGGCTAGATGTTGTATAATTTTATTTATTTTTACCAATGGTCCGTGACCCTCACTCGGCATGGGGCACACTGAAAACCAGCGCCGTGGCCTTCGTCACCGTGGGCCACGGCATATGCTGAGTGGGGTCCCGTTGCAGTGGGCATCTTGTTGCTTGTTGGTGGATGGGTGGCACTGCTCAGTTTACTCTTGTTTTTATTTTTTTCTTCTTCCATTATTATGTGCCACTGTCATGTCTATGTAATTGCCTGTAATTGTGTGATGTCCATTGTAATAAATGTATCTTTTTTTCTTTCTAATGTCCAAGGATTTTATTCAGTCTCTCCTATTTTTCTTAGGAATGTTATTTTATTCTAAGTTTTCGTGTTATGCTGTGAGTTTAAGTTTTGTTACAGTTTTTTTTGGGCGGACTGTTACGCTGACTAGTTTTAATTAATCCTACTTAATATACCTACTTAATATTATAAATGCGATAGTTTGGATGTCTGGATGTTTGTTACTCTTTCACGCAAAAACTACTGAACGGAGTTTGATGAAACTTTACAGTAATATTTTTTATAACCCAGAATAACATATAGGCTATAATTTGTGACGATCTGTGACCAACTGAATTTCACGCGGGTGAAGCCGCGGGCAAAAGCTAGTTTGTCATATTTTGATAAAGGTAGGAAAATTAGTGATTCCTGAAAGTGAGAAAATGCATTGGTTTTCTACAGTGGCCTGTTAAATGTTGCAGTTTTGGCCAAACTTTGTAGTTACTCAGGTATTTAGTAAGTTTTAAAGCTAATAAAGATTTTTATAGAAATCACAAGTAGGTAAATGTAATCATTTTATGTGAAAATGTAATAATCGTGAGCGTATTTGTGCCTTCGAGTGTTTGCGTCGTATTTGCTGGGGTGTCGTATTGACAATGATCGGCAGTGGGCAGCATGAAGCCGTGAACATAGCGAAAAGTCTTTTGCAGATATTATAGTCACACTTTTTCAAAAAGTAGGTTACTAGATTATTGAAAGGAACATACATTTCTAGCGGCATATTTACGTATGTGACTATAAAATCATTGTGATGACTGTCACGCGAGTGTCAGTCACGTTGATGGAGTCCGCCTCTGCATCAGTCACGCCGATCGTATTTCTTTTAAACCCCACTCCCGTAGTTTTCAAGATAGTGAGTACAGGACAAAAAAAGCAAATATTGTACAAATGCATTATGTTCATATTCAGATGTATGGTGTATTTTTTCGGATTCAAATGTACCCAATGTTCTACCTAATGTTTATTTTAATTAGCGCATTGTTGTTAATACGCACAGCAAGAAAACTATTTAACGAAGTCCAAAACAAAAGAGACCTAATTAAAAAAACAGGCAACCAAGAAACTCATAAAGAGAAGTTCTATAAAAGAAGACAAAAGAAAAACAAAATACGAACGCAAAAACATCCTAACGCTTCCATGTTTAAAATCCGGCGGTTTGAAATGACGCGCCACTCCCTCACAGCGTGACTGACGCGCCCGCGCATTCGACTTACGTGAATCGTGCTTCTCATCGACGGGCGCGGGCGGCGGGGGCGGGGGCAGCTGTTGTTCCAGTGCGTTCACGCAGTTCATCATGCTCCCGTAGAGGCGGTTGTCTCGAAAACTGTCCCTGTTGACACCACGACATCATGAACGGCCGTCTTCGAACTGAAGCTTTGTTATCAGCACATACAATTGGTCGCGGTCCACCGAATTCCGAAACGCCGCTCCTCCGCGCCCTCCGCTTGCTGGCTCGAGAGACTCCGAGTTTAACCTTGGGATGATATTTCATTGAATCCGTCCCGCTCATCGAAAAGTCCCCGAGTTAGTTCCGATCGGGGCAGGAACAATTAAACTAAAGCGTTAAAATACTTCCAACAAACTGGACTGACTGAAAACCGCAGCTCGAATACATTGGTTGCATACGATAATTGCTCATTGCATTTAACTCGAATAACAGCACTATCCGTGTTAGCTCTGGTCAGATTAATTACCAACTTTGCGTCGGCATTAGCGAGTGTCCAACAATTAATTGAGCCCGCTTTTAACGTAAATTGTTTAGTTAACGTCTCATCAGATGCTTTATACAGGAAATACAAAGTCGATTCGTGCTTTGCGTGCTTATGGTATGAGGTTATGACTTGCTCACGGTGTATTCATAGAGCTATGGCTGTTGATAGTCTCAACAGTTGTGGATGATTATCAGATTGGCATAAATTAGTCTTTGTTGACACTATTAGCAGCCATTATGCTGTCGGGTAATGCAATATGGCCGTGAGACAAAACATGATATCTGTGACTGTCAATGGTGAACAGACACACGGGTGCCGTATGTAAATAATAATTTAAAAAATCAATAGAAACAACAAAAAACCTTTCTTACCTCCCATTGGAATTCCTGAACAGTGCCAAAATCTCTTCGAAGGTCTTATTTTTTGTTTCAGGAACTTTTTTATACGTAAATATCCAAAAAATTGCAAGGAATACACTAAAAGGCAGGAATGTATAGTTTTCCAGTAGTGCCTGTAATTGAGAAAAAAGCGTTTGTTTTATTGTTTGGTTTGGGGCAAGTAGGTACATAATAACGGGACCGAGAATGTTAATTTAAAAATTTGAGTCATCTATGTAGATTGATCAATTCGGCCCATTAGAATTATATTATTTGGGGTCATCACTACCACGTACCTTCATGCTAGGGAAGCCGATTCCAACGACGAAGTTGGCCATCCAATTTACTAACACGGCGATCGCCATGGCGCTAGGTCGGGGTCCTTGCGAGAACAGCTCAGCGGTGATCAGCCAAGGAATGGACCCGGGGCCGAGCGCGAAGAATACCACGAAGCTGAGCGTGGACACCACTGACAAGTAGCTCATCCAGTCGATCATCTCCTGCACATAGCCAAAGAACTCCTATCAGGGGATAGCATGTACGCTCTTTCCCGTAGCCCTCCGGTTAAGAAAAAACCCACAAACATAAATGCACATCACACACATGTCGTATGTGTCACGTCGTGCTGCAAGTGCCAGGTCGCCCCTGGTGCCGTAGCGAGTGAAGTACCCTCGTCTATCAAGGCGTATGCTATAGTGAAAGTGCCTTCTGCTTTTGAGCAGTGTTCGTGTGAGTCAAATATATCGCATCGGTAAGTATGCGTGCGCTAGACATCCCCGCCGATATAGTCCGAATTCAACCTCATGTCTGTGAGAACGTGTGGTGCGGTGTGAGTGATGTCACTAACATTTATATTTGAGAATTTGTTTCTTCAAAATTTACAGCTTTCCTACCGAGTGTCCGGATTCGGGTACAGGAAAGTCGAGTTTGAGGGGGGGATCTAGCGGAAGCGAAGCAAACAAAAGATGGTAAGTTGTGGGAAAGAAACAGTTGCTGTGCTTGCTACTGTAGTAACTAAAATCTAGAAGAATGAAATGAAACTTGTGTTCTTGGAAACACAATCTGATGTAAGTAGAAAAAAGGAGATAGAACAAATTAAAGTATCGATGGATATGGCGAAGTTTGATGAGAAAGATAAAAAAAGTGATAGGAAGCGTCATAGAAGCGTGCGCAAGCAGATTTAACTAAATAATATGGTTTTGGTTGACAATAGAGTAACCTTATTATATTTTCTGTAAAGTTTTGTATAATGTTATTGTATAATGTGTCAACCAGAACCATACATAATGTAATGCTTGAAATATTTTAATTTACTTTGGAACTAAATTGCAATAATTTCGAGCATTACACTATGAATAACTATAATTTTTAATATGATATTAACATAGAAGTAGGTTTTAAGAACAAAATACAAAAGGTATAAAAGTAAATGAAAGGAGCGGAAGTCAGCATTCCTTAAAAGCTCCTCTTGATAAAATAATAATTACGGGAAATTAAAACTCAAAAAAAGATAATTTAATCGTTAAACAATTTTTACTGTCGATTATTCACTCTATGTTTATCAGGCGTTGAAAATTTTAATCCTGTATCAAAATTTAATAATAAAATGATTATCGAATTCTCTGAAACTGATTTTCATCCTTAGTCACTCCTCATATCATTATCCATAACCATTACTTTTGACATACTGAAAATACTTATTGTGTTAATGAATTACAAAAAGGATAACGGATAACATAAGACTGTCCTCAATAAATTATTTTCATACAAGCCAACTGGAGACCAAATGTAACTTGATTCATCAAAGTTTCCAATTTCCAACTCGATACCTTGCATTTCATTGACAAAACTTCTTTCTTTATTCCTTTCAAATCTTCACCAGATACCATACATTTTGAGACCAAACCTCTTCAAATCTTTAATCTAACATTCGATCTTACATAAACCTTACACCAATCCATGTACACCTTAACCACATATTCTCACATTCCTTTAAAAACTCTCACTCTATTTCTTCCAAACCTCCTCCACCCTCCGCTATATCATAGGACACACCTTGATCAGAAACGAGATGGTGATGAAAATTGAGAAGATGAACATCCCGCCGAGCCCGTAGAGGTGTAAGGTCCGTCTTCCAGTGCGATCCATGAGGGGCAGCGAGACCAGCGTCATTCCCACCATGATGGCTCCAATGCCCATGGTAGCGAACTTGGCAGACTCGTCCGTGAGGCCAGATGAGGTGAACAGGAACGTTGAGTAGTAGAATACCTGGAGGTGAAAGATATTTGAACTTGAACATCATCATACAAACAGAAATAACGACTGAAAATAAACTTTATTGATCTAATCTGACAGTTCAATGTTCAAGTTCAGATCACGTCAGGGTTACAGTGTCATGGCTTGGGGGGTGCCACCGTGAACTAGGGAACGCTTTATTTCGACCCGCCCGCACTTCGCGACTGCGTTTCGACAACTGATTTCGACCCCACATTATTAGACGCTCGAAATTTTAATTAGTAGACCTTATATTTGGTTCCCTTTAGAGTTAACAACTTAGATAGAGAGACTAAGCACCACTTCTTACCGCATTAATACCGCTCAGCTGCTGCGACAGTTGCATGACCACGCCGATGAGGAGAGGGGCTCGAAGGGTGGGTGAGCACAACAACTCACGCATCGAGATGGACGCCTCGGCTTGCTGGGCCCTCTCTTCGGCCCTCATCTCTTCGATGTCCTCTTCCACCTACAAGATATCAAAAGTTATTGAAGGAAAACTTTGTAAGGGCTCTGGGCCTTTGCCGGCCGAAGATCTAAGGATATTCTCACCTGGTTACTAGCACGAAGTCTTCGTAGAGCACGGCGAGCCTCTTCCTCCCACTGACGCGTGATGAGCAGGTACCGTGGGGACTCGGGGCACGCAGGTAACAGGATCAGCTGCAGGATTGCGGGACAGATCGCCAGGCCTGGAAATTAGACCAGGTTCAGCATGATCGGTTTTAAATTATTTTGAACGTTTATAGTTGAGCAATCTGGATAATTATGCATCATGTTCTTGTTCAACATGATAAAAAAGTGTCATGCCTAAAGCTGTAGGTTACTTGAGGAGCTAGATTGATGATAAAAAGTATAATGTGAAAAGGACCTAGGCTGTGTGTGAGAAAATAGTAGATATCAGTTGTAACTGATGAACTCACCCAGCAGTATCGGCCACCCCTCATCAGTACCGAGGATCTGTTCGATTCCGAGAACTTGGGACAGCAGCAGTCCGACGGTGACAGCCAGTTGGTTGACCGTACCCAGCCCGCCGCGAAGGTTGAGCGGCGCAATCTCCGATATGTACATTGGCACTAGTGAGGTGTTTAGACCTAGAAAAGAGAACGAAAGATTAATGCCATGATAGTGCAGCCATTAGGCCCGCCATACATGAGCAGCTCGAGCAGTTAGCCAATGATAAACTGCTTCAAGCGGTCCGTGTATTGCCGGCCTTAGTCGCGTCAAAAGCTGGTCAAACTGTCTGAAAGACATTAAAAATCTTCTCATACATACCACAATTGACTCCGATGATGAATCTTCCGAAGATGAGAAGTTCGTAGCAGTGGGATATCTTTGTGAAGCCCATGAGACTCGCGCCGCTGATGCCCAGAATGTTGTTTAGCAAGAGACCCCCTTTCCTATTAACAACAGGACAACGTTCCCATCAAACTTATAGGTGAACAATAGACTCTATTTTCGTAGAGATTTTTAAATGGATTTCTCAATGTCTTGTGTAAAGACAAAGAAGTCGCAAATGGTCATCAAAATGTTATGGTCTTGAATACAAGCTGAAAGTGCTTAAAAGAGCTGGTGCTATAAAGAACATACCTCCCAAACCGATTGGCAATCATCCCCCCAGAGAAGCCTCCCAGCATGCCTCCGATGGCGAAGATGCTGACCGCGATGGAATAGAGCTTGTTCACGGTGTCGTCATGCAGGTCCAGCCCGTACCGGTTCTTATACACGTCCTTCATGAAGTTGGCGATGTTCTGGAAGGTGGAACGGGGTGTGAAAAGGACGTTCGGTCTATTGGATATTATGAAGAAATGTTTCGGTCGATTTTATTTATCTAAATTGTATATAACTCAAAGGTGACTGACTGACTGACTGACTTAGTGATCTATAAACGCACAGCCCAAACCACTTGGACGGATCGGGCTGAAATTTGGCATGCAGGTAGATGTTATGATGTAGGCATCCGCTAAGAAAGGATTTTTACGAAACTCCACCCCTAAAGGGGTAAAACGGGACCCACGCGTACGAAGTCGCGGGCCGCTGCTAGTTTCTGAATAAAACGCTAAAACCAATTAAACTATTTAAACATCATCATCATCATCATTATGTCTTTTAGTCTCCATTGCAGGAGGGCGACTCTCCCTAATTTACCAGAGGGAAATGTGGTATTTGGCCTACAGTCTCCACGCTGGCCACACGGGTTGGTGTTATATTAGTTGCAATAAAGTAAGACACATAAGACATCAATATCGTAATACTCAAATAGGCGTAACAAGTTGTTACCTAATAGTGATCATCCACTATGATGGGAGCATGTGACGAGTCAATTATCGTCAGGTACACGCCTGCAGGTGGTTTCTAACCCTCTAATTTTGATGAGCTGCGATTTTCCCACCAGGACCGAATTTAATTTACTCGATCATGCAGAGAGGCGGCGTCTGGAGCAGTAATTTGTAGACGACGAGCATTAACTCAATAAGGCAACGATGTGGTGTTGATCTGTTGGCTTTATGCTATCGAATATTATGCTTTCGTATGTAAATAACTTCGAACTGTATTGTGTGATGGCCGATGACATCATAAAGGTAGCAGAGAAGCGCTGGACGCAGCCGCTACCAATCGATCAACATGGAAAGCATTGGGGGAGGCCTATGTTCAGCAGTGGACGTCCTATGACTGAAATGATGATGATGAACTTCGGACTTACTTTGCCAGGAGCGTTGATGACACCAGTGTTGTATCCGAACTGCAGCATCCCCAAGACTGCAGCCAGGATAGCGTAGGATAGGAAGAAGGTGAGGCCCTGAAACCAAACCAGATTGATCGTGAAACCCGTTCTAAGAAGCCAGCGAAACACATATACAAAATATCAAAGTCGCCAAGGCAGCGTTCACACAAAACATATTGTCAGCCGCTGACTATGAGCATACGCTCGCTGTGAGCCCTAGCATGAAATTAAACTCATACTGCGTTCTCGCGATATTGACAATATGATGCTACGAAGCTAACAAGCGTCGGTATGACAGTAACGTCTATTCTGCTGAAATTCAGCGACATTGCATAGCGTAATATCGTGTTATCGGTTCCGTGTAATTATTTAATATGCATGGAAGAAAATTGCACTGTATTCGCTCGTAGTCGGCAGCTGTTTTGTTTGAACACAGCCCAAAAAGACTGGCCAGTTTAAACGCTTCAAGATTTTCTTAATTGTCTTGGCGGCTCTGAAAATGGACAATACCCGTGCCCTAGCGTGAGACAAGTGATACACAAACTGACACAATAATACTCAATAACGCTTACATTTCTTTTCCCAGGCTGAGTGAAAAAAATAACAAACTATGTCAGAATTAATGGTTAACATTATTCTGCTGCAATTTTTCCCTCACAATTATAATACATGTACAAGTATCACAACTATTGATTAATAGTACACCACACACACATTATTTTGTGAGTCACGTCATTCATGTGTTTTGATGTTGTGTATCTTTTTTTATACCGGACACAACTTAATTAAATACATAGCAATTAAATTTATAATGCCAGTGTAAGTTCCTGTAACATTTCTCGTTCGAGTAGTCAGTCAGTAGTTCAGTTATGAAATAATGTAGGTATTGTTGCGAACGATCCTCCTTCCACCTTTATACTCTTTCGGCCTATAGATTTGTAGAAACCAAATTCTATTCAGTATCAACGTACAAGATAGGTAAAAAAAAATTACAACTTTTATATTCTACAATAATACCGAAAAGGTATGCCACTCAGCTTGGCATTGTAGCATCAAAGTAATACCACAAGCCTGGTCTTCCACGTAAGAGTTCACATATACACTCGACATCAAATAAATCGCACCTCCCGCGACAAGCACTTTCAAACGTATGCATCCCCATTTCCCACCAATATTGGCACCATTTAAAAGCCTAGTTCTAAACTTCATTTAATTAAAAGAAAGGTTTTTACCCCAAAAATGTGTCTTTAGAAGGATCCAGAGTCACTTCTTCAAAAAATAGGTAGTAACGCTTGAGCCAACTTTTATTGCTATGAAACGGTTAAGTTGGGATTAATCGCTATCCATCTGTTAAAGAGGACACGTGAGATCATTATTTGGTTTTTTAACCATAAAAATTAGTCTAGTTGAGAGGTGAGCTCCCAGAGGTGAGCTCAAAGTGAGGTCTTTTTTCAAGTCACATTTATAGTATATGTTAATCATTTATTTAGAAATTAAATGTGTATTTCTTTAAGGATATTTATCGGGCTTTCAAATAACACCAATATTGTTGGGGCACCATGATTGTGTCAGAAGAAAATCTTTAAAGTTCGCGTCGCGGAAGGTGCGGTTTATTTGATGTTGAGTATATTTATTTATACCACACAAAATACGCAGTAACCATTTGCCTATTATGCCACTTTCACATTGAACATTCACAAATTAGTACCAAAACAAGTTGCAGTAGTAAATAGCAATATCAGTTGTGATTAAGGGGTCAGAAATACGACAACAACGTGCATTAGCTACTTTGTTTACCGGCAATTTGTTTTTACAATATTTTTGTTGTCTTGATGTTTTATTACGACAAATATTAAATAGGTTATTACAATCTTTCTTTTATTTACAATACTCACCTTGGCTAAGTCCGTAAATTTTTAAGACTCAAATGATGAATTCCACGCATTATTTTGCAACACAAGTTCCAATTTATGCCTTAAATCTTTGGAAATGGTAATGCAAGAGTAGTTATGTTAGACCTCATTTTAGAGGCTTATATACCTACACGAAATATCGCATGAAGCACAAGGTAAACAACAATTAAACTATATCAAAAGGTTATGCAAGAGAAATTAGTTCAAAAATTGGTGTGTTAAGGAAGCTTAATCTCGTGAATATATTTCTGCTCGATCTCGCATCTCTCTATCTTTTATAACGCATATTTACCTCTATAACGCATATGTCCACATTTCGTTCACAACAGGTATAAATAAGGTTTTTCTTCTTTCCTTAGTCTCATACCATGATAAATGGCTTAGACACGTTGTTCTAAATATTAGAGATAAAAACTATAACTCTAATGAAACCTTTAAACACTTTGCTAATTTATTTAAAGTAGATACTTATGTCATTGAAAGTATTTATTTAAAGCAATGTCACAGTGCACCATGCCCCCCCCCCCTCACCTAGATCCTTCCACAACTTCTATCCAACCAAGACCCACAGTGGTGGGTCCGCAAAATGTTCCGTTAAGTGGACGGAAAATTTTACCAGCGAAGGTTGTAGCCCTGGGGATAGTACTATTTAAATCCCACCCATTGTACCCCAAGCTGTCTTTGAAGAAATAAATCCGTTCACTCATTGAATTCTATATGTGATTGATCTCGAATGGTACTAAATGCGAGTGACAAAGCGCCATAGTGGTAGCGTCCTTCTAATGTATGTCTTTTATGTGATATTGGTAAAATTAGTATTCATAAGAAATGTACGAGATGTGGAAAAATACAATTATTTGTGTGAAGTATCTTTTCACAAAGGTTTCTCGGTCTTTTGTGTAACGCAGACCGATTGGAGAATACGGTCTACGTTTTATCCCATTTATTGGTATAGTAGGTATATTTAAATGAATATTTTGGTATTTTGGTACATTATTGACAAACATTTTAATTTCAGCTTTCATAACGTCATCATACTTCTCGCACACATTTCGAACAACTTCTTTACACTAACAAATCTTCTGAACGAATATTACTTACTTTAAATTATTTATGATAACCTAAACTCACTATTTTTTTGTACAAATTTAAAATGTGAAACGGTGTTATAACTTATAACACTGTTTTCATTACTCTAGCTACTAAAACTTAGTTGAATTGAACTTAATATTTCTTCTTTTTCTACAGCAAACTTAATCACAGTTGCATAACGTAGTTTTCATATCGATATAATTCCCCGCAGAAAAATTGAATTACGTAAAGCCACTCCTGGCTAACCCAATCAAACAACAGCTTTAGTGCAGCCCTTAGATTAGCGCTCGGAATATTCTTATAAACCGTTTTAAATAACGACAGCAGCGAATAAATCGAATTCGAATCCCATCGGCTGTAATGGGCGAGATCAGAAATGCAATAAATTATCAACTCTGAAAAATATGTTTTCGTTCTACGCTCCACGTTTTTTATTTGCTGTAGTGGAGTCCAATAATACTTATTTAAGGACGAGATTGGACCTCGATGCACCTTGAAGGCTCTCGTAACTTCCTCTCAATAAAATGCAATCATATCTTGCCTTATTGCAGTTGTGGCACAAGGTTCTAAAATCGAATATGAAATCTGCCTTTTGAACCGTAAACAACTTGCAGTTGGAATAGGATTCTCATTTTGGATTATAAGATGCAATTGGATCTTCTCTGATATAATAATATTAAAATGGTATTTTTCCTACTTCGTGTGTTTCTGAGAGTGAAACACCACATAATATTTTAGAAAAGAGTAAATAATCGGAACCTAACTAAGTGTACAGTCACCAGCACTCATAGTCGTCAGTCGTCATCAAGTTACTAAGTTAAAACCTCACGGGATCTAAATCCGCAATCACAGCTGGTTAAGTCATAAATTAACACATTCCAGATAACAACAATCCTTTCATACAAGACATATAAGATACAATACTCCATAGTTAACCCTAAACTCGCACGATATTCGCGCAGGTACGAGTAACTCGACTATCACGCTACCACGTACAATGTATCAAATTTCCTAAACTACGTGTAATCGGTCCATTATGCGGTTATCGTCTTCGGTTAACCCTCACGTCAGTCACATCAACATAATCGCCGGTTACAGTTAAACCCATTAATATGTATTGCATACGGACAGAATTGAAACAATAAGTTAATAGCTTCGTAATAATTGACGTGATGAGTACTGCGTGCTGTTTGTGAAGTCTTCTTCCAATACTTTGGCGTGAAAATCATTCCTAATTTTCTTGGGCGAGTTTTTGTAAATTCATTTTCTGATTTGTTTTATATTTGTAGCCATGACTATTTAAGTCGTTTTCTAAAAGTTTACTTAAACCTGAATTTATATATAATTCAACTCTTTACATCTGTTGAGTTAAAAAAAATACCAGAAGTAGCACAAACTGTTACCCATTGTAGTTAATAGCTTAACCTAGCTTATAACTGTATGAAACGAAGACAAATTACTTAATACCTAGCAGTTTACTAATAGCTATTAGGTACGAGTGAGTGTTCGAATTCCTTCAAACCGCAGACCACATTCCACGTCTCTATCTATCTACATCATCGGCCGTCACTAAAGGTCACGATAATTGTCTGGAAACAACATATTCATAGCATTCTCTCAGCAAACGCCATTGTGGAAACATGTGATCCAAGCCAACAAGCTCGGCTAACTTAGTTTGAAAAGTTTGACGCGCGACAGGACAGGCTGAAGTTAAATAACGATGGTTGCAAACTTTCGAACGGCCGGCGTGAGTGTGGACGGTTTAAATGATAGTGTTTATGGCACTAATACTTGCCACCAGCGAGATTTGAACTCACAATAGCAACAAAAAAATCACGATAGGTCTATAACCTGATCTGACCACGGGTTCTGTGCGGCATGTAAGATTAAAAATCTTGTATGACGGTCATCAAATAGTCATTTCAATCAATGACAGTTTAACAGTCCACTGCTAAGTTTAAAGTTCTTGAAATAGTCCGTCCATCGAGCAGGGAGGCAAGCTATCTTACGTAAGCTGAGATGTGGTGGAAATCATTGGAGAATCCGTTTACAAATTCAAATTCAAATATTTTATTAATCGGACTACAGTTGGGTTAGTAACTATCATTGAAATAAATTTATCTGTTCTGCCACAGATGCATTCGACTCCGTGACAATTTAGCTAAATTGATTGCCAAATATAAAACTACTGGATGATTTAAAGTTCCCATATTACTGTCGCATGTTGCAGCTATAAGTCTGTCGGTAGATTCGTAAACATCCACCCGGCAAAATACTGCTCATGATATACTCGTAGGTTGTGAACGCATAAACTGGGCGGCACCAGCCCGGAAACGAACGACGAGTAGGTAGTTGTGAATTTCCGGCTAGGCTATCGAGAGGATGTGAGCAGTGAGCAGCCGTGTTGAGGTGGCAAACATTTCTAGTAATATTTTAAAATTTGAAGAGGAAAATATTGGGAGACACCAAGTTTTGCAAGCTTGAAAGTACAAGTAAACATAACTAATTATACTATTCAACTACTATGCTGTATTGTGACATCAATTTGTCTTATTTTTTTTATTAATTATCTGTTGTGTTGTGACCTGTATAAAATTAACTATCTATACGATAGCTATGTAAATAAAACTTTATTGTGTAACGCCCGTATTCACAAACATTACTATGAGGTCTCACAGTGCGCGTGGACACACAGGGTGACACGCAAACCAATCACAGAGCTCTATTCAACGCTGTGCGTTCGATTTGCTGCTTCACTTAAGCAAGCATCGTTTGTGAATACGGGCGTGAGTTTCCCCTCTAATGCGTTCCGAAACTATTGATCAGATTGTGATAAAACTTTGACAGAGTTTTCGGGTACACCTGTGAGCTTATATATATATATATATATATAACTAGCTAACCCAGCGAACTCTGTTCCGCCTTAAAGGCAATAAATAAGCTATCGCAATTCCTTATTTGCTCACCGTTTAGACCTACCCTGGACCTCGACAAACATTTTAAAACCAAAATCAGCTCAATCGGCCCAGCCGTTCTCGAGTTTTAATCAGACTAACGAACAACCATTCATTTTTATTTATAGATAGATATTGGGCTATCTCAAAAGATATACCTACAATTAGGAACATAAAATATGCCGGGCACAGTTAGGCCCAGAACAGACGGTGAAACGCAACTGCAATAAAACTGCAACTGCTAGTTACTTTTGAGTTGCATCTATCTAAGTTTCTGCCATAGCGTCCGTTGAGAGACCACACATGACGCGACCAGTTTGAAACTTTCAGTTTCAGTTTCATTCATCAGCATCATCAGAAAGTTGCAGTTTCGTTGCAGTTGCGTTTCACCATCTGTTCTGGGCCTTAGTAGTTATAAAGTTAGTAAAGATATCAGTTACAACAGTCCACAAACCTGTTCTAACAACCGCAGCTTCCTCCTCTGGGAGTGCTCCTCCAAGCGGTCCACGTACTCCCTCAGCTCTTCGATCTCCTCCTTCACCTGCTGTACCGTGTCCAGCTCCTGCTTGATGGCGACCATGTCTCGCTTCACCTGTAGACAGGGAACCACTTTGTAGAACCTTTCATCCACGAAGACGCGCCCCACCATTCAGCCGCTAATGTTTGAGTGTTATCGGTACACGCTAAATTATCTATGAGTGCACACTCTACAATAATGACGCTCAAATCCAACTCACCGCACCCCGCGCTTCCCTCGACCAAAAATTGGTGGGGCGCTTCTTTCTGGATGAAACTACATATCTATTATTGCATAAAATTCGATTAGTACTTTTATCAGACAGGTTGTCGGGCCGACCTACGCTTTCCGGAGTTCGTTCGAGACACGTCTTATAAAATTCTTAACGACACACCGACGGAAATCCTGTTGAACTTCCAGTTAATAAAACTAAGCTACTATTTTCTTCTCTTCTTTTCTGTTGCAACAAGATTAACTTGGGTTAACAAGTGCCATCGTAAATACTTTATAAAAGATTCACTGGATGCTTTATTTTTGTTGGCTTTTAGTTGTACTAAATAAATAAATGACTTTTTATTGACTAAAAGGGGCAGTGATGATTTTAAGATAAGTTTTAAAAGTTGTTAAACCACTGCTACTGACAGTTTAATTAATACAAAACAATCTCACAACGTTGAATAGCATACGAGTAGGATAACAATTTTATAATCAAAGCCTCTATGTAATAAGCATGAAGATTAATAGCCGTTTCCCTAATCATGTTTGCTACCTACTTGTTATCATACGATATCTGCAACCCAACTGGCTGCTAATTATGCATCCTAACACCAATATTAATTAACCGAATATGATACGAGCTTAAACGTGTCCATTTGCAGAGGTAAATCCATATTACATGCTGGGAGGTAATCGGCCGTAATACGAATGCTGTTGCGCTGGCTAACCCAATCCACTGAGCACGGCATTCAATAAACAAACATACAATCCGATTTGCTCCTGCTCCTCAAAGCGAATCTATTGCAAGATAGGTATGTGCACTATCTAAACAGGAATGGCATATCGATAATTAATCTTACACTAAGACAAAGAGTCTGCCAGAGACAAAGTAAATAATGCTAATTGTGTTACTAAGAACTGTAGCACAAATATGTACCTATATTGGGCTCTCATCATCATCATAATCATCATTAGGTCATTTGATCTCCACTCCCCACCCAGGCCATGTAGGTAAGGAAGAGCTCTATGTTAGTATATTTCTCCTTTAGTTGCTTCTACTAAATCAACGGATAGAGTTGGGAGGGTTCTATTCTACTCTGTCAGACCAACTTAGTTATATTGGGATCGTTCGTTTCACCCAAATGACGTTCACAGCTGGACAAAGGCCTTCCTCAAGAATTTCCACAACGAACGGTCCCGCATCCAGGCACCTCCCGCAACCTTCACCAGATCGTCGGTTCACTTAGTGGGGAGCCTGCCCACACTAAGTCTACTACCGGCCCGTGGTCTCCACTCGAGAACTTTTCTACCCCATTGCCCATCAGCTCTGCAAGCTATGTGCCCTGCCATGGCTATGTCGGTCACTTTGGTTCTGCTGCGGATCTCGTCCTTTCTGATTCGAGCACTGATCTGTTTTTTTTTCTTCGGCACTTTTTCGTAAAGTACCTAGTAATGAGCTCACAGTTCATTGAACTTCGGAAGTTCTGAGCTCAAAAGGCGTTTGATTGCAGTATGCTAATAATATATTGGGATACTATGATACAGAAGTGAACTCACCTCGGAGACTTCACTCTGGCATGACTCCACACTCTTAGTCAGCTCCTGGAGTTGGGTCCGGATCTCACAGAGAGCGACGGTGGTCTCGAGCTGCCGGTCCCCCCTCTGCAGGTCATCCAGCTTAGCGGAGAGGTTCATACTCATCACGCTCACCTGTCTCTGAAGGCTGCACAGAACACGCAAGTGCTTAAGTATTTTGAAGACAAAAATCAATCAATAGTAAAAAAAGATGTTTAGTTATCAAACTATTTGCAGACCAGTTTATTCAAAATTTCAAATAATACTGTCTTGTGAAAAATTATGGAAATCAATTTGGAGTATACAGGGTGTCCCGTAATGTAACGTCAAGCCGGAACTGGGTGTTAAGGCAAGTTGTGCTGGTTAACAGAAAAATATAAAAAAAAATCTATGTGGCATATTTTAAAAATAATAGGCATTTAAAAAAAAACAATAAATTCTACTCCAGGTGACGGTCCTTTTGCTCGTGTTGCCACAAATCTTCACTTTTTCCAAATTTTTTTCTTGTTATGTAACCCTGAATAATGCTTCTCTAAATTGTTATCAAAATTACAAAACCAGCTGCTCCAGCTTGGATGAAAAAAATACATTATTCTCAAAAAAAAATTCAAAATAAAAATTTTGCCTAGTTTAAACTGACTGTACTGAAAAATAAATGTACTACACGCGCCAAATTATGACGTCACTTGCCACACTCGCGTAGTACATTTTTTTTTCAGTACAGTCAGTTTAAACTAGGCAAAATTTTTATTTTGAATTTTTTTTTGAGAATAATGTATTTTTTTCATCCAAGCTGGAGCAGCTGGTTTTGTAATTTTGATAACAATTTAGAGAAGCATTATTCAGGGTTACATAACAAAAAAAAAATTTGGAAAAAGTGAAGATTTGTGGCAACACGAGTAAAAGGACCGTCACCTGGAGTAGAATTTTTGGATTTTTTTTAAATGCCTATTATTTTTAAAATATGCCACATCGATTTTTTTTTATAATTTTCTGATAACCAGCACAACTTGCCGCAACACCCAGTTCCGGCTTGACGTTACATTACGGGACACCCTGTATAAAGTTTAATGACATAAACTTTAAATATAAATCTTCCTATTTAGGAAGTATAACATCAAACCCAGATACATAGATTGAAAACTTTTTGCTTTACCAACCTCATCGCTTCCGCTATAATCATCGACTTGGCTATTGCTTATCATCAGATACTGCCAACCTGATGAGTCAACATTATATGATGTTACCAATTAGTTTGGGTACACAGTAATATATGTTTCAATGTCAGATGGAGTAAATAATGCTAAGCAATTAAATTTTGGTCTAAAATAAATTTTGATAAAAATATTATAAAATATTTTGCTACATAGATGACTTTCCCAATCTGTACTCTATATTCTCAGTTTTAAATTAAATAATTATTTATTTATCATAAGTTAATTCCAATAATTTAAACATTATTCATATAATTGTCTGTTGAAAATAATTTCCAAGATGTCTCTGTGAAATATAAATAAAATAAAAAGTAGTTCTTATCAAGGCTTCTATCACAGATCAATGATTTGAAAAAGTTAAATGAGGCATATACGATTATTAGATCGGTGGCTGTCCATTTTATTATTTGTGGAATAATTCACTTGAAAGTAATTCGAATTTATACCTACATGAATATACCGAGTACTCGATACAATAATCAGCACTTTTCCAATCGAGTGACTGGCGCACAAAAGCCTTTTGTATAATAGTATCTGAGATATGGAATTGTATTGTACAGTATATTTGCCAAAATGATATCGTATTCGCCCACTATATTATGGTAAATATGAAAAATTCGCCATTTATTATAGTGTTCAATGATTTCATGTTTCTAGGAGAGGAGGAGAAGAGCTCCAATATTTCAACATCATTAAATTCATTCGAAGTTTTCCTGAATGCTGAATTGTCAGACAATAAATAATACATTAATATTCTGAACTGAAGACACAAATATAATACATATTATTAATAATATAAGTATAAAACAAAGTGGATAGAGTTATACAAAGATGCGAAGCAGAGTGCTATAGACGCCATGGATAACTGTGAGACCGTGAAAGTTTGTTAATGGGCGTTAATTACAGTATCTAGTATCATAACTTGAGAACCTTAACTATTGCTACTTAAAAACACATGACAGTCACATACATGCAAGCCGATCCCGTCCTAGTGGGTTCTTTCCCACTCAATTGCAAGCGTCCGCGGAAGAATGACTCATAAAATAGCAAATAGTTTTGTCATGGCCATCGATGCTAGTCGGTGCAAATCCGGTGGTAAATGAGAAATGATCAGCACCGCAGTAACGCATCATATCTGCAATAAAAGATATTTGGGATGCCAAGCCAGGTGTATGAAGGACACATCGACACATCGTATGATTCGAATGCAATGAAGCCGGTTTTAAAGGCGGAAAGCTATCGTTCGTTTCTCTAGGGTGTATCACGTACCTAAGTAGTAGTTCCCTGAGTGTCGCCTCGTCCTCCTCCGTCGTCGCATATCGTGTCAGCTTGCCTCCGGTGTCCCTGCCCACATGGTCAGGTACCACTGTGTGAAAACTCTTCTTTTTAGTCTCTAACTTTAACCGTTTTTCTTCTAATATTCTAAAATTTTTTATGTACCTATTTTGTTCATTAATTTAATTACGGGTTGGCTAATTTCTCGCGTTGATCATTTCTATGTTAGTTAAGGTGATTTTTGTGTTTTTTAAAAATACTTTTGGTGCTGTGACAAGAAATGCTATCTAAGTGGTCTTTTGGAGAATATTCCTAAATATTACTAGTTTTTAAAATGTAGAGCCACCTGTTTCGGGCTTCGATCTGTGCGTTCTATATTTGCAGTAGCCGCTACATTTCCAATGCAATAGCGATTTTCGGTTTTGTTTAAAACCTGTATCAAAGGGGATCCACGTTTGTTTTTCGGAGCTGCAGCTTTTGATACATCAGAGCAACCGAGCACCCAGAGCGCGGTAACATCGCGTATTCGCGTACAGTCAATATGTTCGGACAAACTCGGCCGTGTACACCGGGCCGTGTTCCACCGCTCCGCCAATTAGCTTCAATGGCCACGACAGGCAGTCTAACCAATTTTGAAAATAAGCGTTCGCTGGGCACATACCGATAATAAAGGTCCATTCTGATAGCATCTAACCTGCGCGCAAGCGTATGATGTTCTGCGATAACATGGGTCACCCTCCACTTAATGCCTGCGGGATAAGGCTTGTTCGGAACTAATCTAAGAAATTACGTAATAGTCGTACGAGTTAGATTTATTCTAGTATCTGTTGTTACATCTGCGGTAAAGATGTTTGTTACAAAAGAATTCATAAAAAACTAACTGAAACTTTATGTAGGCGCATACAATCTCGTAGATCTACTCTAATAATAAATATTGTTTGTTGTTCCACTTCAACGTTCTTTGATGGTCATGGGCTCAAGGTTCATTACTTAATTTGTAATGATACCATGGCTAAGTAATAAAAATAGTTGATTCAATATTAGAAACACGCTTCGAGCTGTGTGATCAAAAATAGATTTAAGTATATAACGCCGACGATTGAGTTACTACTCGTATTCTCAAAATAGACGTCACGAAATATCGAGTTACTTTAATGATATCTTGCGAAGACATTTTCAGAAAAGGTAGGTACTTAGTGGAATATAAAGATTAATTATATTGTAATCTGTAAGGCACTTTCGTCTCTCGTTATTGTCATTGCGTGGGTAAAATCTACAGGAGTTTCTTTATTGGATATAGACTGTTACCTACTAATAGTTTCCACAACTTTATAATAGGGCTTTTTTTAGTCTAGTTTAGGCCAGTTTATAGCTGTCAATAATTTATATATATAATACAGAACTGCGTGTATAAAGGAGTTAAGATGATCTACATTAACTCGCAATCATGATCGTAAGTTATGTGCTGTATTTAAACTAAGTAAATAATTAAAAAAATGTTCCGAGAACATAATAAGCAGCATTCATGTCCAAAACCACTTTGTTTGGTGTCCACTGAGTGGTGCCAAAAGGTGTCTTTTAATTTTACTTTCTTTTCCTATTCTCTGATTTACAGAGTCATTTTATAGTACCTAAACTGCACCGTGCAAAATACAACATTTGTTGAATTTGCATTGTAAACTGCAGTTATACCTAATTTTGAATATTGAATTTTGTGGAGGGATGACACATGCCATCATATGCAAAACCCATAACATCTCATTATGACATTTAAATGTTCTGCCTTAGGACATTGATGCAGGATGGTGCAAGAACATGCGATACCCGACAACATAAGAAGCATTACCAGTGCAATATATAGAACATAAACACAAATGTGGGTCTTACTCTAAATATAACATACTTATACTTATATAACGGCAGCAAATCTAGAATACAAATACACATCGGTTAAATAAACAGAATCCATCAATAAAACCGACTTTAAAAAACCGATGTTATAAAGATTCAGGCGAGTTGAATGATTGCTGTTTTGTAAAGTCGGTCTTCTTTATTTCGATTATAAATAATGTTAGTTCGTTTGGTTAATGTTTAACTACAGAGGTTTAGCTAGGTATTTACGTGGTTGGTTATTACATATAAACACAACTTTAAAATTCTTTGGTGAAACACGTCTGATTCATTTTAGTTTAGCTGTCAAAATATTAAAGATTTTTGAAGTACGAATGATGTCATGCCTATCATTCGTCCGGTAAACGACTAATGGGAGTTTCGACCATTGATTTCCGGTTTCCCCGATAGACGGATTTCTGCCTCGAATGGCTCCCCGATGTCTTAACAGGGATTTCCGCCAATCAGGCAGGTGATCGCCACCTTTTCCGGAGCGGTTTGTTTAATAGCCGGAAGTAAAGGTTGTATTGTAGCCACAACGAGAGAAAAAGCCTGCACAATGCAAAATACAACATTTTTATGGGACCAACATTGAAATCACAATCTAAAATGTCTGCCCTAATTAAATTAGTTTAGAAAATTTGCTCTTAAGGAGCGTCGGCGGTAAGAGGCGCGTTTACGCAGATCTCCTCTGACTGTCAAGTCGTCATTCTTGCCGAAAACAGTGTTTATTACTAGCATAGCTAATATATTTTTTGTATTGAATGTAAAAAAAAATGAAAAATACTCATCGGATGCAGTGACTCGTATAATTATGTACGGTCAAACTTTACTCATTATGCTTTTGTCATGAAAGCGCTAACCAAATTCAGTAAATTGCATCTTTAATGCTTGATGCTAACAGATGATAAAGCCTTACATGCGTACTGCCCAGCCGATGCTCCCTTAGCCACTCTGTCGCGCTATATCGGACACCTTCCGTTCGGATGACCCCAATTAAGATCGTCTAATTACCTCAAGATGGCACCCTGACCACCTGTTAGCCGTTTAATAATCTAGATCAAGCTAATGAGCTTGCACTAATCAATGTCTTGTTGATGCTGTTCTGACTAAATTTATCCATTATCGATTTACGTTAAATGAACATTCTTGTGAGTGCCATTTACAGCGGATACGACATACATTTTTGTTGACTAAATTGCCAGTTTTGTATGTCAACTTTCAAATAGTTGTATCTAGCTTTACCAAATCTACAAGAGTTGTTTTGAAGTAACGCCTTTTCAAGCTATAGGTAGATTCAATCTATGGCATTTCAGTGAATCTTATAAGTCTACAAGCTAGTGTGGAGTGATGGCGGTGGAAAACCGCAACCCCTTTGTTTCCACGGATTCATCGAATAAACTAACACAGGGAATTCCCATAGGGACATCAAGTAAGCTGCATTTCGATGCAATATAGAATTGCACAAGTTTAATTCCACAAGTTTCTAAGTAAGAAGCGCCGCCACGTTTTGACTAGGGAATGCTCGCCGCGCTGAAGGACGTTGGATTCTCTAGAACTTATTGTTATAACTTAAATAGAAAGACACGGGTCTTAACGCCCGTCAAGTACGAATACGGATACTATGAGTGTTGTGTGTCGTGGTAACATCACTAGTGGCAGTGTAACGAATGACAATTTTGAGGGTAGTTAAAAATTTTCAAGCCCGCCCGAACGGACGACGCCGCGAGCCGCCAGTCCGCTTGTGACCACGGCTGCAGCATAGCACAGCCGAAACGTTAAGCCGTGAGTACATAACGTAACTCATTAATAAACGTCGCGTTAAGACCCGTGTCTTTCTATTTTAGTTGAAATGGAACGCGAAAGTTAAAAAAAATAATTGTTATAACATATTGGATAGAAACCTCCTCCTTCTGGGACTGTTGGGTAAAAACTAGACTGATTTTAAAGTCCGCTCTATGATTGTTATTTGCCGTCTCAGTTTTATGGTGTAAATATGTATAGTGGATTGGTAGGGCCCAAAAGATAAGGAGACATGTAAAGTGCTCCATAAGGGCTACCTTTTCTTGTTTTATTATTTACTAGCTTTTGCCCGCAGCTTCACCCGCGTGAAATTTAGTTTGTCACAGATCGTCATAAATTATAGCATATTATGTTATTCTGGATTATAAAAAATAATACTGTAAAGTTTCATAAAAATCCGTTCAGTAGTTTTTGTGTGAAAGAGTAACAAACATCTAGACATTCAGACATCCAGACATCCAAACTTTCGCATTTATAATATTAGTAAGATATTTTTGACGTTCATAAGTGCCACTTGTGGTCTAAACTGAATAAATATTTTTGATTGTGATTTTGGTTTTTTTTTTAATGTAAATGTAAACCTTCATGGTTCACTGGAAAAAGATGATCGACACAAAATACGTCATCCTTACACCAAATAAAGGCTGTATTATAAAATACTAATAAAACATGGCACTGACTGTATATGGTTATTCTGTTAAATGACAAGTACTTGCGACAGAGTTAGGTAATTTTTCCAGGACTTTCCAAATGTCCACAGAATCTTAAAAAAAACACCATTAAACTCCAGAGAGCGTCTTTAAAATGCAGCCTTAAATATTTGTCCAAGTAATAGCGTATGAAAATAAAAATAAATCGCGTGTGGACGCACAAAGTTGGTGCGCCGGGGGAATCTTTTATCCTGCATTGTCGTAAATGGGTCAGACTTTCAGACAGTCGGGATCCGTGAGTTTAATGGGACTAAAGTTTTCTGTAAAATTTAAATCTGCTTACAGTCTGCGCGGAAACCTGGATTAAAGGGCTCTAAAACAACTTCGATAGTTCAATATTTACCCTATCTGCTGTTTATGAACTTTTATTTTCTCCATATTTCTCACTTGAAGCGTTCTTTAAATAAGCAATTTATATCTGACTAGCTTTCCGCCCACGGCTTCGCCCGTTTGAAATTTTGTCTGTCACAGAAAAGCATTGTATTGTGGCGCGCGTCCCAGTTTCAAAAACTGGGATAAAAACTATCCTATGACCTCCCGGGATTCAAACTATCTCTATGCCTTTCATCAAAATCGGTTCAGTGGTTTAGGCGTGAAAGCGACACAGACAGACAGACAGAGTTACTTTCGCATTTATAAAATTAGTAAGGATTGGCCATATTACTTCAGTATAGCTTCTACAAATGCATAGCTTAAATAACAGAAACCAAATAATTCTACGAATAAGCAAACGTCGCCTGCTATTACAGTTTCGCAATGCGCTTTTGGTTCTCCGTAAACTAATATTATTGATGTAATTAATGGTTTTCAAAGGGTATTAATTACTTTTAGTTGCGATTGAACCATGCGCAAAATTCGATTCAATTTAATTTGTTTGGTTTGAATCATTAGAAGAGAATATGTTTGGCGTTGTTTTGTAATACCACACTCAATAAATTTATTATAAGACTAGCTTTCCGCCCGCGGCTTCGCCCGCGTGGAATTTTGTCTGTCACAGAAAAACTTTATCGCGCGCGTCCCTGTTTCAAAAACCGGGATAAAAACTATCCTATGTTCTTTCCCGGGACTCAAACTATCTCTATGCCAAATTTCATCAAAATCGGTTGCGAGGTTTAAGCGGGAAAGCGTAACAGACAGACAGACAGACAGACAGACAGACAGACAGACAGACAGACAGACAGACAGAGTTACTTTCGCATTTATAATATTAGTTGGGATTTTAAACTTTCGCGTTCCATTTCAACTAATTGTAAGACACGGGTCGTAACGCGACGTTTATTAATGAGTTACATTATGAACTCACGGCTTTATTATGTACTCAATAATTTATTGCTTCCATAATGTTACAAAAGTTGGTATTGGTAAGGTAAGATGCAATTATGCTTGTCGGGCACTGCATTTTAGGTAAAAAGAAGATTTTTAGATTTTTTGCATTAATCCATGATTATTTATCAAATTAATTTTTAATCTGTATCCATATAACTAATTAAATAACATTTATACTTATTAAGATAATTACATTATTAATATTTATTATTACATAGTACAATAATGAAATGAGTAGTACTGACTTTTCTCTATTTCACTCATATCACTAATATCTTCAAACAAACTTAGAACTATAACTGCATAATTTTCTGGTTTCTGTGTCTGTGATTGGTCTATTAAAATAAATGAATCTATTTTTGAGTATTTTCAATGATGCACGAGTCATACTCTTTTATTTTTTGTTGAATGTTCAGCTTTCTAGCTTTCTCACACGAGTAGTCAATAGCTATTACTCTGTTTGTAAATACTAAGAAACCGAACCAGCTGTCAACTGTCATATTTATATTAAAACGGGGTCAAAGCGTACTATTGAAGCGTACGTAATGCAACGGCCAGTGGCAAGGTTCCAAAACTTAAGGCAATAAGTTTTGATACCCGAGGGATAAGTCCCCTCTTGGCAGTGATCCGGGCCGGGTAAAAAGCGGGCCAAGCTTCTGGTAAACTGAATACGGTCAGTGGGGTATTCTAAAACAATGAGGCTGTACATTTTATGGCCGTTTTACTAGCAGATGTAGCAGGCTTAGTTCTTGCTGGGAGCATACCGGGTGAAAATTTTCGCTCTGGTTAATATTATGAAGTTCATATTCCTACTGATTGCTAGTGGTATGAAATGTGATAAATAATTAAAATGTGATTAAGATTGATATTATAGAATTTAAGCCATTTCAAGTTAGAATAATATTTTGTATTGCATTTTGTCTTTTTAGTAAGAAACTGATTAGCATTTAAATAATTAAATAACCCTGCGTATGACAAAGGACCATGTCTGGTTGGAATAATGCATTTCTAGATATGAATTAGTCATCTAACTAGAAGATCATTATCACATTGGAATGGTCTAGTGAAATACGCACTGTCACAAATAAAATACCAGTTACAAGCTCATTAAATTCAATTTTATTTATTACTTTAAAAAGCTAGATGTGATTCGATTCAAATTCACTTGCATTCCAAAATTTAGGCATGGCCTTTATGAGCACACATGTTACTTTTACAATCAGCGATCGGTGATATAACTACTTTTTAGAAACTGATTGTAGTGACCACAGATTGAACACCGCACACGTCAAACGCGGCGATTGAGTGAGTCGCTTTTCAGAAGTTCGATGTGGCGTCACGCGACAGCAATCGATCAAACGCGCAATTCCGATACCTCGTCCAGACCAGGGATGTTATGCATATCCGTAACCGTAACCGAAACTATCGGATATCCGAAATAAAAAAATATCCGAAACCGTAACCGTAACCGGTTCAAAAGTTTCGGATGTAGGTAGGCAGTTTAAATTGTTTTTTGCCGAACAGCCTGATTTACCTTTACAATGCCATCTAGTATTATTTTTTATTTACTTTTTATTCGATGTAAAGTGTGCGGCCATGAATGAACCGTGTTGGACAACTATTGCAAATTGCATTCTAAAGCACAGATATCCGTAACCGTAACCGAAACTTTCGGATATCCGAAATAAAAAACTATCCGTAACTGTAACCGAAACCAGTATAATATTATTCCTATATCCGTAACCGTATCCATAACCGAAACTACATATCCATAACATCCCTAGTCCAGACGCATGAAGTCACGAAATCGCGATGCTGTATCGATACAGTCGCAAAATCGCTGATCGTCGACGTTAAAAGTCGCATGCCTGCTCTGCCCCTAAGAAGTCCGAGTTGCAATTTAATTTAAATGGTAAGGTGTAATGGAAGGTGAGTAAAAGTAAGTTTTACCTGAAATTTGATCGATTGGTGAGTAAAGGGGGGGTTCGTCTCCGCCGGCCTGCTGGTGCTCAAGCAGCCGATGACACGATTGTCTCATGAGCGCTCCCGACACTGTCGACAAAATACACCCTGTATTATATCACAATAATAAAATAATATGTACTTATTCTATTAAGATACAGTTCATGAAAAAACCTACTCAAAAAGAGCACTTATTAAAACAATAATGCTATTTATTTGGACAATTATATTTAAACAAGCAGAAAACAGCACCGAAAATTTGCCGTGGAATTGACACAATATAGTAAAATCGAAATACGAGAAACATACACCCTGTATTAAAATTACATGTATAAGAAAACAAGCCTTCAATCGTATAAAAATATTGCTTGCCAATTTAACAATATTGTCTGATGATGTTCATGAAATGGATGAAGTTCTTATTTATTTTATTTTATTCGTTCTGTTAGTTTGCAAAAAATATTTATAGAAACCTTTAAAATGTTGTCCTTAAAATAACTAGTCTAGGCCATGGATTTTTAACCCAAAGTGTAAGGTACTAATGCCAGAAAAACGCGTATCTAAACTACCTAAAAATAAAATAACTGCAAACGAAAGGTCCGTTTTAAAAACCTGCTCTCATGTACAGGCGTGTGATTTATCCAAATATTCGAATTCCACCAAAAAGTCTGAATGCATAGAGCTTGAATGGAGTTTCGAGCTTTCACAAGGGGCTTACAGCCATCGGTTGATTCTTGCTGGTGTAGCTTGACTGACGCCTTTCTTTTGAACCGTTTGGATCGGAAAATACGCCTGATGTGGCGGATGGCCTACATTTTAGCTTATTGCGACATCTTGAATGGAGGTTCTAAAATCTACCTCGTCAAAACTTCCTCATCTAAGAAATTCTGAGGAAGGAAAAGTGGTTACGTTTCAATTAGATGTCTGATATGTTTACGTTTTAGGTACAAGTTAATTAGAAAAAAGTTAATTTTAAATAAGGTACAAGTTAATCTATATAAATAAAAATGAATTGCTGTTCGTTAGTCTGATTAAAACTCGAGAACGGCTGGGCCGATTGAGCTGATTTTGGTTTTAAATTGTTTGTCGTAGTCCAGGGTAGGTCTAAACAGTGAGCAAATAAGGAAAATTGCGATGGCTTATTTATTGCCTTTAAGGCGGAACAGAGTTCGCCGGGTCAGCTAGTAAAAAAAAAGTACTATTTATTTCTTATAGATGACAAAATGCACAATTTTAGTAAAAAGTAGTCATTTCTTAAGGATGACAAAATGCGCAATTTCAGTCTAGCGGTCTTTCCACTAAGATAGACCTATAAAGTGGTAAATAGCGTCATTTTAAAATAATAAATTGTGCTAGGATAAATGCAAATAATATGATGTAAATTGTGAAATCTAGAAGCTAAAATAAATGTATTTAAAAATGCAATGTAAATATAACTTCCACGAACATAAACCATAGGTAGGTAGGTACCTACTGTTTTTTTAATGCTCTACCAAAGTGTGCTCTGAAATCAAAACTATTTTTTTAATTGAAGTCAATGATAGCAGATTATTGACATTACTATTTAAAGATAAGCTCATCTGTTGCTCGTTGATTGGGTTTTGTCGTTTTTAAGTTTTTTTTTCATACCTGTTTAAGTGTGTATTACACTTATTTCAGTAATTTAGCTGTAAACAAAGTACGACTCGTTACTAATTCCAGCACAGAAAACCAAAAAAACTAACAATGTTTTAAAAAGCTGCAAAACACTGATACCAACTGGAATAATTCTTAAAAATAGCCATTCCACTTTAAACGAATACAGACGCCCTGTATAAATCTGCACATTAACTTACCCAAAATGGGGTTACTGACATTTGCCGGGTGCATACTACCCTCATGACCCGGATTCGATGCCAAAAAGAAGGTAATGTGTTCGCAGATGTAGGTACCAGCCATACGTTATGGTGAAACCGCGAATGCCTCCTCATAAATATGAAAGCTTAATAATTAATAGCAGATTTATGACAGTAAGGGCTACTTTTTCGTAGTACTGGAGATTGCAAAGGGGTGTATGTTAGATTGTACAGCGCCTCTAGCGGCTACTTTCAAGAACTAAAATCTTCATAGATTTTTTTGATGCACTCACTAGCGAGCGCACCGAACGTAAACTCATAGCGTGCACACGTCCTATTGAAGTTTCGAAGGCAATAAGTCTAATCCTACGAATTTAAAGAGTTGTTTCGAATACATTTTATGTAAAAAATGGACTTCAATATTATGAAATTGAAAAATACAACCTGCTTATTAGTTTGTCACCAATCCCGTCCATACTAAGCTAAATGATAGTTATTTACTTAACGGTCTCTCTAACGGGGTACAGTGTAATTAAATCAACGTGATAGTCTCTCGGACTATACCTTCGAATGCGTCACAGTCATTCCCCACAATACCCGACGCGGGCACTAAGCTTCTTGATTCAAATTGACACTTGTCGCACCGCGTTAGCGCTCACCCGCCTGGGATGGCTGCAGTGCGAATGCACGTCAAATGCAATGTACGATTGCGTTAAAACATTAACATTGCCTCTGTCGGCTGCACGGCTGCGTCGCCTCAGTGAGTAATCAAATCACGGGACCTCTGACATCTAGTTTGAATGGATGTTACATGGAATTCTCCCTTGGTATTTTAAAAAAAGTTCTTTTGTGATTAGTGTCGTAAAAGACAATGTGCTCTTTCAATTATAATGTGTGCGGTCTTATTAACCTACGACTGATGTCCGACTCAAAACAAGAAAAAATAAATAAATAAACCATTAGGGAGAGTAGGTGAAATCCAAAGTAAATTAGAGAGCCGTGCTCCTGCAATGGAGACTAAAATGACTTGATAATAAAATTACTAATTAAAGTAAACCCTTCCATCTGTGCTAAATAATACCTAATTTTGTTAGGGGTGGGTTTACTACAAAAGTTAAGGCTGAACTGCACCACCTAACTTTGACCGCAACTAACGACAACCGGTGTTTTTTGTATGGAGTTTGACAGATTTTTGATGTTTGTCAAAGTTAAAGTAAGATGGTGTAACCCAGCCTAAGTGGTCAACGGTTTAACTAGCGACCCTCGAATAGTCATTGTCGCCTGCATGGATTGCCTAATTGGACAAACCAGTGACAAAAACTTGACGTTAGTTTCACAATCGATTACCGATTATCATCGATTAATGCATCGCGTTTGGCGACTTCTACGTTCGACTTTCGTATTCAAATTGCGCGTTTAAGCGAACATCAAACGGCACCGTGTATAGGCGGGGATTTTCTTTTTTGCATTCGGAATGTCACCGTTTTGGTAGTTCCGAAAGGGATTCGATCGGTACCACGACGTATTATAATCGCACGAGTGGAGTATTCGATCGTTACATTACCTCTGATATGACTTCAAGTTCTTGTTAATTCCTTTGTAGGACTTAAAGCAATTTAGTTTTAGGATGAAGCACCATGTTATTGGCTTTATTGTTAAACAAATCACTAATAGACCCCTCGTGTCAGGTTATGCTTGTGTCTTGAGTGAGTTCACCACAATAGTCCAGCGGCGGTGTGATTCAAAACTGCTTTCCTCACATCTCGATGCGGACAGGCCAACACCGACACCATTGGTCTATAGTATTGTCGCTTGTTGTTTCAATGCTACTGAATGTCATCATTCGTCAATAAAAAAAATTTACAACTGAGGGCGTAGTGTGAGTTTCCATCGAACGTCGTCACTAGCGAGCGCGTTAAAAATATATTAAGATTTTTTAGCTCTTGAAAGTTTCCGCTAGAGGCACTGTACAATCCGCCAGATATTAAGGCTGAGTTGTTTGCACCACCTTACTTTAACAGTAACTATGACGATAACCGGTGTGTTTTGTATGGAGTTTGACAGATTTTTGACGTTTGTCAAAGTTAAAATAAGATGGTGCAACCCAGCCTTAATGTCACTTTTTTACGCAGTCGACATCGATTGCGTTTGACGTAAACTTACACTACGCCCCCTGAAGGTTACAAAGCTAAGTTTTAAATTCACCTTGTCACAAGTCTCTTACTTCCGTCCTTCGAATGCATCGTTTGATTAAACACTAAGGCTAGGTTGTACCATCTTACTTTGACTGTAACAAATGTCAAAAATCTGTCAAACTCCGTACAAAAATCACCGGTTATCGTTATATTTACGATCAAAGTTTGGTGGTGCAACTCAGCCTTAACTAATCCGTCTGTTCTCTGGATTTTGGATTGAAATTATTAAGGAAGTTATTCAATGGGAGATCTCATGTGTAATCCAGATGCATAGGATTTTGAGCTTTAGCATAAGGTATTACGTGTCTTACTTTGTGTAAGTAAGACGCTAGACACTGGACAGGTGATTCCAATATTCGGACTATCGGAATTGTGGTTGCGGTATCGGATCTCACTGGGGTGACAAGCTTTTGTCTGGAAGTCTATGAATACACTGTTGTGGCAAGAGGGGTATCTAGGTAGTGCCTCTATGCACAAGTCGTATCCAGTATGCAGCTAGGTAACTTGGTGTGACAACGGGCAGATTGCGGGATTATATAGCCTTGATCACACGTACCGAGTAAACGGGCGAGACAGTAAAATGTTTACTCGGTCGAGACAGTTGGGTGAGCGAGTCACATACTCAAGCGCTCGGCCGAGCACTCGGCGTTCACACACCGTTTGCTCGGTACGTGTGATCAAGGCCTAAATTTCGAAAATCAGTAAAGGTTCAGCCAAACCAACGCGTGCGGCCGGCGTGCACGATGGCGATCGCGATTGCGATCAGACTTAAATGCATTGATCGCTATCGTGTTCGCGATTGCAGGCTGATCGCGTTGGTTTGGCCGATCCTTATGAAAATAATTATACTTATAATAATTATAAAATATAATGTACAATTAAGTCGTCAATAAATTAATACCTTAATACCTCACAAAGTATTACCTTTTATAAAAGCTTTAAGCTTTTGTTAACGTTTGCAGCAAAAGTAGGTACAATTTATCAATTAACAATGTCTGTTAAAAGCACCTTATTTCGAAGCCATAATTCTTAAATTATTCCAACGAAAATGATTTTAATTTAATTTGTAGCTATTTGGTAAATGTATAGCGGGGATTGCACACTAATCGGCTTACGTTTTTATATCAGTCGAAAACAGCAGCCATACAGGTATCACAATACTGATTGATTAAAGGGAATATTAACTAGCCTTTTTAATAGACGAAAAGCTTTATTGGTTTGGTATTTGCTTTTGATATTCAATTTGCCAAAGCAATATTAATATTTGTAATTGAAGCGAATACATACAAATTTTTGGGGATCCGCACGTAAAATATTTTTCCGAACCATTATGAAATCATACCTGTCGGTCTGAATTTTCGTATAAAATATACTGGATGTATATTGTGAAAGAGGTGAGAGTCTTAGTCCCGTCTTAGAGAGCATCTACATTCTAAAAGCAAAATTAAAGACACCACACTTGTAGTTTCTGAGATTTCGTGACGAGTGAGTGAGTGAGTGAGTCAGTGACCTTTTTTGAGTGGTAAGGTTTGGAAAATAACCGAAGGTGAGTGACTGTGGGTGTGATACGTCCTACTCGTTTTCATTCATAAGAATGTAATATTCCGTTCCAAATTTATCTGCCATTTTATTTTCTCATCCCAAAAAAGTGAGCTAATTCAATATTTGTTAATACGTTTGTCGCCGATCTAGACCATCGCTTAACGTGGTACGGAGATGTGTCTCTCGTAGATACATCTCAATACTAGTGTTAACATAGCTCATCTAAGCATCCACTGTCGCTGTAATTAGAGCCGGACGTACCATGATGGACAGACTCTAATTAATAAGCTCTCATTAACGTTAATGATGGTTTAATTGAGTTAACTGCGTACATACATGCTGTAACCATATTAAACTGGATTCGCGCTGCGATTCTTAATTGGAAATCAGTGTAGTTTCCCAGGAAATTAACGGTGATGATTGATAACTTATTCATATTAATGCCATCATATTTTCATCCATACTGTAATAAATCCGAAATTAACTATCTTCCATATTCGTTTTACGATTAACCACTGATTAAGATGGATGTAGTAATAGTTTTCGACGTGGACAAAAGCTGATTTATATATTCTTATAACAAAGTAACACCGTTTACAAAATTATATCTCCGGTAAGTAGCGGCGCCCACTGTATTTATTAAGTCATATTTTGTAAACAAATCATCAGAATGGTTAGAATTTTTTATGTCCAATAGACGAGCAGCGGCCTAGTGATTCACAAAGTACAATGGGTTTGCTGGTTCAAATCCCAATGGGAACTATTGTTGCACTCGCTCCACTCCTCGAGGTCAGAGTCAATGGAATTTGTAATTTACCTTTACAAAAAGCTAGAAATGTTAAATAGTGACACCCAAAGTAGCCAAAAAGTTCACAACACGGTTTTTTCTAACGAGCAAAATTTTTCTAATCTTGTTTTTGAAACAGTCATCCCATCACACATAGTACTCGTACGTTCTGTCAATACTCGTACATATTTAATTTTAATTAATTTTCGAAATATCGTCAATACTATTATTAGTAGCCGTTTTCACTTACTAAGTCCACTTAATAAAGCAATAACTTGAGACTTCATAAGCGCAGTCTGAGCTTGTTTGACTTAAACGACTGAGACTGGCCAACTGTACATAAAGCCAAATACAACACAAACTAACTTGTATCTCAAGCTACCTGCAGAACTGATTAGTTCTCGACCGTGAAATATGAATGTCTTTATTCAATCTATACTAATATTATAAAGCTGAAGAGTTTGTTTGTTTGTTTACTTGAACGCGCTAATCTCAGGAACTACTGGTCCGATTTGAAAAAATATATTTGTACTAGCTTTCCGCCCGCGGCTTCGCCCGCGTTGAATTTTGTCTGTCACAGAAAAACTTTATCGCGCGCGTCCCTGTTTCAAAAACCGGGATAAAAACTATCCTATGTTCTTTCCCGGGACTCAAACTATCTCTATGCCAAATTTCATCAAAATCGGTTGCGAGGTTTAAGCGGGAAAGCGTAACAGACAGACAGACAGACAGACAGACAGACAGACAGAGTTACTTTCGCATTTATAATATTAGTTGGGATTAGATAGCCCATTTATCCAGGATAGCTTTAGGCTTAGGCATCATTCCTACACCCAATAGGGGCGGAGCAGTAAAGAAAAATGTGTCAAAAACGGGAAATATTATTCGAACTAGTTTTACGCGTTTGTACGTGGGAACAGCTAGTTTTGTATAAGATTTGACACTAATGGAGTTTCTTTACAATCCTCTCTATCCTGGGTCTACCACTTCGAAAGAAATATTGACAAGTGCTGACATTCAACGCCGGAACAAACCTAACCGCCTTCATAATATCATCATCAGCTTTAGAAGTTCACTACAAGAAATAAACAGTATTTAAAGAACACCACTGCGAACGATTCTACTGGGTGGCGCAAAAGTAAAGACCCTATTTGGTTCAGCTATAACATTTTTTCTAAATTAGAAAACTAGATTTAGGTTTTTTTAAATGTATATTTGTGCCATTAAATTTCGTACCATTAGGATTTAAAGATGATGTCTTTTAAATGGTGACCTCCAGAGTTGATACACATTTGAGCCCTATTTATGACATTTTGCATAACTTGCCGTAACACTTCCTGCGATATGTTCGTTATTTCTTGACGAATGTTTTCTTTTAGAGCTGCGAGAGTCTGTGGCTTGTTCACATACACCCGAGATTTCAAAAAACCCCAAAGAAAGAAGTCTGGACTGGTCAGATCGGGTGATCTTGCCGGACGGTGGGGAAATCGTCGACGAAATTCACGTTGTGTTCTTATCACAGATGAATTATTCCGTAAGAACATTGACACAATTATTCCACGTTCTTGGGGAGTAAAACGGCCCATGTTTACATATTTTCAGTGTATTTTACATTTGTTCACTACATAATTTTCAACAACAAAATGACAGAAAATGTCATATTAAAAAAAAATAAGTATTTTCTTTAGTGCCAGTACTTTTGCGCCACCCAGTATATCTTTTGCATACTAGCTTCTCGGAACCTTAACTAGGTCATCGGTCCACCGGGTCACAAGCTGCTACACGCGACTATCGAAGCTAATGAAAACGCCAGCCAAACTAGCTGTTTGCAGAGACACCGGCTAAGAAAGCTACACTCGTTAAGTCGTCTTAACCAAGGGTAGAAGTACCAGTTTCGGCCATCTCTATAATGACCTGTTTTATAAATAATATGTAAAAAAAAATGAAATTTATCTTTATATTATTAATTTCTCAGTCTGCAGTAATTAAATGTGAGATTTAATACTCGGTCGTTTCAGTCAAAGACTTGCTAGACAAAGGGTACTTTTCGATACTAATTTACCAAAATACATTGACCAAAATCGATACCTACTTTTAGTAGGGTACTCCATGCTCGTTCAATAGATTGGTGTATATTAATAATTGTGATTTATATTTACCTTTAATCTAGTTATTGTCATTTGACTACGACCGATGGCAGTCTAATCGACGACATCGTGTCTGAAACAAAGAAATGCACACATTAATTTAAAATTCTGGATAAAACATTAAACCTAATAAATAACTGTATTTTAGGGTGAAGTAATTTAAGGCTTTTTTAAATAATATGACGAGCTTACATTATAATAAACTTTAAAAAAAGGACTGTTGGTTTTAAAGGTGTTCACTACTATACACATTTCCGTTGTGTATCAATTTATACAAAAACAATGAAAACGTCAAAGTAGTAATAAATATGTTTAAAAATATATACTTTGATAAAAGCAGTTTAATTTCGAAAATCGTTGCAGAGCCCGCATCATTTCCGGTGTGGTATTGACAGTGAGGGACGTACGAGTACCTTAATACGATCCAATAAACATGCCAGCAATCACACTAGTAATTAACTGTCTTTGCTATACATATACCAGATTTAATATGTACATTATTATTTGCTCACCATCATCATCATTGGACTAAACTTAGAAAACAACTTTCTGCCTAATTATACGAAAATGAATCAAACGCCGGCAATACACGGACCGCTTGAAGCAGTCAGCTGCGTGTAATACAATTTTTTCTAAATATCTGAATTACATCTAGTTTTCCTCAACAAACCATGAGTCAAGAAAACTTTCTAATACAAAGAACATCTGCACCGACCGAACAATAAGCTAACTTTCATCGTATAACATTTTTCATCTGACTCCAATGAAACTCATTCATCTAAATGATGCAAAATTCAATCGCCTATAATCTGAAAGGAACAATGCTTCGGTTTATAGAATTTTAGAATAGGTCGAACTAAGAATAGCCGAAGAATGTTAACAAAAAGGCTTGTCGTACGAATTATGGATCCCGACTGCTCATTGCCGGTAGCACAGTTCCATGATTTCAATACACGTCTGCGTTTACTTTCCCACGTTAGAAAAAGTGCCAAGTAAACATAGAGATGTGTATTGAAATCGTTTTGCTGACATGGTTTCGTGACTGGGTGGTGTGTTACAGACGCTACAATTGTATTTGAATATTGTACGAGTATCAGGTGCGGGCGAAAAGGAACTGCGAAGATTGGTGTAAGCTATGCCACCATGCCAGAAGTCGTAAGTTCGATCCCGGTACAATACAAACATCTAGTGGGTGTTTTCTTTGTCTACGTATAGTTACTGTGCCATGTTGGGAGACCGTATGAATGATACACGGGTTGTAGTTAGTCTCAATTATTAATCTGTTTATTAATGTGAACTGCGTGACTATTTATACGATATAGATTAAAGGTAAATGACGTCACAGCATCAGCACTATACGTGATAAATGTGCTGACACTGTGAACGTGATCAAGACAAGATATGAAGAGATTTAGTATTGTGCATACCGGCACAGTTACCAAAAAGATATAGGTATGTATTTAGATTATTAGATTACTGTGGAACTGGACGGCGCAGTTTACCAAGAATATATTTATTTGTCTGAGCGTGCTGAGGTTTTGTGGAAGCAGCTTTTACGTGCTTTTGTAACTTACTAGCTTTTCTGCACGGCATTGCCTGATGAAAATATGGTCAAAGGTTAGCTTACAATATAGATTTCCCTTCAAGTCTTCCCTTCAGTGTTTATTCCTCTCCTTATATCATAATTATGTTGAATTTCGAGTAGATTACCATCTCCGTGCAGGAGCAATTAGTTGATGCACTCGTAAAAGTATGTCTACCAAAAGTAAAATAATTACAAACAAAAGTAACTTGTCTACGAACAGTGCTACGACTTGTCAACAAATGAAGCAGTTACGAGTAAAAAATTTGAAACGTTTCAAAGCATTTCAAAGTGATTTACGAACTTAAATATTCCATTTTAACTGTCTATTTGCGTTTCGACGTCCAGTTGGCATGAAAATTACGGTTCATATGTTACGATGTCATTGTCTACGTCGTTTATAATTGTCGACTGATGTCCTACCGTCATTTTGTCGCTGACGTACAAAATGCATAAGGAAATTTTCCAAGAGTTCATGGTAATATGTCGCGGCAATTTACAATAATGATGAGGTAAAACGTGACGAATGATGGGCGGTTCTGGGAATGGTAGATACACTATTAACTTGTATTATCATAGAGTCAGTACGTATTGTAGACCAGTTCTCGCTCTTGGGCGGAAAACGGAATTAGGCGGCAACTTTTTTAATAATTAAAATGTAAATGTCCACCCACAAGGTGGAGCGACGACATCATAAAGGTAGCAGGAAGGCGCAGGACGCAGGCCGCTACCAACCGGGCAACATGGAAAGCATTGGGGGAGGCCTATGTTCAGCAGTGAACGTCCTATGGCTGAGATGATGATGATGATGAAAATGTCAACAAATTATACTTTAAAAAGTATAAAAGTACCCATCTTTTACTAATGATAAAGAATATTACAAGAGGACATATGAATTGCACATGCAGATAATATATATTTAGTCAAAATTGCACTGATTACTAAGTAAGTATTTTATAAAATGTACCGCTGTGGGGTACAAAATCGGTTATGAGCTGTTTAACGTTTTTCTTGGCGAATATTAGAGGGAAGAAAAAAAAACCCTGATTAATCACATCGTTATTGATGCAAATAAACAAATGGGTTTTTAGTGTTCTATGTAAAAAAGCTATAAAATTATAGAGTTTCATCACAACATTTCACTCTTAAATCAACCTTAAACTTATTTTTTAACTGAGAAAAAATAAAAAGCTTGTATTGTGATCATGAATCAAAAATTCTCTTAAAATGCCTGACCTCGGGCACAACTCTATTTAAATTGTCAAAGTAGCCTTGATGCGGTGGGAACCGCCACGTTGCACAGAGACGTGGCACGATGCATTATAACGGAGAATATGCTGCTAATGGTGGAACCGTGAGGTAATTAATAGCTTAGTATGGAAATTACAATGTAGCTTTATGAAACACGATAAAAGTCAATAGCTCAATTAATGCTTACTTTAATTTTTTATTTTTTTGTTTCTTAATATTACTCAAAGGTGACGTGACTGACTTACTGACTGACATAGTGATCTATCAACGCACAGCCCAAACCACTGGACGGATCGGGCTGAAATTTAGCATGCAGGTAGATGTTATGACGTACGCATCCGCTAAGAAAGAATTTTACGTAACTCCACCCCTAAGGGGGTAAAACGGGATTTACGCGTACGAAGTCGCGGGCGGTCGCTAGTTTAGTAATAAAAGAGAGCACACCACTATCTACTTTTATTGTATTGACCAAATGTTAGTTCGTCAAAACTGGATATCCTTCGGTATTCAGAATAAACGCAAGTACGCAACAGGTAGGTACGGTTCTTGAAAAAAATGGTTTGAAACGAGCTAGACTGATGATAAAAAGAGAATCTATTCAGTACCAAAAATATATACTTTTTTCGTTACACTTTTTATAACACCAGTTGAACCACCCAATTTTAAACTACATATGTTGAGTTCCCAAAATACACAGTGAACGTTCCTCGAAACATGTCGAAACTAAAAATTATCGCTTCAATTTCCGATGTGCAATGTTTGGAAAAACACCAATGGGCTGGCGAAGCAAAAACCAGCGCCCCAACGAAATATTGACAAACGCCAAAAAAATATTAAATTTTCACCACGAATTGTGAGGCCGCGAGGAATAGCACGAATTCGTATCTCGTTTTGGATGTTTAGTACTGTGAAGCGATTGCTGGGATCCATGACAAGATAAATATCGAAAGACATTTATTTTAGATTGATATTCAATCTAAATATATATAACTCAAAGGTGACTGACTGACTGACATAGTGATGTATCAACGCACAGCCCAAACCACTGGACGGATCGGGCTGAAAGACATGCAGGTAGATGTTATGATGTAGGCATCCGCTAAGAAAGGATTTTATGAAACTCCACCTCTAAAGGTGTAAAACGGGATCCACGCGTACGAAGTCGCGGTCGGCTGCTAGTATTAAAAATTTAGAGAGCTTTTTCTAAAATGTTTGAATTTGAGAAAATTATTATAGTAAGTGCTTGTATGATTGTAAATTATAATTAAATTATTATTAAATTAAATTATTCACTGTAGAAGTCTTTTCGAATCAAATCAAATGTCATATACAATTGGATAGTAATACCAGTAGAGTACCTAGTATATCTACACTTGATCTGAGAACAAAACTCAGAATCTCCGGATCAATAAAGAAAGTCCATCTCTTACCATAAGACTTTGGTTAATGAGGGCTATCGTTTACTTAACAGTTGGCACCCCTGGCGATTGACAGGACCTTACTCTACAGTGGCGCCATCTTGATGACTGCAAATGCGATAGTCCTCCTACCACTTTAGCACTCACCAGTTGGTGCCACTGTCTTCGCTACTAGCAAGTGACAGGACCTTACTCTACAGTGGCGCCATCTTGATGAGTGCAAATGCGATAGTCCTCCTACCACTTTAGCACTCACCAGTTGGTGCCACTGTCTTCGCTACTAGCAAGTGACAGGACCTTACTCTACAGTGGCGCTAACTGGTGAGCGCTAAAACGATAGCCCTCATTGAAACTCTACTCGTATAATGTCTTTTGTATGAACGAGTTGTGTGAAAAGTCCAAACATCTGAATATCTCAAAATGATCCGGACACCTCGAGTCTGCTTTCGTAAACCTGATCAATGATAAATCTAACCGACTTAAAACTATCGGAGTTGCACACAAACTGACATTTTAAGCCACACCGGTGAGCTAATCCTAGATGAAAGATGCACTGAACTCTAGAGATATGCAAATAAAGGATTCCCAATTTCCAATTCCATTCGAAAATTATTCATTCGCGTCCAAAAATTCATATAACGATACTGTATTTTAATACCTAGCCCTTTGTACCGCTAACCCATTGCATCCCGAGCGCTTCAACACGGTGTTTGATAGGAAGGGTGGAAGCCACCCTCTTTCGACCCCAGTCACCCCCCACTCATTCGGCTTAACAGATACAGCTATGGCTGTGTGACGAACTTATTTAATTTTTCCCTTTGTCCATTCCTACTAACACAGCGTGTTTATGTGCAATCGTATACCCCCTGATCCCCGCTGCATGTCTTTTGTTCTTTTTTGGATGAAGGTACAAAATAGTTTTTTCCCTTTTTGTTTTATGAATTTAATTCTCTTTACGACAACGTTTGCCCGGATTCTAAGTACCGCGTTTTATTGTTGGATTTCGCCTTTGAAAGCTTTGAGCTTTTAATAGTATTTTTGGAAGCTTTTGCGATGCGCCGGGGCTTAAAAGTGATATTTGAAAAGTATTGTTTTTCGTGCCTTTGTTATGTCCCCAATAGAATTCGCGTGAATGCTTCGAATGAAAGCACTGCGAGTTGTTTTCGTCTACTCTGTTATTGGTGAATATAGTGACATACATATATTCACCAATAACGATCGGCTGACGGCTACCTATAGATTACATCGTTCGTTCGTTCGTTCGTTTCAGCCGAAAGACGTCCACTGCTGGACAAAGGCCTCCCCCAAGGATTTCCACAAAGACCGGTCCTGCGCCGCTTGCATCCAGGTACTTCCCGCGACCTTCACCAGATCGTCGGTCCACCTAGTGGGAGGCCTGCCCACGCTACGTCTTCCAGCTCGTGGTCGCCACTCAAGAACTTTCCTGCCCCAGCGGCCGTCAGCTCTTCGAGCTATGTGCCCCGCCCACTGCCACTTGATTTTAGCGATTCTGCGGGCTATGTCAGTCACTCTGGTTCTCCTACGGATCTCCTCATTTCTGATTCGATCACGCAGGGAAACTCCGAGCATAGCACGTCCGAAATACCGCAGTGTCTCAAGTCAAAAGTGTTTGACCAGTGTGTGTTGCCAGTGATGGTGTATGGCTCTGAGACGTGGTCGCTTACTATGGGCCTCATAAGAAGGCTCAAGGTCACCCAAAGAGCGATGGAGATTACATAAGAGAAAAATATACTGCACACAAGTCTAATTTAGGAACATGGTGCGAGCTATAGTAGATTGAAATAATGGTTAAACTTGAATAAAATATTTTTGATTTTGATTTTGATAATCCCCTTCGCACCTTGTCGAAATCAAACGATCATTTATGTTTCTTTATATTTCTATCTTTTATTTTTTGGGACTTATAACGTGTGTTAAATATGTAGGTACTCGTAAGTCCATTAATACTACTTACTTTAATAAAACATATATTCCATTGCAATCAACGATGTTATGAAATTTGAATTGCTTCTCTCCTTAATGTAAATAGTCCGGGAACGTCCTGAAACAAAATCACGTCGCCAATTAAGGCACTACTGAATGCTTCCGGTGGAATTTGGTCTCGAGATCTCGATCAAAGCTAATTGGCACCTTTTGATTATGCACTCAAAGTTGCATCTCCTTTGTACATATTTTGAGTTAACTTGTTTTTCATATTTGTGTTTGTGATATGTTTGGATACTCACTTAAACTTTGAAGGGAACCATAGCAATCTATAGCAATATTATTTAATTTTGTATTATTGTTAATCGTAAAACGAATATACATGTAGAATATATATGTAGAAGACTAGCGGCCGCCCGCGACTTCGTACGCGTGGATCCCGTTTTACCCCCTTAGGGGTAGAGTTTCGTAAAATCCTTTCTTAGCGGATGCCTACGTCATAACATCTACCTGCATGCCAAATTTCAGCCCGATCCGTCCAGTGGTTTGTTGATAGATCACTATGTCAGTCAGTCAGTCAGTCACCTTTGAGTTATATTTAGATATTTGAAAATAGGTAGTAGCCATTTTATTTTACTTCTTATGTTAGAAATCCCCTGGGTCAACAATAACACAGTAGAAGAAGATCGTCTAAACGGTGGACAGACGACATCCGGCAACAGGCTGGAGTAAACTGGAGGCCAACTGGCCACCCGCCAGGGACAGAAGTCGGTGGAAGGTTGAAGAGGAGGCCTATGTTCGAAGTTCGAAGACGAACCTCGAATAGGCTGATATAGATAGATTAGAAATCTAGCAGAAAACGCATTATGCACCGGACCGCACTTCTTACTTCTTACTAATCTTCTTCTTCTTCCTCATTCCCTCACTGATGAGGATCGCGACCACAGATAGTGTTCCTCCACAGACTGCGGTCATAAGCCGTTACTAATCTTACTATATTATAAATGCGATGTGTGGATGTTTGTTACTCTTTCCCGCAAAAACTACTAAACGGATTTTATGAAACTTTACAGTATTATTGTGTATAACCCAGAATAACATATAGGCTATAATTTATGTCGATTTGTGACAAACTAAATTTCTCACGGGTGAAGCCGCGGGCAAAAGCTAGTATGTAATAATTTAGACTCGTTATAGCAACATGATTACGATGTACTAAACAACTAGTTATTATATTAATAACCCCTCCCAAAACACCTTAATTCCAGTTAATTAACTGTATAAATTGAGACACTGCATCGAAGGATTTTCGCCGCGCTACTCGAACTTATGGGAACCTACACACCTACCTAGTCCTGACTGAGTAAATGATAGTTAGTTTGAGGGCCATTATTTTTGTGTCAACGGAGTTGCAGATCTGATGTTTACTTATTCGAAATAACGTTAATAATTATTTATGTACCTACATTATTTTTTGTTTGTGGGCTTTGCGCATGGTTCGTCACAAGACAAATATTGTTGTAAATTATTATAATCTCATGTAAGTGAACTACCCTGTTCTTATGAGAATAAAGATTCTTTAAACCGAACTTATGGGAAATCTTGTCTTAACTAGCTAAAGCTTATTGAACAAATCGACTCTCGAAGAGCTTTCAGTACTAAAGAACGGAATACAGACAAGTTTTAATGCGATTAGTATCAGTTACAGCCCTACTTCAACTGAATACTTGCTTCTAGTCGATGTTTCTATTATTAGATTCCTATCGAAGATCAAAGAAAATCAGCACCTTCGGAGTTGCATTTAAAGTTGCAACTGTGTTAAAATTACTACATTTTCACTGATGAAATAGATAGTAAATCTAACATCTTAATTATTTAAGAAATTAGTCGACAACTACAATCGCTAAATGGCATTTGGGTAAACTCGATATTAAATTCATAAAACTCATTTATTTTTGCAAATAGGCTTTTAATAGTTAGTACACTGTTCAATAAATGTTCCGATTAATGTTTGTACCTACATTATCAGTATAAATGTTCGATTTCATTTCGTACGATTTCAACAATCTGGGGGCACGGCAGTGCCCCCACCAAGTCGAGCAAAAAAGCGGCACGGCCGTACCATCCTTTTCTCGAAGCAATTCAGGCCATTTTCGACCGCCTGTCACTTCGTTGTGGATAAAACNTACCTAAAATCGTGTGACCAACGTATTTCGCTTTCTCAATTCAAAATAATTATAAGAAGATATTTTTTTGACTATTGTGTGGAAAGTATATTTAATTACGATGATTTTAGTATATGCTACACACAAATTGAATGAAAATTGTGAATGCAGTAAACAAAAGTTTCATTGCAACCGAAGGTGTGACACGATGAGAATGCGAAAAATGACCCCGTTTTTTATCGTTTCATGTGATTTTTTCGTATTATTTTTGCTTCTATTACGATAAAATTTATTTTGTATGTAGCTAAATAGATATTTTATCATCTGATTTCAAAGTTATTGTTCTAACTAATACCGTTTATGAACTATTATTGTGTGACCATCAAATTTGAGTGTAAATGAGAAGTACCCTAGAACAACTGAGTTGCGAGACTTGGTTTTTTTTGACAAGTATTGTTTTTGATGGGATTGAACTTACTTGCCCTGTATTACTGTGTTTTTAGCAAATAAACGTTTTGAATTTGAATTTGAATTACTACCCTCCTGCTAAGTTGTTGAATGAATGATCTTACGCCCTTAATCAAATTTTCACCATATTTGATCAAAACAATGGATTTTGTGTAAAACAGTCTTTATTGTCATTCCTTTATGTAACTGAGAAAACTAAGAACTAAGTAAATCCGTTTCTAACTCCGTCTTACCAAATCTCTGGAACTAAAACAATAATTGATGTAAGCTAAGAAGTTAATTAACTAAAATTGACCTAAAATGAAAGGTCTCTTGGGCAATTCTTAGCTTTGTTAAATGTAAATAGATAGCCTATTCTCTATTTTGTATGGTAGAGTTAACTTAGTTTTCACATTATTACTGCTAAAGACAAATATTAAAGCTGGGTTGCACCACTGGGTTAACTTTCACAAATGTCCAAAGTCTGTTAAACTCAAAAAACACCGGTTATGGTTATAGTCACGGTTAAAATAAGGTGGTGCAACAAAGCCTTATACTTAGACAATTGACCAACATTAAAAAAAAGTATTAGGCTGAGTTGCACCATCTTATGTACTTCGACTTTAACAAACGACAAAAATCTGTCAAACCTTATACAAAATGCACCGGTTATTGTAATAATTACTGTTAAAGTAAGATTGTGGGCAGGGCACATAGCTCGTATAGACGATGGCCGTTGGGGCAGGAAAGTTCTCGAGTGGCGACCACGGGCTGGAAGACGTAGCGTGGGCAGGCCTCCTACTAGGTGGACCGACGATCTGGTAAAGGTTGCGGGAAGAGCCTTGATGCGGGCAGCGCAGGACCGCTCATTATGGAAAACTTTGGGGGAGGCCTTTGTCCAGCATTGGACGTCATTTGGCTGAAACGAACGAAGATGATGCAACCCAGCCTTAAATTTTATTAAATTAAATTGTAGCTAAAACCAAAATTGAACCATGCCATGTTTGACATTTAAATTAACAATAACAACCTCGCTGGTTGAATCTGGATTTTGTATTTTTGTGACGTCAACCTGAAAGTAAGTTATTACAACTGGTATTGACATTTCAACGCGGTTAGGATTTCAATTCAATTATTAGTTTGTTGTTCTAGTTTGGAACTATGAATAGTTGCTTTGTCCTACGCGAATAATGAAAAGTTTTTCCCGCACTAACAAGTTTTTTCGGCTCTGGGAATAAGCTTAGTATTAGGTATAGGAATAAACATAGGTAAATAATTATGGAAGTGATATAATAATATGTCACCAACCCCTACTCTTCCCGCGGGTGACTTAGGGACTACACATCAAACAGAGAACGGGCAGCAGCGCTCTCTGAAAAACATCAATCTTTTAAACTGCGATCTCCAACCCGCCTGCCAAGCGTGGAGATTATGGCAAAACCCTCCATAGTAGAGGAGGCTCATAGTCCAGCAGTGGACTGTAAAGGGCTGTTGATGATGATGATGATGATAATAATGTGCAATTTTTATGTAGTGAAGTTAATATCGCTGGTTTTTATGACCCAAATAAAATAAATCTTATTAAGGACCTTAAAATTAAAATAAGTTTAAAATGGTAATTTTCTGATGAATCGCTCTCATCAACACCTCCTAAACTTCGATAATTAAAAATTGGCGTTACATAACAATCATGGCCGCTTTATTAAGACATTCAAAATGTAATCGAGACGCTTGCGGAGGGCAGGTCACCTTTGATCGATCAATTGCCCTTTATTTTAAACGTAATACTCGTAATCTAACGTGGGAAGACTGTAAAAGTTGGTAAACAACGTAATGCCATCCCACTTAGAGCTTAGCTCGGAATAGCCTGTGACTTTCAAGATGGATCGTCTGAAAAACGGTAGAGCGATGCAGATTACCGGTTTATTGGACTGACTACAGGGCGGTAGACTTGCTACTTTTAGCTGTGGTAGGTGATTTGAATCCATGAATTCTCGATGGATCGACGACCTCAAAGATCGTGCTTAGTGGCGGATTACGTCCAGCGGCGCACTGCCACCGACTGAATAATGAGGCGACTTTGTTACGAGTATTCGATACATCGTATTCTAAAACATTCTATTGTAGCATCGGAGTCGCGCATTTTGCGTACGAAGATTCAATATGTATAATGTATGTCGCGTGGATCGTTAATGCATTTTATGACCTCTACTGAATTCCTTCCTATGTTATAGATTAGATGAAAACACAAATATAAGTATTGTTACGAGAACAAACATGAAAATTAAGAATGACTTAACTCGGTTTTGTGATTGATCAAAATCTCATTATTTTTACAAGAGAATCTCATGTCCTCGTGCCCAGTCAATATTTGTACCAATTTATCATTATCGTTTAGATGCAAAAACAACAAACAAACAGAATTAATTCCACTCATATTATCATATACATATGAATGTGGTTCTAAGAAACGCCCAATCAGTAAACAGCTTAAATTGAAGTACATCATTAGGTTATTATTTGCTTAGAGACGGTATGTTTATTGTTCAGAATATTTTACTAAGATTATACTTACGAAGGCTAATTGGCGTCTAAAAGAATCAAGTGGATGCTGCGAACAATAATATGTTTTGTTTTGGGAAAAACTCGAGTATCAAGAACAACGGAGTGCGTACTTGAGACTGTAATTAGAAAATGAAAACGATTTGTACTTATTGAACTCATGTCTCGAGTAAGGAAAATGTAAACTTCGTTTTTGGATGGAATGTGATTTTATAACGTCGAATCATAGTGACATATTCTACATGGTTCCATCATAGATCTAGAAATGTCACTCTCCTGCATGCATTTGTGTTTGCTAAATATTACTAGACTATGAATGGTTCTAGAGATCTGAAAGACTTCCGTCTACGGCTAAGCCGCCGCGGTTTTTAACCGCGAGATTTTATAACCATGTAAAACTAATGCAAGCAACCGCACTGCGGCTTTTTCCCGCGTATACGTTTCGGGCGGTCTCGCGGTTTGGCGGTTTACCGCTTGCGGGAAAAAACCGGAGTGCGGTAACAGCTAAAAACGGGATTAGTAGTAAGTATCCTAAGGTCCAGTTTTTTGATTCATAGTTAAAATAACAGATTGTTAAATTTTGCTACTAATGGTTAAATATTAACAAAATGTTAACTAATAGTTAAAAATTGTAATTATGAATAAAAAAACTGGGCCTAAGGCCCGGTTTTTTGATTCGTAGTTAAAATAACCAATAGTCAAATTTGACAGATGTCAAATGACAAGTGGTTAAATATCAGAAAAAAATGTTTTTCGAACAATGGTTAGCTTGACTTTTAGTACATTTTTTAACTATTCGTTAACATTTTGTTAATATTTAACCATTAGTAGCAAAATTTAACAATTAGTTATTTTAACTATGAATCAAAAAACTGGGCCTTATTAGTGTGACAAATTGAACAGACAGTAAAACGAGAACATTATTTAAAATAGTAATTATTATGATGAAGCTATGATAGCCGAACGGTGAAGGGGTCGGACTGGCCGACTCGAGATCCGAGGAATTACGCGGGAACTACTTATTTTTTTTACTAATAAATGATCTTTACTAATAATCTTAAAAAATATATAGCGGAGCGTGCTTACTGACTGCGCTATTCCATTAAGGTGTGCACTTCCACTCAAAAAGGCGAATTTACACTGTTGAAATTGTCCCACAGCGCGTCACCGCCCTTTCACGCGTTCACACAAGTTTGTGTTCCCAGTTTATTGGATAACTTTCCGGTTAGTTTTTAACCGCGGTATTTACAAGACCGCCGCGATGCAATGGTGCTGGCGTATTAACATTTCGCAATGAAAGTGACGCTATGCAGGGTTGGGACTGATTTTTAATGACGCTCGCTGCAAAGTTGTGTTAGCGTGGGTCGTATTGTACTGTCAGATAGAACTGGAATGAGTAATGATTACAGTTGGACTGATTGTTATTGATTTACTCATAGACTAATATCTTGTGAAACTTAAAAAAAAGAAACTTTACACCCCAGGCTTAAAGTAAGAACTTTGGTTTCGACTCGGTGGGTCGGAGGGTTCTATATTAACGTAAAATCCCTCTGAAGTAAAGAATTACTTTTCTGACAGTCGGTTAATTTTGTCAAACGTCGTCTATTTTAACAAAACAACCAATGTTCGACGTCACTTATAATAATTCAAACACAAACTGCTGAGTCTTATAACAAAATACTCTCACCAAAGGGTAATTGAATTATCGACTGCTATAACGTGCCAGGTTCGGTTCCCGATTAAGCCATGGCTGGGTAGACTAAATGGCATAATCCCTCCTAGCTTCAGTATCAAGTACGGTAAAATGACTCCCTGATTGGTAATTAAAATGAAGACTAATTTTAGAGCCAAAATGGCGGAATAAAATGCAATCTAAATTATGTTAAACTGCACGTTAGATACTAACATGTAGTTTGGGGATAATGGTGGGGCTAAAGCATTTTTAAGGTTTAGGTCATAAGCGTAGTCTAGGGTTAAAGTTTTGGGTTTTGGGAATCTTTCTTAAAATTGAGGGTCTGGTAAATTGAGATTGATTAAGACCCTTATAAGTGCTAGTTTATTTTTTAGTTTAAAGTAGATTAGTATTATAAATAACTAGCTTTCCGCCCGCGACTTCGCCCGCGTGGAATATTTCGGTTTTTTATGTAAGCTATGACACTTAGCAATGATGTATGTGGCTTTCTATTGGTGAAAGAATTTTTAAAATCGCTTCAGTAGCTCCCGAGATTACCCCTTACAATTTAACCAATGTACAAACACACAAACTTTACCTTTTTATAATAGAAAGTAAGAAACATTTATTGCCATGGACATCACAAAAGACAAAAGATGTAAATATTAGTATAGATAATTATAGTTATTGGTGACTGTTATTGCCACATTACTTATTAAGGCGGAATTAAACCTAATCATTGTTTGACCTGGGGACCGAATAAAAAATTACCGTTTCGGACCATTTCCCCTAAATTAATTAAAATTTCTGCGGGCTATGTCAGTCACTCTGGTTCTCCTACGGATCTCCTCATTTCGGATTCGATCACGCTGGGAAACTCCGAGCCTCCCACTAGGTGGACCGACGATCTGGTGAAGGTTGCGGGAGGTAACTGGATGCAAGCGGCGCAGGACTGGTCTTTGTGGAAATCCTTGGGGGAGGCCTTTGTCCAGCAGAGGACGTCTTTCGGCTGAAACGAACGAACGAACGAACGAATTAAAATTTCGGAAATATGAATCTGGCTCTTTCCTTGCCCAAAGGCTTAGTATTGCTATCTAGTGAGGAAATGCAGCCAGCATCCGCGCCTTTTTGCCGCGCTTTTATTTTTGAGTAATCAAAAACGTAAGTGCTTTTAAAAATTTGTATTCTAATACCGCCCGTTTTTTTTTCTTTCTCATGGCACATAAAATTCAGGTAGCCGAAAACACGTTACTTAAAAATATCTAGGCAACATGCCTATTGACTATCAAAAAAATTAAAGATGGTTCGATATTGATACCCTATTACGAAAAACTCAGATAATAGGTACTCATGCTCCACAGAATAATAATTACCAAATGCGTTAATCACTCGTCTTTGCATCACCGATCACCAATGCCACCTCGCGGCATCAAAACCAATCGCTAATATCGTACATCCCACTATGAAATAACGTACACGTTGGCCAACTCACTATCCACACGAGGTTTGTTTGCCCCAATTTCGTAAATTGACTCGCCAAAACCAACCTTTCATGCAACACGACCATTCCGCTTAATTTTCAATCTAAAATAAAAGCCGTGTTACATCCAATCTTCAAAACACGGTATCGACGGTTATACAACATCTTAAGGGCGATAATCGCGAAGCAAGCGAATCTTTGCATGGACATTTTTAGTTGGAAGTTATTTATTATTTAGAGTTTGGCGGCTGGCTGTTACACGAGTCCGACGAGTAGATTTGCACTTATCGATTCTAAATTCGAGTTAGAATTTAGAATTAGGAACGAATTTGGCGGCTTAACTTTATTTTAGCGTAGACGATCACCCAATAAGTCCGAAATTAACTATAAGGTTAATTTTGTCTATTGCACAATGAAACTTTGAACACAAAATAGACGAGACAATTTTAGTTGCATGTTTGGAGTTTACGAAACTATGTATTTTTTTACATAAAAGTAAATCGAGACAATATTCGCTATAACTGATGCAAAAATCACATAAGATTGTTGAAGGAAATTTCATGGGATACTTTGAATAATAATGGCCAATGGTAGACTGAGAGCAACATAAAAGACATACAAAAAACCATTTGCCACATATTTTGATGTGCAGAATGCATGGTTCCATGCTTCGTGATGCATTTTTTATGAAAAACAGATTGATGGGAAAAACGTTGTCTAGCAGAAACGGTATTTACATAAATTACAGGAGAATATTCAATGGGGGTCGCGTTGAATTGCTTAGAGACCGATGGGGTAGACCTTCGATGTCTATTTTATGTCTCATGTCTGTAATTTTGATCTTTCTTTCTAGATATACTAATTGTGTATGTTGTATGTAATCCTTTAGATTTTTGTTCACATTTTATAAATGCATATTATAAAAGTATATTATTATGAATCCTACAACTTTGACTGTTGATTGATATTAGGCTTGTGATCCTTTTATGTAAATATCAATGGGAAAGTTTGTGAGCATAAATGGTTCCCTGTTGCATTTTGAAGCAAAAGCTGTATTGTGTTTATTCATCAGAATAATTTATAACGACCTGTGACTAGTTTGTCAGAATTTAGACTCTAAAATAAGTTGAGATCTAAAAATAAAATAGTCTCAATTTGAACGCGGAAATCCTCGACCACGAGTATATTTGAGCTAGAGAGCTCAGGTTTAAACTACATATCGTTACGGAAATACAAATCACGAGAGCGGCAACGGAATTACACATCGTTATTCGTTACTTGATTCTCGCGTGGGTGTTTCCACACTTATGATATAAATGCACGTAAATAAAATGAGAAGTTGAGAAGTATAAACTCAGTTTATCGTCTGCAGCACTGACTTTATAAATATTACCGTGTGGAAGTCTGTTTGAAACTGAGTTTGTCCGTCCGCTGGACTATTGTGGTGAATCAACTCGTGACACAAGCATATTTGGCTTACCACGAGGGGATAAAATATCCTTTAAAAACTTTCTTAATTTTGATCGAATAAGTAGATGGTGTAAAATCTATTATTTCTTAAGTTATCAATTGCGTAATCTAGGTTTCAATTCAATTAATATTATTTATGCATTTTAATTGAGAAAAATAAAAACATTTTAACGGCAAGAAAACAGACGGCAAAGTAATACCTACTTAACAAATCTATTTATGAACACAAGCCCTGGCAGAAAGACTAAAGTTGTTTTCTCTAAGTCCAATGGATTATTTCACTTTGTCAAAGGACTCACTTGAATCGAACCAAGGCACAAAGTATTCTTTGTCACTTAGAAATAGTGTAGTACTGAATAAAGAACTTTATATACTAGATTTTCCAAAGATTATGTACTACAGAGATTTTATATCACTTTATTAAATTTATAAAAAATTTGGTAAGTAGATGTGTTTCGTTGGTGCCACTTAGGCGTAAAATCTTATAAAACTATCATCTTGTATAACGTCAGCCGCCATATTGGATTTCAGTGACGTCGCCTGTCATACTCCGTATCGTGGTGGTGGAAATTTTAAAAGCATTGCTTGAGGTTCTATTAAATAAACGTTCTACAAGACGACATGTCTTGAGGCAAGTAAGAACATGTAATTTTTGGGGTTTCGAAGTCCTGATAACAAAACCTTTTAGTTTCGTTATGTCCGTCTGTCTGTCTGTCCGAGATTTTAATCATTAATCACGCCGAGAAAACGGTAAAATAATATTAGTAATTAAAATTAGTAAAAAAAATTTTTTTTAAGGTAGCTCCCCTCCATGGTAAGTGGTGATGATTTTATTTCATCTTTTCTACCCCATCATCGTTGGATGGCAGGGTTTCTAAGACTATTTTTCGATTTAGGGATCCGTTTGCAAAATAGGTACCAATTTTTGTTCAAGAATAGCCTCCCACCCTTCTCTAAAAATTAAACTTGAAAATTCTGGAAAAAATCATAATAATACTGCTTTTCATGAACTTTCAATGAAAACTATAACAGTTAAGATATATCAGTTAGTTTAAGAGTAATAGTCATTTTCATGTATTATAACATTTCTAAACTAATAAAAACTCCTTAGAAGAAAACATTAAATGTGACCTTTAGATAAACTAATTTCTTGCTTCTGAAATACATTATTATTGTGATAACGACGGACAACTACAGAACACTGCGCGTGGCACGACACGCACTTGGCAAATTTTTACTCATTATAAAAATGCTTTATTGAGCCATGCCATGCCCATCCCTAATGGAGGACATGTCAAAGCTCAATTTAATCAATCACGTCTACAAATGTGTTCTATAAGATGCTTTGGTGTGTAAGGACAAGTATCAATACACCTTGAATCGGGCTAGGAGAGTATAATGAAACAGAGCCACTGCCATTAATTGATGGGGCTGGTCGACCGACGTCCGGATATGCAATGCGATTGTGGTTTGAGTGGTGTAAGGCCCGCTTCACAGTACACACGATACGTCGCGCGACAATTTACGCGACGCGACGCGACAAGACGCTACGACAAACGCTTTGCACGAAGGCCATCAGTATAAGAATGCTAGTTCAATCGTGATTGTCACGCTAGAGTCGTTTCGTTGCGGATCGCGAGACATTTTTTCTTCAATTATAATCACGAATAGTTCGATATAAATCATCTCGAATTCACTTACAAAAGGACCGAGATATTAACAAAATATTTTATACTTTTACTATAAAGCATAGTCCGTTCCGATCTCGCGTTAAATGTGATATGAACACAGCCTTAGATTTCAAGTAGAATCTGTGGTATCCATTTAGTGATGAGTGTGTTTGTGTCTGTGTGCCTATTACGTATATACAAGCCAATTCATTAATTCGCATATGATTTGATTAAACAAAAATAACCACAACGCTTAAATAATCCATTTCAATCCCATCCAATATTTGGTAACATTAACGTAATAAACTATTTGGTTAAGTTTCAAGTTTGTTTATAACAAAATATTTAAATTTTGAAATACTGAAACGCTCCAAGCATTATTTGGATACAAAAACAAAACACTTTTTTCAATTTAAAACTGAATAAAATATTGAGAAAACACTAAATATTGATGGGTAAACAGTAAGAGCTACGAAATTCAAACAGCCAGCTACGGCCGCGCTACGAAATGTATTCGTAGCAAGCCCGTAGTGCTCCGTAGCAATTTTACTACGAAGACAGTTCATACTTTATGGCCTACGTAATTGAAAGCACAGTGGAAGGATTTGTTATCACCCGACTACGGCGAACCTAATATAGTGGGAATGGGTTGTGTTAATACACATTCATATCCATACAATATAAAAATATAGTGTGATTTTTCAAAATAATCACCGAGATAGTTTTCAATTTTTTCTCATAATTTTGAGATAAAGTTTCCTGAAATCCACGCGTGCAAAGTCATCGGCAGAAGCTAGTAAACTACAAACGGGCAATCTGTAGGCCTAAGATGCGCGCCGTGATAACTTTTATCGACGTCAAAATGTATGGACAAAATCGATAAAATCGATTGCCACTAGTGGTCTAAATTGGATAAAATATTTTTGATTTTGATTTTGATTTTGCTTCCAGTAACAGCCGAACTGCTTCGGCAATTGAAGTTGTAGTCACACGAATTTGCAAGTCCAGCGGCTCATATTATAAAGGTACCATGATATCTAATTTAACTACTGGCAAGTAGTTTCTTGGTATTTTAAACTCGGGGAATATCTTTATGCATTACAATAAATCATCACAAACTTGCATATCTATTAGTTAGTAAATTCGGGACTATTCCCACCTCTCGTTCCCACCACTGCAACTCCTGTGTAGCCAGGATCTACAGCTTGACCGCCAATAAAAACCCAACAAATGAAGGTCAAGTTTGTCCCGGGGGAAAGTTAAACTGTCATTGGACCCGCAACGAAATTAATCAGAAGAACATAGGAGGAGTTCGAAATTAAGGTTCGACTTCCCTCTCTCTCTATTAGTTAGTAGATAGTAGAAGTAGGATTATAATTAAAATTTATCAATGAAGAAACTGTAAATGCTCCTAGAATCTAAATATATAAAAGGAGAAACTGACTGACTGACTGACAGATCAACGCACAGCCTAAACGGCTAAACGTAGGCACTTGAAATTTGGAAGGGACGTAGCTTAGGTAGCGTAGAGGTGCACTAAGAAAGGAATTTCCGAAATTCCCACGGGAACGGGAATTAGCGGGAAAAACGGGATTCACGCGTACGAAGTCGCGGGCGGCCGCTATAATAAATAAATTGCCACACAATCTGCCCCTGTAACTAAACTGAGCTTGTGTACACAGAGAATAAATACGAATGGAACAGTTATATCAAATGATCGTGCCGTGCCATAGTTCGATGGAGCTTGCCTAGATTCAAAGCTTAGGTTCAAATCGATAGGAGCCTTGGATTCTATCAGATTGAGTTATGAAAACGCATAATGTAGATAAATATCAGGGATGTTATGGATATCCGTAACCGTAACCGAAACTTTCGGATATCCGAAATAAAAAATATCCGAAACCGTAACCGATTCAAAAGTTTCGGATAGTTTCGGATGTAGGCAGTTTAAATTGTTTTTTGTATAGCATTATATGTAAAGGCATAAAAGCCTGATTTCATTTTAGGTAATTTTGTGACGGTCAAACGTCAGCGAGGTTATCTCGCACCAGCAGGTTTTCATCAACCGCTGCCTTCGCCGAATTCTCGGCATATACTGGCCCGAGAAAATCTCCAACGCCGAGCTATTGGAACGCTCAAGCGCAGATCAAGCGCCGCAAGTGGAACTGGATTGGCCACACTCTCCGAAGGGACCCCGATCACATCCCTAAGCAGTCTCTGGATTGGAATCCCCAAGGAAAACGCAAACGTGGTCGACCCAGGCAAACTTGGCGGCGCACTGTAGCGGACGAGGCGAAGAAGATCGGCAAGACCTGGAGCGAGATCAAGCGAGAAGCTCAAGACCGAACGAGATGGAGGACTGTTGTGGACGCCCTCTGCCCCATTTAGGGGACATAGGACCATAAGTCAAAGTAAGTCAAACGTCAGCGAGACTTCAGATTTGTATGCGCTGTTACGTGATAATATGTCAAAGTTCCTGTGTACGTTATCATCCACCCACAAGGTGGACCGACGACATCATAAAGGTAGCAGGAAGGCGCTGGACGCAGGCCGCTACCAACCGGGCAATATGGAAATTATTGGAGGAGGCCTATATTCAGCAGTGGACGTCCTATGGCTGAGATGATGATGATGATGAACCGCGATTGCAAGATTTAATGTTTAAGATTTAATCGAGACAATTCGTAATTAGGCGTTAAGACCATACACTCATTTTAAAATATAAACTTAACATACCTGCCAGGTACCTATTTTTTACGAATTTCTTTCCCAACTACAAGTTGCTGATGACTCACGAATTCACGATACCAAATTGGCTCTAATTGACTTTTTTATTATGTGGGTTGTGATCACAATAACATCAATTAGGTACAAGAGTAAACACAGTCGTGAGATTACCAATCAGATCTTGAATCATCGTCATCCGAATCCTATAATACTAGCGTTAATTTTGAAGTTCATTCCACTATTACAAAGAAGAAAAATATCTTGTTTCACTCATTAATTCAACACCAATTACAAGAACGGCCAGAGATATATCTTAATAAGACAGGATTTTTAAATTGCCACCCCTAACCAAGTGATATTGTGTTTCGGGCATCGCTATTTTCAGCTCCAAATAAAATGTGGGTGTCTCAATAAAATTGCATGAAGCTCGGTATTGAAATTACGTCATGTCTGAAGCAAAGACATGACAATTGTGAGTAGAGTTCAAGTAAAGAGGTGCCATAAAAAAGCTCTCGCCGCAAATCAACTTCAATTGTGTTTAGAATTTCAACCTTTGAAAGAGAATCCGATGTAGGTGGCGGTGACAATCGTGATATCTTTATTTATCTATCTAAAAGCAGTATTATTACGAATTTTTCCAGATTTTTCAAGCCAACAGTTTAGTCTTTAGAGGGGACGCCCTACTCGAACAAAAATTGGCACTTTAAACTTTAATAATTTGCAATATGAAAAAATTGTCTTAGAAACCCCTAAAACATTTTAAAAGACTTATACCCCACACGATGGGGTGGAAGATGAAATAAAAATCATCCCCACTTTACATGTAGGGGAGCTACCCTAAAGAATTGTTTTTTCAAAATTTTGTTTTACCATTTTGTCGGCATGATTAATATACATACCTCCACAAATTACAGCTCCCTAGTGCCAATAGTTTCCAAGCAAAACCTCGGACAGACAGACAGACAGACATATCGAAACTATAAGGGTTCCTTGTCAGGACTACGGAACCCTAAAAACGAGCTTTAAAGCTGGGTAATCTATACTTATCACTATCGAGTTAGCACTCGTGAAGCACTGACTCAACGAAAATAATTTGCTCGGTATTACCAGTCAATTTCTTAAGAAAACACTTTTGAGACGTATAGTCAACAAAAAGAAGGTCAGACCACGAAAAAATCCATTTGAAATTGCTCTGTCCGACCACGAAACTTATTTAGTTTAGTCTGTTTACCAAATTTAAACTCGCAAAGTAGTGAACTGTTCAAATAGTTCAAATGCAAACAACATTTCGATCTGGAAAACTCCAATCTTTTATTAATATAAATGTGATTGGAATCTATCACCATGAAAGCTACACTTCTTCAGTATCAAAGGCTTTTATGCTGAAAATATGCGCCGTAAAAGATTTTACAATAGTATTTCTTGACAAAGCAAGCTCCTCGCAGAAAGCTTTGCAAAAGCTTATAATCTCCACCTGCTTTTGTATGCTTTATGCCACGTGATACCTATTCGACTAGTAACATCATTATGATAGAATTACAAGGTTATATTAAGATAACCTATTATCGCTGTGGGAGTAGTTGCCCCTTTTCAAGATAAACTTGGAATTTGATGCACTAACTTTGATGAAATAGCGGATGTTTCGTGTCCATTTAATTAAAAATAAATTATTTATATATTTTAGATTCAAAGATGTCCAAAATTTTTTATTCAACTTAATATTTGGGGATGGTAACTTCATCTTACTTACGAGTATTTCAATCAATGTGGATCTTAAAAGGTGGCTAGGTAACTCATTGAATACACTGGTATTCAATATTTGAATGTGTAATGTTTGTGCGTGTTTTTATACATGCAAATGTTATCAGTATATCTACCGCGTTTGCCTCAACTTTCGCTGCGCGACTTAAACGTCTAGTGGCTATAAAATTCATAAAATGGCCTCCAGACTATTATAATAACAGAAACTGACTGTCCGAGCCCAATGAAGTTGAAGTCGGAAAGTAAATTCTAAGTAGCAGAAAAAGCGGTGCCGAGATGAGTGCAAACACAAAGTTTTATTATGGAGCGGTTCAAATGAACTCGTTACGCGATATTTGCACTCTGTAAATTTATAGAAACAAATCTAGTTTAATTCTCATTTATATGATGGAAAGTTTTTCTTGTTCTTTGTTAGGTAAGACACCCCGTTGACTATAAACTTTTGTCTGTATGAACGAACATGTTTCTGGTACACTTGCGCGAAAGACACTTGCGCGAAGACACTAGCGCGAAAAGCCATTTGCGCGCATATACACTTGTGCGAAATGACATGAGCGCGAATGGACGTTTACGCGACTTTCTCGCTCACAAATACCTATTTTTTAAACAACATGTGACTAATGCTCATTTTCACCATCAATCCCTAATTTTTAAGTGACCCCTATGGTAACAGATAAACAGGAATCTTGTTTTCATAGGGATCACTTAAAAATTAGGGATTGATGGTGAAAACGGACATTATTCTCGCAATGAAGTCTTTACTAGGTATTCCTTTCCGGGAAGCTTCACAAGTCTAGTCTTTTATTAATTCCAGCTCCTAATGAAGACTTCCCCAAACAAATTGAGGGACAATTTATAACAGTAGCAAACTCCGAAAATCATTAAACGGAAATGAGCTCAATTTTTACAGCGGGCAAAGTTACTTTCCGTTTGAACTTTTAATGCAAATGCAAACTGACCCAAGATATTGGTTTTAAATGAAATATTGGAAAACCGACTCAATTTACTTTGGAGTGGAGTGGAAATTAAAATACAGATGTCTACAAGGAAATTAGTGAGTATTTAAATCGTTGCCGGTTCTAAGGAGCGCCGTACACATTTGAGATAATCTATGAAAATTGTCGTGGTGGTTGGAATTTTTGTTTACTCACGTAAATTGCGATAATAGTTTCCAGGGATACTTAATAATCGCGTTGGTATGTTTCTTAGAAGGTAAACTATTATTATTATCAATTTATTTAAGCTAACACATTAGTATCGAGTATTAATTTTACTTTGACCAGTCCAATTGTGTACTTATTTTATTTGTTGATCGATTTAATTTCTATTGCACTTATACATATATTATTTAGAATATTACGAGGATACCACTATAAGGCTGGACTGCACTGCACCATCCTACTTTAACTTAGCACTGAGTTGCGATCCTATCGAGTAATCGTTCTATCAAAATGACCCTTGTGAATACGGATTTAGAACTGTTTTTCAATGGGACGACTTCTGAACGTCAGCGAGATCTTGACTGTCAAAATACGTGAATTAGGCCACAGGGCTTGTCTCGAAACTGATTTTCAGCTATGATAGCTAGCTAGCCTAGACCTGCTGTATTAATAGAAGCACTCTTCCTTCCTGCAATCCACCGCGATTGACAACTGAGGTCACAGCCGTGACTTTAAAAGCCGCTATTCTGACACGGCTTGTTTGGACGGATATAACGCCCCTCCTGTCTGGCCGGCAGTCAAAATTTGTTACAATGTGTGCTATAAACCCAATACACTTTTTTGCCATGTTGGAAACTATATAGTTGAACGATGGTGGCGCCCCCCTGTCAATGAGTTTGGTCAGACAGTTCAGTGTAGGTCATTACATTACAACGATAAAAGTCAAGTAAGTGGGTCTTTCTATGACAAAAAGAATTTCATGTGGACGAAAAAGCAGGCAAAAGAAAGAAATCCAGTCCACAAAAAGTCCCGCCAAAAATCTTTTAAGACTTAAAAATAACTGTAAAATTATTTTCATGTTGCAACTACCAAAAGATTTCAAACGAAACGAAATATCAAGGAGCATTCCTGAATTGAATTGACGTGTGTTCTTTTATTAACTGAAATGATAAGTTTCTTGTATGTGAACGGGAAAATTCTTTTAGAATGCTCTAAGAATAACATTCTAAGAAATAAACGAATTTGCTTTGGAAGATCATATTATTGATATCCTTGTTATGTGTACTGGTTTCTTGCTTGTCGAGCGAGCGTTATTGCCTACGGGAAATATAACGGGTGATTAAGAAAGAAAGAAAGAGCCATAGTTTTATTTTTAGACAGTACACGTTACTCTAAATTATTTTTATGTATAGTGAAACGTTTTAATTTACCATAAAAGAATAGAATAGAATGTATTGATGTGTCTCAAAACAGCTTAATAATAACGATATTGATCATATAAAATATAGTGCCGTTATGTTTTTGTTAAATAAAAATTTATGACATTGCCACACTCTAACTAAGGCTTTAATTGCACCACCTAACTTTGACCGTAACTATAACGATAACCAGCGTTTTTTGTATGGAGTTTGCAAGATTTTTGACGTTTGTCAAAGTTAAAGCAAGATGGTGCAACCTAACATAAGAATACAAAAGTCACGCAACGTGATAAACGAGATAGATTTTTGATACGACACCAAAATACTCGTATGTGTAACATGTAAATTTTTGCGAAAGAATTTCACTTCTTTGCCTTAAAAATGTTGGAATTTTCCAAGTCGCGAAAGATATGACTTTGAAAATTTATTTTTCAGTTAACCCTTTATTAAATTTTATATTAAAACATGTCCATGAAGTTAGTAAGCGGTCTCGACTCGACTCAAGTAGGAAATTAGTGTCAAAAGTATAGCAAAGTGAGTGAATAAACATCAAGGAAGCCAGGCTAGTCCGTAACTAATGCCTTTACGACCCAACTGTAATGAAACCACTCTTTTGAATTGAATATAATTTGTGAACGAGTCTAACCACCAAAATGGCATTTGTGACAGCGAAATACTCATAGCACTATGAATAAACTAGCGGCCGCCCGCGACTTCGTACGCGTGGATCCCGTTTTATCCCCTTAGGGGTGGAGTTTCGTAAAATCCTTTCTTAGCGGATGCCTACGTCATTACATCTACCTGCATACCAAATTTCAGCCCGATCCGTCCAGTGGTTTGGGCTGTGCGTTGATAGATCACTATGTCAGTCAGTCAGTCAGTCACCTTTGAGTTATATGTATATGTTTAGATACGTACCTAATTATATTATCTAATACTCATATTATAAAACTGAAGATTTTGTTTGTTTGCTTGAACCAGCTAATCTCGGAAACTACTAGTCCGATTTGAAAAAATACTTTTGTGTTGGATAGCCCATTTATCGAGGAAGGCTTTAAGCTAATAAGATCACCTTACAGCCAATAGGGGCGGAGCGGTAAAGACAAAACGTAGAAACGGGAAATATTAATCAAACTAAGTATTGACACGCGTAACTACGAGTCGCCGGCACAGCTAGCGAATGATAAAAAAATCTGTTTGTTATTTTAAACCATGGAACTGATAGGTCGGTGTATAGATATAGTTTGTTTTGTGACCCAGGGAAACACTTAGCATAGTTTTTACCCCGATTTCTTAAAGGTAAACGCGCGCAATGAAGTCTTTTCATCACTGACCAAAATGAGAAGAATATAGGAGGAGTTCGAAGTTAAGGTTCGACATCCCTCCATTGCAAAGAGGATGACAGTAGACAAACAAAGGTTTAGTAACCTTTATGAAAAGATATGTACAACGGACAACTAATTAATATTTTGTTAGAGTGGCATAAACACATAGACACACCAAAGGAAATAAGCGGCTGCATGATATACAAGTTCTAAAGTAGAATAGCACAAAAGTCCAATAAAATAAGTTTTTACTACCTACTTATTCTTTAATTTTGTTTGAATTTTAATTTAGTTATGTTAGTATCGTTTTTTAAATTCGGAATTTGATGCGACTAAAGAAGGTTAAAGTAATTTAATTTATTTAAATGGCAATGATTAGATATTCTAGTCTTTTATAAAACACTTTGTCCTATAATTAACACCACAGCTTCATATAAAATGTAAAGTATTGAAAGATTATAATGAAACCGTGTTAATTAATCACAATTTATAGCACAATCCATTTTAATTGCTTCAAAGTTCGTATTTAAAAACGTCGCGAAATAACGTGTTCATTATTTATATTCATTATTAAAACAATACTGATTTTATAACATCGTCGGGAAACACGGCACTTTTTAAAATAAACGTTAACATAATAAATAAAAGCCAAAAATAAAAGCCGGAGAACCAAAGGCGAGTGATGTGCGGAAATATTAAGCTTTATGAATTTACATTCTCTTGCTTTATCGAAAATAATTGGGAATCGGACCAAATTATTATTTTCCAAGTAAAACACCGTTTCCAGTAAATATTTTAATTGCAACAGAAAACAATATTCGAATATGTAATTCACTTTTTCATTTATTGGTAACGAATCGAAAAACGTTACCAGGAATTTTTTCAGTTCAATTTATTTCAACAAGTGCTTCCATGAAACAAATTATCACCCAAAACGAAAATTGTATAAAATCACTCAATTTATGATTTAATTGGTTCCGGGAAACGCATGATAATTAAATTAATTTCAGTTAAACAGTTAATCGGATTCAGAAAAAAATATTAATAATGGATCGGAAAAATTTTTTTTACAAACTCCAACACCAGAAAAATAAATTAAACATCAAACCAAAAGCAAATAAAAGGCAAAAATAATTAAAGCTAAAAAATTTTTTTTAAGTCTTACCGAGCCATGTTTAGCAGCAACTAGTGACTAGTGAGCCAACAAAGATTGAGCGAACCGAGGCGGACCGAGCGAGACACGTCTGCCCTGACTGAGCGGCGCGAGCGAAGTGACGCACCCCGCGAGGGGGTGAGGTACCTCGCTTGCACCTCTGCCCTCGTACCACGATCCTCGTACCAATAACTCGGTGCGCTTTGCACTCAGCTCTCCATCGGGTACCTATGATTTTGCTTTCCGCTTTCTAGGCGTTTCAAGTTAATACGGTTGCGAGTTTGCATTCGGTTTTTGGTTTTTTACACTTTTGGCCGAGCACTGTCGGAATGGAATACAACCTTGTTGACTTTCAATTCCGTTTTTGAAGTTTTACGTGTGTTTTTAAGTGTTTATTCAAACAGTCTTAACTGTCAGTTTTGTACTTTTTATTGTACGCGAGCAGGCCGTCTGCGTTTTACGATTGCCGATTTTTAACCGATGAAAAGTGGTAAAGGTTTCCTTTTTTATCTGCGCGCTAGCGAAGTTCGGGGTGGGTTGCACCATCTAAATTTAACTGTGACAAACGTCAAAAATCTGTCAACCTCCATACAAAATACACCGGTTATCGTAATAGTTACCGTTAAAGTTAGGTGGCGCAACTCAGCCTTCTTAGATTGTCCTTTATTGCAACCACCTTTTTTACACACTTTCAGATAAATTGCAATATTATGGAGACAAATCTTTTAACTTTTAAAGATGGTAATCATTAAACCTCTCGTTTAGTATTAGTATTAGTATTTGTGAAGTACTGACTAATCTTCTAACAAAGTCAGACGTATATGCTACCAGCTTCCAGGCAAGCTTTACGGATAATCAAACGGCATATGTCCCTCAAGCAAATAGACTTTGAATATGCAGTAGGGTAAGTGCGTTAGTTTTCGTCCAATTATCGGAGTTGCCAACTTTGTGATGCGAAATGAATATCTTAAAATACCCTTACTCATATGTATCATATGTCATTTTAGTCCTTATATAGTCTACTTTACGTTAATATTATATGACAATAAGTAAATACCACGGGTTTTATTATAAAAAATATTTTATGCAAAAGAGGCGATTTCACTAGTTTTCGTCCAAAAAAATCAGTTTTCGTCCTAGTGTACGCTAGTTTTCGACCACTATGTAGAAAAAAGGGTGCAGTTGAATTATTAACTTAAAATCAATTCTACAATACAGTAACTATGGATTGTGGTATATCATTTGAAAGGTAATTTTGTTAGCTTTCAAATGATATCAAAAAGATTTAAATAAGTTTCTTACCTAAATTTAGGAAAATATTGCAATAGGTCGAAGGACAAATGGACGAAAACTAATCTACAGGAATAGCTAATTTTGGTTTTCGTCCACCCCAGTGCTTGCTCATGACGTCATGGACGAAAACACAACAACGTTTAAAGCTGTTTTTTGTTTTCGTCCACATCTTTTTAACGGTTTTTATGGGTTTATCACTGTTAAAAAGTGGACGTAAACTAAAATGTTTAATGTAATAGCAATAAAGATCATGTTGGAAGAAAAAACATTGTATTTTGTAGGTCCATTGAAGTAAAATGATTATTAAAAATATTAACTAGGTGTCAGGGTTTCCGTCCACGTGGACGAAAACCAAAATCTTGCAAAATTGTTATGCTAGTATTAGTCCACTTAATTATCTAAGATTTCTATACAAAAACTTTAATAAACCCTTAAAATAGTGTTTATTATGCTAATAATTAGACATACGTGCCAAAAACATTACGTAAAGTAGCTAAAACAGTAATTAAACATATCAAGAAAGTTCCTTACCGGCACGTTTTTTTTCTAACTTGACGACGTTTTCCATTCACCTGTGTGCAGCAGCAACTTCCGTAGATTTTTTTGGAGTTATTACTTGTCAAATTACATTTTCATGCAGGCAGAACTGTTACTTAGATATTATAGATTGTAACAAGTCCAAACTTGCATGGAAGGTTAGCTTTGTATTCTAATTTTCCGTATTTGTTTGTGGCAAGTCGGTCAAATGGACGAAAACAGGAGCTGGACGGAAAACCGGCGCAATTACCCTATTGAGGTATTGCAAAGGCTTGTGGCGCATATTACTTAACTTATGGCTAAATATTGTACTGGCAGGTCTGACACAGAATGTGCACTTCGCAAAATGAGCACTCCGCAAAATCGCCACTTCTTACAAATTTTAATGTAATGCTGAAGAGTTTGTTGAAGTATAATAATTATTATGGAAAAGTCAGACCCGTATTACGACCGTCTGTTACATGTAAAAGTATCTAGCGCCTGCCTGAAAATGTAATTGATCATCGTCATCATCATTTCAGCCATAGGACGTCCACTGCTGAACATAGGCCTCCCCCAAATGTAATTCATTCAACCTCCCCATCCATGTAATTGATGCGTAGCACTAATTCGGAGTACTTATGTAACTAAATAGATGTAACGCCACCAACCGGCCATTGCGGATGTCATTGGGGGAGGCCTATGTTCAGCAGTGGGCGTCCTATGACTGAAATGATGATGATGAAATAGATGTAAAGAGTTTTTGCCCGAGGCTTTGCCCACGTAAAATTCAGTATGTCACAGGAAGATCGAATTACTTGACTAATTAGTTGTAACTTGGATAAAATCAATCGGTATTTATAGCACGTTATTCTGTAAACGTAAAGATTAGTTAAAATCTGTTTACTTGTAAAAATATATTACGAGCTTTTTTGTGCCTCAAATGTGTGATTCAACGTGCTGTTGAGTATATTTACCTACATAGAAACTTTTAAGGCATGAAATCATCATATTTAAATGCTCGTTACAGTTTTCTTAGTCGTTTTGTACTGAAACCCCGAGATGCGACAACTATGAGTATAAGCAGTCTCCTGGGTTGACTCAATTGCGGGTAGATTGAGGCCGACTAAAAAGGAAGCCTTTTTAAGGAAGCAATATAATTTCCTTATTGCTACTCTAAAGGATGCTGCATAATGAAATGCACGGGAACAGTTTTCTCGGAAGTCAAGGCGAAAAGAAACCTGCTCCATTTTACATAGGTAATATATATTTAAAATGTTTTTCAGTGCCACTGCGCAGTGCAGCGCATTTCCGTGCTTTTAAGCCATTTTGTGAAAAATATTATTGGCTGGTAGCTGCACCCTTAATTGATGTTTATTGTCCGAGGTGCATATCTTTTCATAAAGGTTACTAAACCTTTGTTTGTCACCTGTCATCCGCTTTGCAATGGAGGGAAGTCGAATCTTAACTTCTCCTCCTATGTTCTTCTGATTAGTTTCGTTGCGGGTTCAATGACTGTTTAACTTTCCCCCGGGACAAACTTGTGCTTCACTGGTTGGGTTTTATTGGCGGTCAAGCTGTAGATCCTGGCTACACAGGAGTTGCAGCGGTGGGAACGAGAGGATGGAATAGTCCCGTGCCACTGCGCAGTTACCAGGCATCTACTATTGTTGTGCTTTTTTTCACCACATCCTAACCAATTTAGTTAGTCATAATTGTTATTTTCTTTCAGGCTCGTAAGGAGATAGAACCTGCGACTTACGAAAAGTAATACGCCATTACCTAAGCCATCAATATATCAAGTATCGTAACGGCTGAACATACATTTGACTTCATTATTATTATGTACCTCATGCAAGTAAATTCACGTTAGTACGTGTATCTGATACAGCAACGTGTATTCAAACTAAATAAATGAAGAGCTCCAATAATTGAGAGCTGGCTGCATGAAATACGTAACGTGGCAGCAACAAATTGAATTAACTTCGCAACTCCCAAACAATGTGGGTTTAAATCTTTGGGAATAATAGCCTTCGTTGAATGCAGGCTCCCGTGATGTTCGCGCGAAATTCATAATACAGAAGTTGCGTAAAGTTCTACAGGAAATCCTGTGCAACCTTTGTGAGGCCGTAGGTGTGTAGTATGACCGATACAACACTAGCGGTTGTTGTTTCTGGAAAATGTATTGTGCTGAGAGCAATATAGGTAACTAACGGGGAGTACTCGATGTTTGGAGTAAAAGCTTTTCAAACGTGAATATGTTGCACCTCGACAGTCACAGTTTTGAATTATGTACCATAGTACCTGACAAAAGTAAGCATAGGTACATTTAGACTTTTGGGGCGCCCCTGATCATTGATGGGCCATTCTGATCTTCATCTGTGTGGCTTCGAGTAGAATAGGACCACCCCTATCTTCCTATTAGAGTAGGCGCACACCGTTGATTTTTAGTTGGCCGATAGTTGTGCCCGATTTTAAATTGTATGAAGAATCGGCCAAATCGAATCGGCGTAGTGTGCGCACTCCCATACATGCCCATACTGATCAACTGCCCGACTAAACCATCGGCTGACGAAAAATCAACGGTGTGCGCCTACTCTTAATGTCATAAGAGAAAAGCACAGTCATGGTGTTACATATTAAATTAAATAATTAAAACTAACCTAGTCAGCGTAATGTCGCAAATAAATATCTTAAAGAGGGTAAAATATTGAAATATTAAAAAAATTGATGAAAGTGACTTTAATCACGAGAAGCATATTGTAAACCGATCAAAAGCTTTAGTGAACAAGCTTTTCAGTCGCAAAGTTTACACAACCTGGCAAATGTTAACTACGAATTTTGTCAATAGAACCCTGTCCCAGTCTCCAACTACATCTTTTCAACAACTTAGTCTATGCTGGAATTTTATTTTAAGAGTAATAGTCATTTGACTCATCTATTATAAAATTTCCCAGTAAAAAATCCTTAGAAGAAAATATGTGTGACTGAAATATATTGTGGTAACGACGGACAACTACGGAACCCTACACTGCGCGTGTCACGACACGTAGGTACTTGGCCAATTTTTAATACTTTAATGACACTCTTATGCAACCACTTAACACCTATTTGTTACCAAGCTATAATCTGCGTGAATAATTGGAGATAATATTTCAATTTAATAGAGCAAGGGATTTATATCTAATATAAGAATGTTACCTTTTATTGAGTTCTAACTTCTGATTAAGGATATTATGGATATGTAGTTTCGGTTATGGATACGGTTACGGATATAGGAATATTATTATACCGGTTTCGGTTAAGGTTACGGATATTTTTTTATTTCGGATATCCGAAAGTTTCGGTGCTTCTCACAGGACGCATTTAGACCTTGTGTGGGCAGGGCACGAGCCGATTCAATGGGAATACAACGAACACAGTAGCTCATATATATACTGTGCAACGAATCTACATAAGTAATATTATTGTGATTTCGTATATTTGAGGAAAAGGTACACAATAATGTATTATTATATTAATAAAATATTTATGTGTAGGTGGTGTTTGTTACAGGACACTTGAGAAGTAGGTACAAAGTGGAGTCTTATAATACTATTTGACAGCAAAATACCTAACCTTATTTTGGGGGCCATATTTTAATGAATAATCACTAAGATATAGTTAGACTTGTCTACGAAACGGGCTTGGTTTTGAACTAATTTATTTACTTATGTATTGCACTGCGGTCAAAGTACCGAGAACAATTTCCACGCGTAAACTCACGGGCACATCTAGTCTAAATTATCGGCTCGAAATCTCTTAATAAATTGGCTATTTATAATATCTCGGAATACTTGTTTTTGTTGTTAATGTTTCATCCAGACCCTTTACTAAATAGGTTAAGAGGATTATAATAAATCTTGGCTAAAAATAGCCACGATTATATCTTCATGGAAATCTAATAATAAGCTAAGTTTTATAAATATGACTAGCGACCTGCCCCTGCTTCGCACAGGTAGGTATTATACTTAAAAACCTTCCTCTTGCATCACTCTATATTTTAAAAAGAACTGAATCAAAATCCGTTGCGTAGTTTGTAGCGTTGCAGTTTTGGCTGTTTTCACAAATTGATATTTCTTCTCGATATTTGGATTTAGGATACCACTGGCGACATCTACCACTTGCAATAGATGGCGCTTTTTGCTCAGTCAATTCAAATATATTTTATTGAAGCATTTCCTAATGTTTTTGTTTTGATTATTCTATTTTTTAATAGAATATTTTCAGTGTTCAGGAGATTGTTTTCATCATGGTTTTTATTAGTATTTGCTTTTTTTTAATGGGCGGCGAAACGGAACGTCTCGCGACACCTCTATGAATCGCGGCTGTCAGTTGAGCTGTCAGATCACTTTGGAATTTTGGTCGATCTTGCGCAACCGCAATTTTATTGTTTTCTGGGATGTAATCCCCTTTTGTTTTAAATCGTGTGATGCGGAATGCATCCACGATAATTTCTTAATATAATTAAAAATGATCACACATGAGGTAAGTTCCCGTCGGAGAATTTATTTATTTTTCGTGATTGATAATTTTCGTATTCCAGTACGTGGTATTTCAATGTGATCGTTTCTTTCAGAAATTCCCTAAATCCTGTTCGGTTGAGGGTATTGGGATGCTGAAGACTGTGAGTGAAGCTCAGATTAGCGAACGGTCTTCGTAAGTATTTCTTTCCCATTGCGGTTTTTTTCATAACCTAATGCCACGTTCCACATGTGATCCTGACACTCGTGTTTTTCGTTTCAGATGCATTTCATATTTTAGATATTTCAATATTTCATATTGATTTCTATAATTATTACTCCTTTCTGAACTGCTGATCTCTTCGCATTTCCTCCTTGTCATCAAACCTCTGTCTCTGCAAGAGTTTGAACGCTTTCCTGTCGAGAAAATGCAAGAGCTTCATCTGGTACTGCGCGCTTGAGGCCGTGGAGGACGCTGCTTGTAGCCTAAAAGTGTGCGAGACCCGTTGGACCCCGGAAGAAGAGAGGAACGTTCAGGGTAACGGCTTATAACCGCATGGCTTCCAAGGTACCCACTTTTCCATCCTTCAAGTAGGAGTCTTTCCGACCTGACATCGCGCAGTTATCTTAACTAGTAGAGTCTTTTAATATTTAGGCTGAGTTTTAAGAAATTTGTAGTGGCAATAATATTCACCAAACCGAACCTATTTAACGACCCTGAATCCCTTGAGGTTGGCACTATCTATTACAGTGGTTATAATATCTTAATTGTTAACTGTATATGAGCATACGAGATAAAAATAAATTGTGTCAATTGAGAGGGAGCTGTTTTATTTACATTTTTTAATTTCATACAAGGAACGGTAACTTATATAAATTTCTGCAAGCCGGACAACCTCTTTTTCACGTGCAGACAATTCACCATCTTCTCTGTCTGCACCGGTGGCGGTTCAATTCCAGTCACCAAGTCACCAGGAAAAAATCCTTTCTTGCAAGTTTTAAAGATCTAAGCATACATAGAGACAGAAAGGAAAGCGACTTTGTTTTATAATAAGTGATAATATAACTCAAAGGTGACTGACTGACTGACTGACTGACTGACTGACTGACTGATAGTGATCTATCAACGCACAGCCCAAACCACTGGACGGATCGGGCTAAAATTTGGCATGCAGGTAGATGTTATGACGTATGCATCCGCTAAGAAAGGATTTTACGAAACTCCACCCCTACCTAAGGGCGTAAAACGATATCCACGCGTATTAGATCGCGGGCGGTCGCTAGTGTAGTGATAATGTAATTTTACATGAGTTAATATCTCGCGTACAATGCTTCAATGCTTTTAGCATCGACATACTAACAAAGCCCAAACAAGTAGCTTTGACAAAATATTATGCATAAAGAGAATAAATATACATAATGCATTGCGAGTTCCTGGAACCGTACAATACACGTGAATGCGACATCCGACAACGTATTTTGAACGTATTTGTGTTGTTAAGCCTTTTCGTGAAACATTCTGCTTTCAGTATTGAATTTAATCATGAATTTCTAGCTTCATTTCGACTGTTACATTTGTACGGCTTACCTACGTGCTATATAGTTTTCAGCGAACAATACAATAACTGGTTTAAACAGGTACTATTTATAAAAAAGTGACTTACATAATACTGGCATGGAGGTGCAATGGTTGAGTTTTACCTATAACAATATACTTTGAATGAGTACAATTAGTTGAGAAAGTTTATGAAGAAGGTGACATGATAAGATAGACAGAAACTTTATCGACACAGTACATAAACATATTAACAACAACACAACGAGAATAAATGGTAAATAAAAACAAAGATAAATTACAAATCAGGGCCAGTCTGCAAATCAGCGCTGAGCTTATATACCTCAGTATTATTATGCTGAGACTGGTACCTTTTGCTCCTGCTACACCTTTCTTTGTTTATTTTTATTTTATAATCCTGTGTATCTACCTATCTACATGGTAATTTAGTTTTAGTTATAGTAGTAGTAGCAATAAATATAATTCATTTTCAAAGCATGTCAAGAAGCTGGTCTTCCGCGGGCGCCCTTGCTATTGGCATCGCGCATCCCCTTGAGGAGACACCGACAAATGCAAGCTATTATATTAAAATTAAAAACAATCTACGATTTGGTAATGTTTTATGATGATTGTTAATTTCTAGCGCACAAATAAGTTTTATTCACGTTAACCCTCTTTTTAAGAGGTTTTGAACCCCCCGCGTACGTTCCACGCAAGCTCTGCGCACACTATGTCAATATACTCAAAGCCTCCGTGGTTATAAAAAGGAAGAGTCCTAGAATCAGTGCCTAGACAGGCCACCGAATTAAAAAATTAAGTACAGTCAGCGTTAAATATTTCGTGACACCTAAAGCGGCCATAAAGTTTAGAACGCATCCTTATTCCAAGTAACAAAGACGTGTTGCGAACTTTTTGGTCACTTTGGGTGTCACGAACTGTTTCACGCTGAATGTACCTAATTTGCATCATTGTCCTCAGTTTAGTTAGAGCGCTGCAGACATGAATCATCGTAAGTCCGAAAAGAAATGACGATACATGCGTCAGGCGGCATAAGCTCTCGGTCGTAACAGTCATGCCAAAAGTTTATGGTGACCTAAAACTTCTGGCACTAGCATTGTTATGAACCACGCTACACACAGTATTGCACAGTTAGGAATGCATCAGAAAATACGTCATGTTTGCTCTAAAATAGCACCTAAGGGTATAAAAGCCATAATTATTAGTTTGATGAGCTGTCGTGTGTACAGTGAGTTTAGCAGCTGCGTAAAAAATTACTTACATGAAATGTCTGACACATTGTACAGCGCCCCTAGCGGTTACTTTCAAGAATTAAAATCTTCATAGATTTCTTGACGCACTCGCTGGCGAGCACATAACGTAAACTCATGGTAAGTACAAAGTCATGGCATCTCATGGTAAAGCTGCAGTAGCTACTCTGTGATTTTTCACGCATCCGCATGATATTTTAAGCAACGCCGTCGTTTTTTAACACGTAAATAAATCATTGACATTTTAATACGCGCACTATTTGCATATTGGCATTCAATGAATTTTAATTTCCTATTGTATATTTATTCGGTTCAGACAGTGCAAATTAATGGATTTCAGAAACAGAATAATTATATTGTGTATACAGCATAAATAAAAATAAAGCTTGTATTGAAAAACATTGTGATGTGGTAACTTCTGATATTTCTGTATGAATAAAAATGTTATAGACGAAGAGCTAGTGAACGCCAGACCTAGGTACGTCATTTTATAAAAGCTGAAAGTTTGTCAGCGTATGCTCCCAATATAGGATATAATGTTGGTGAATTATGAAGTTTGGGTCATCGTGGCTTTGGCAGCGACCCTAAAAAAACTGTCTGGCATGGAGTTGGAACTGTCAAAACTGTCTGGCTGTAGGAGAAATTAAGAATTGTTTTAAAAATTAAAAATATTTATCGTCACGTTGCAAGTATAATGTTAAGACAATACTTTCTTATAAAGGCCTTCAAGCCATGTGTTCACTTGAAGCTCGCTGGACTAAGGATCATCTTCATCTTTACTGAACCGTATGCAAACTTGCAATATTTTGATATTATATTTGAAAAATATTAGCTTTATCAAGTTCCTATCTTCTGCCCGCTTGTTCTTAAATCTGGATCGGTTGGAATTATCGTACAGTTGGAAGTAAATTCGAAATTATCGTACAGTTGGAATTATCGTACAGTTGGAAGTAAATTCGAAAATAACTCTTTACAAATTCTCAGATTTCATTTTATTTGAAACCAAAGTATCAACATGATCTCATCTCTAAGTTTTGAGTCGAGTATTTGTAAAGAGTTATTTTCGAATTTACTTTTTGTTTTGATGTAGATTGTGAACTTTCAGCGGCACTCGTGTTCCTTGCTTATTTACAGAGTTTTGGAGATGCAGCTTCGAATTAAGCAGAACGTAATTACGTTAGACCCTCTGAGAATTTGTGTCGAATGCCAATTTAGTAGGATTAAAAGAACGTACCTACTGCAGTTGCGACCTCTAGAGATACGACTTTGTATAACAAGTCAAAAAGTCGTTAGCTTTTACAAATATTTTCTTTTCGGTCTTTGGATAGCTTTGGTCTTTATATTTACCTATCAGAAACTCTAAGGCTGGGTTGCACCTTACTTTAACTTTGACAAACGTCAAAAATCTGTCAAACTCCATACACAAAACACCGGTTATCGTTAAAGTTACGGTCAAAGTTAGGTGGTGCAACTCAGCCTAAGTAACTACATTTCTTGAGTCATACAATTTATTTTCATATCAATACTGCCTGGATGCGGGCAGCGCAGGACCGTTCATTGTGGAAAACCTTGGGGGAGGCCTTTGTCCAGCAGTGGACGTCATTTGGCTGAAACGAACGAACGAACGAACTGCCTACTTAACATATGAGCTTGGCATATGAGTCAGGTGAAAAACAGAAACAAATGAAGACAAATGCTTAATTTGGAATCAAGCTTGTTCCGAATTTCAGAATATTACACCCACATTCATATTCACATTCGGCGTTAGAGGCGCTACGTGCTTCGCAGCTCGGGTTTGATTTGCCAGCGTATTTCACCGCCACACACGACCGCTTTGATTGCAACTGCGGCAACAAACGCCAATCTCTGTGAAGGCGGAACTATTTCCTAACAGTATCCTATTACCTTTTGGCGGCATGTAGGTGTAAAGTCAGTTCAAATGCACGCTGAACGCGCTCGGCTCATAATTTTTACGTAACTAACGTACGTTTGATCGCACGTATCCACACAAAGGATATCGCATTTTGGTACACTTAATAAGACAATGAATTCCACATCACAATAGCTGGCTCCAGATATTTAATTTGCGAGACATTGTGAGTATTTTTTCTGTGATTCGCAGAATCCAAGTTATATTCGCCGTAGTGGCGTTCTCACATGAGGCATTATGATATCAAAGAGTTTATTAAAATCTGGGTATTTTATGACAAATATTTTGACAAATACCTATTTGTCGGCCGTTTGGTGTAGTGGTTCGAAACGGACTACTATTCCGGAGGTAGCGGGTTCGATTCCGACACAGTACAAATTATTGTACATGTATTGGACTGGGTGTTTTCTATGTAAGTATAATAAAGTATGTATTTACAAAAAAAAGTATTTAAGTATGTTTATATCTGTTGTCTAGTACCCATAGTATAAGCTTTGCTTAGTTTGGGACTAGAAGCGCAGTGTATAATGTCCAAGGATATTTATTTATTTTTTAAATCACCCCTAATTAAGAGAAGATTGTTATGCTTGTATAGTAAGGAATATTCTTAAAAATACCTCTGTTGTTTACCAAATAAAGTGTTGTTGTTTGCTCTCACTTAACTGCGTCTCGAACTTTAAGACAACGCAAGGCAGTTTCTCTTTCAAGTTAGCTGTTAGTTTTATAGGTATATTTATAAAGTTTTTCTTGACTATTTTCTCTTATTATGTAAGTTTTAATACAAAGTTCATCAAAATAAGACTGGGATGCTGAGAAGTCCCGCCAACTGGTTGCAAACTTACTGAAGTTGATAGGGCGGGCGGAACAAATACTCATACGCTTGCCGGCGCTACTCGTTCCGCCCAAAAACGGAATAAATGCAATGTCCGTAAATGAGTTTCATTCAGCCACAGAATAATAATAAGTACTACGTACAGAAGTTTTACTTCGCGAAGGTATTTAAAAAAATGTAAGCTCAATCTCATTTACTATATGGTGTAATTTAGCCTGTCTCAAGAGTCAAGCACCATTTTGTTGACAAACGTCAGTGATCGGCACTGCGCCGAAGCTATAGGGCTGACTTCGGTAAAATGATGTGACGTGAGGTGCCAAACTGCGGAAAATGGTGGAGGAAATACATGATTTAGCATGAATTATCATGAATAATATTAACTACTTATTTACCTCTCAGTGTCTTGAGGCAGCTTAAAAAAGTACATTCTTTGTTTTTATTATTATTTAGGCAGTTATATACTGCACAGTATTTAGTACACCAGTTTCTTTATTTTCTTCCATCATACACAAGAATACGCGTGCGTGAGTCAATGTTCGCTCGTATGTGAGGCCTTGTCGAATAGTATCCTGTAGGTGGGCCATCGTGCGTGTTTTGTTTTCGATGTAAACTCGCGAAGATGAACAGGCCTGATTCTGCATTCATATTTGACTACAGATAACCCGCAACTTGGTCCCCGCGGACTTCAGATTTCTCTTGTAAAGTTTTGACTTCAGTTGCTTTCTCATTTCATGAAACGTAATACTCGTATTACTTGTGAAAAATGTTATCATGTCACACCTTTTAACTCTACAGCATTTTTTAATTTTAAACGTTAAGTCAAATATGCAAAGAAAGCTAAAACGAAAACTTGGGTACTATGAGAAATGAAAACTTCTTTTAGGTAGGTGAGTAACTAAATTTTTAACGAAATTAGCCTACATATTTTTTTAAAATATTTCTTTGAAAAAATTAATTTCATAAAACTCTCAAATCAACACGCCAAACTGGTAAACATGGACAATTCGTATGGCCAGTTAGTTTTCAGTCCAGCTTGCCAGATCGGGCGGAACAACGCCGTTGTCCACGCTGTCAATCAAGCGCGCTTGTCCGCCCTCAATGGTGGCGCATCTAAACACGCTTCCATTTTGTGTGCTCCAATTGAATAGGCCGTCACAATTAGTGTTAGTCCAATTATGATTAATGAGGCCAGACTGATTGAAATTTCAGGAGAGGCACTAAATGGTCGGGCTCGAATTATTTTGGTACGGTGTTAATATTGATCGCAAGCTTATTACTTGAAGTAGTTCAAGAAGGAGAGACTGAGGTGAATTGTAACAGAGGAGAGTTGTGACGTTGTCGATTTGAGGATACCTAGTTAATCAGCGAGCTGGCAACAGTGCGCATTTGTTAGCTCGAGACTTGAAGTAAAATACGCGCACTGTTACGAGCTCGCTCATAGTTACTAATTTAAAAAAATCGACAATGTCACAACTCTCCTTTGTTACCTACCAATAATATTATTATTAGTAGTAGCTAATAGCTCATAAGATAGGTCGCCTTAATTGATGTTTATTGTCCGTGGTGCATATCTTTTCATAAAGGTTACTAATTAAACTTTTGATTGTCACCGCTTTGCAATGGAGGGAAGTCAAACCTTCACTTCGAACTCCTCCTATGTTCTTCTGATTAATTTCGTTACGGGTCCAATGACAGTTAAACTTTAGCCCGGGACAAACTTGACCTTCATTGGTTGGGTTTTTACTGGCAGACAAGCTGTAGATCTTGGCTACACAGGAGTTGCAGCGGTGGGAACGAGAGGTGGGAATAGTCCCGAAAAAAAAAACTCTCCTCTGTTACAACTCACCTCGGTCTCCCCAACTGCGAAAATACACAAATACTTAAAATAAAATGTGACGAAATAAAATGTAAAGTAAGTTCCTATCACCTCTTTTTAAATCATTTGAACTTCTAGAGCTGTCCCGCTGCAAGCTGTATTCCGGTCGCTTGCTTCCAATTATTTTCTTTTTATCAGTGGAGCACTATGGTTCAATGAGCAATGCGGGACATTCTTTACTTTACATTTTAAAATGAACGCAGCAAAAGTAGTTTAAAATAAATGCGACAGCAATAACGTCAAATAAATTGATTTGACACTTGGTATTCCCGTAAAGTGTAGCAACTGTGGTGTATGACGAGTCAAAAATGAATTATTTGAAGTGCAACAGTTTCTATGTTCTATGAGACCAGCTCGATATGTATTCACCTATGACTCAAACTTTGCAAGCGTTACAATGAGAATAACATCCTCTAACATGTTCCAGTAAAGAGTGATTTTACTGTAATTAATTTGTGTATTTGCCTGAGATTTAAATCCAATCTAATAAAAGCAGAATTGACCCAAAATTGGTACTGTCACAACTGCAGTCCCCTGAAACGTTAAACCTGAATAAAGTTCAACACCTGTCGACGTATACAACATTCTGTGCAGCTGACTGCACTAATGGGTTGCCGAGGACTCGCCCGAGCTAAGAGCCTCGGAGGCGTAAATTAGATTCTACCTGTCTTGTCTCCGTCTCAGGCCCTACTAACTACCGGATCTGTCGCCCGACACGTCGACTAATCGCCAACGCGCCGACCAATCAAGCGATCGGACGATGAAAGCGGTAGGTTCAGCCAAACCAACGCGATCAGCCGGCGTGCAGCGATGGCGATCAATCTTAATCGCCAATTGCCATCGCTGCACGCCGGCTGATCGCGTGTGATCCCGTTGGTTTGGCCGAACCTTATGATCGCCATCGCTGCACGCCGGCTGATCGCGTGTGATAGCGTTGGTTTGGCTGAACCTTTAGAGAAAGAACCAGTGAACGCCAGATCTTCATAAAAGCTGATTTGTTAACGCTTGCTTCCAACATAATTGGACAATCATAAAGTTTGGGTGGTCGTGGCTTTGGCAGCTACCCTAAGTTGCTTTTCTGGCCAGGGTTTCGAATTGTCAAAACTATATGGCTGATGATCAAACATCTTGTAAATGCCCAAATATTATACAGGCTGTCTTTTTTTAAGTATGGATGAAACAAAAAGGATTGATTCTACGACATACTACTACTACTACTTAAAATCAACAACTTTCCTACATAAAAATATCGAAGTTCTGAAAAAACTTACAACTTACTATACAAATTAGCTGTTTGGTGATGATAATTTGTATGGAAAAGTTTTTTAAAGATTTGAACTTATTTATCTTGAGGAATATTTGCATTTGACCACTAGAATCAATCCTTTTTGTTTGATCCATGCTTAAAAAGACACTCTAATGCACAAATTAGCTTATAAGTAATTTAAGTAGATTCACTGGCTCTTAGTCCATAAACTCCATACGTGCCGTGGGAATTCCGAAATCCGAAGGTTCAACGCGTTCTAGTTGCTTTAATTATGCAACTGTGAATAAAGGCGGAAAAGTCAATACAGGAACGGCCTGTATTAATCACCAGCTTTGCTGGCTTCAACGCTATGCATTATTGATACAACCATTTGTATGCACTGTACTATTTGTTTCCATTTTTCATACGGATGATTGTATTGTTCCGTTACGATTTGGTATTTGTTTACTGTGGTGTACGATAAAGTAGTTAGGTATATTCTTTGTATCTATTATCCATTTATTAATGTAATAGATAATTTAGGATAGGTAAGGATTTTTCATTTAGTTATTTAAATTATAAACAACTTGAAAAAATCGAACTACTTACGGCGGGAATCGAATCCACGACCTTTCGCTTGCCGGGCGACTGCTCATCCAGGTGAGTTACTTAGACACTGGATGAACCCGTCGTAATCCAGCGTTTATCCTACTAATATTATACGAGTAAATTCGAAAGTTTGATGTCTGGATGTTTGTTACTCTTTCACGCAAAAACTACTAAAATGATTTTGATGAAACTTTATAGTATTATTGTTTATAACCCAGAATAACATATTATTATCTAGGCTATAATTTATGACGATCTGTGACAAATGAAATTTCACGCGGGTGAAGCCGCGGGCAAAAGCTAGTTTTATTATAAAAATATCACCTATTTCCTTTACGAGAGGCATAGAATTCAGGGGGAGGAAGTTGCATAACTACCTATGATAGGGAAGATCACCCTCGCTCCAACAATGACATCAGTAAGTGTATAACGACCAGAGCTGCTTGGCGATTGATTTATCAAGTCCGTTTTAAAAGATGTATCGACTCCGATGTTATAAAAGAACTTAATTAAAAAATTTCAAGTGCCTCTACTTCAGTTGATGACATAAATGAACAATGTATCATGTTTTTTCTTAATTCATCCCACTAGACTTTAAAATTTCAGGCGCAAAAATAAAATGGGACTTTTAGAGAACAATCGAATTATTCTCTACAAAGTGAAATCACATGAAATTGATTTTAAAATGAAAAAGCTGGCTTAAAAATACCAGTAAACTTTTCTAAAGCTAGCAATTTAATGAAGAAATGACGTTGAAATTTTATATTCGTAGAACCTAAAAACAGCAAAAGAGCTAACAATGCTCGAGTTGCTCGTTCGAAAAATAGAGTAGAAACGCCTGACAAAAGCTGTCCACGGCGACTTTTATCGATAAAATCGAGACAACTTCGCCAATATAGCTATACTACAGTGTGGTTATACGTACCAAAGATACTAAACAGGGATGTTATGGATATCCGTAACCGTAACCAAAACCGGAATAATATTATTCCTATATCCGTAACCGTATCCATAACCGAAACAATATAATCCATAACATCCCTAATACTAAATGTCCATCGCGATTCAGAATCGATTCAGTTTTGACACATTAGAATTAACTTGTAACCGTATTCTGGTTTTCAAAAGTTAACCCATCAATCTGAACTAATCCACATCGCCGTCCTTTACGCGTTTTGCTAAAGCCGTAGCTACTTACGATAATCGATTCAGTAGCGAATACCGATATAATCGCGCGTATCGATTTGGCGCCGTTTCTGCATCAATGCAAATTCGCGCCCTTATTAGTTTACCGTCTACACGCTAACGATTGGGGCGATACTCGAGGAAATATGAAAGACTAGCTTTTGTCCGCGGTTTCACTTGATATTCTATTGAATTGACCTTTGTGATGTAATCGAGAACATTTTTTATCCACAACGAGGAAGCTCTTGGCCTCTCACCTGATGATAAGTGATGATCAGGCCGAAGGTGGAAGCGAGCTTCACCCGGAATCCTCCACCACGGAGGAACTGGCTATCTTACCTCTAACTGCCGGAACATAATGAAAAACATAAAGGNTCATAAATCGATGACACTTTGATTACGCAACGAAACGAACTCGAAAGTTTTTCCTACTAGAGGTACTGTACCTCTAGTACGAAAAACTTTCGAGTTCGTTTCGTTGCGTATTTGCGAAATTTTGTATGAAAAATTAAACAGCGCCCCCTAGGGCGGCTATAATATAGGGGGCGCTGTTTAATTTTTCATAGTAAATTTTTCGATGACACTTTGAATACGCAACGAAACGAACTCGAAAGTTTTTCCTACTAGAGGTACAGGTCATTGGCTATAACGATACCGTTAATTTAACGTTTTAGATTTTTCACAATTAACAGTTCCTACATATTTATTTCAATCAAAAGTCGATACAAAGATTGATTGACTATTTATAAAATATTGTTAAGTGTTAATGTACAGAGCATTTGAAAAAGAAAAAAAAATAAATCAAAAGTAACAAGAAAAAATAAACACCGATGAAGTTAGTTAATATTAAAAATATTTTTACAGCTAAGTTCTCAAAATATATCTGCAGTAGGCGTTCAGGATTTACGCTGAATAAATCCGTATTATTGCCGCAGTTATTGCGAGCATTTTTATTGTGAAGATATTTTGGTCGACACAATATTAAATTACACACTATTTTCGGCAGTACGAAAATACTTTCAATGTGATATTACGATTTTACTCATCATTTTTATTCCACGAATAAGTTACATGCGCTCAAGTGAAACTAATCTGTTTGCTCACGTAATAAGCCTATAATATCTACGATCTAATATCTAGGGCAAACGCATCAACAGGTCACAGCATCCTATAAATATCTAGCTCCAATCTTAATGGAAGCGGCTCACAACGACAAAGCTCATTAAGTGCTTCCCGGAGCTACAAAAGCTCTATAAGCACTAAAATCTTTAAAGCTGCACTTTTAACCTTTGAAGACCAATCGGTACAAAGTGGACGCAGTAATTAAGTTCTTTATTAAGTCTCCTGTAGAGACACATTAATATTCTTTTGTAAGCTCGTACGGGGAAGCCCCGTGCATTGAGTGGCGCAATTTTTTTCTAGCCGTTTTCGTTTTTCACAGCTTTGGTTCTTTTACGCTCCCATTTTCAATCAAACAACGCTAAGGCCGAGTTGCATCTTGTTTTAGCCGTAATAATGACAACAACCGGTGCTTTTTAGGAGTTTGACAGATTTTTGACGTGTGTCTAAGTTAAAGCAAGATGTTGCGACTCAGCCTAAGTGGTTCAGCCTCTGTTGACCTTCGTGCTTCATCGGCTACTATAAAGTTGATGATTGTATAAAAGATAAAAATGTTTGGAATGTTTAACTACCTAGCTCGCATCAATACTTATGAGTCACCTCCTGAGTCATAAGTTATGACTATAATTTGTATATTTTAAAGACTGTAAACCCTTGAAAAGGAGGCTGACAATAGTGACTGAGTTTCTTGCGCTGCTTCTTCTCAGCACTGGCCCATTTATTGTCCCGAAGCAGTGGTAGGGTTAATATTGGGACGTGTAAAAGTGCTTTTTAAAGCCTATTTGCTATATGAATTTTATGAATTTTATGGACCTGTTTGTGAATAAATCGTTTTAAATGCACCGTTATTTCAGCTAGTAGAATGCTTTAAAGGTATTGCTACTTTATGGTTAGTTATCGTTTAAAGTGCATCGATAGTATGTACTTACGAGTAATAGTTGAGCATTTTATGAGGACTTATTGCGACTTTTTAAATAGATATAGGCAGAAGAGAGTACCTAAAGGGAAAAGTAAACTAGCTCCGACTAAAGCCCGATTCGACCAAATTTTTATCCTAGAATAACTCGTGGTATAACTGGCATATTTAGTTTCAGTATGGGAAATATGTCAAAACTGACGTATTATTCTGAGATTAATATTTACTCTTGTTTGGTCGAATCCACCCTAAGTATGTACTAGTGGTACAAGTCTCTATCACACATAATGTTCTAAGAATACATTATTTAGTTTAAACTTGAATGCAAAATGACTAATTTATGAATTCAATAGATTAATTTGTAACATTTTCAAAGCAAATAAATTATATTGAAAACTTATTGACTTTTTGAGACCTTGAGTTTTTTGATCTTGACTTTGTAATTTGGAAATACATAGTAGTAAGCGAATCGTGTCAAATACCCTATTGTCTGTCAGTCACCTTCAGTACTACAATATTATATTTCAGTTCAGAGAGCCTAGTGCGAGAGTTACAACCACCTAACTTTGACCGTAACTATAACGATAACCGATGTATTTTGTATGGAGTTTGACATATTTTTGACGTTTGTCAAAGTTAAAGTAAGATGGTGCAACCCAGACTAAATGTATGACGGATTGTACAGCGCCCCTAGCGGAAACGTTCAAGTAAAGTTCCAACTTAAGTTTTCATACATTTTTTAAACTCGCACTCAGCCCTCAGATAATATTCCAAACTTGACCCGTCTGGAAGTCGAATCTGTATTCACGAATATCACACCGACACACGAATAATCCCCTGACTTCCAGATATTGATTGCCGCATTTGCGGTGGATGTATAGGGTGTTGTAAATTGTTTAATTATCTCCGACGCCGAACGCTTATTAAATTAAATCATTTCAATATCGGTTTTACCGGTCCTGTGCTTCACGACTGCCTGGCTGCGGTTTTCAGAATCTCGTTTGGGATAAATAGGCGATCATTATTGTTTTTGCCCGCGTTAAATTCATAAAAGGCTCAAGTTACTTGACACCTCGTTTGTAACTGATTAACTTTAAATTGTTCAAATTGCCTTTATTTTAATTACGTGTTTAAAGTTTCGTGAAATTAGTACATTCTTTTTGCGTGAATACCAACAAATCAGAGACAGATACTCGTAAAAGCGGTCCAGTCGTTCTTGAGTATAAATAGTGTAACTATAGTCTGGTCCGGGAGCACGTAGAATTTTGTCCAATGACCCCAAGCTACCCATCCTTATCGCTCGCGCATAATTATATTGCTGTCGCGACTGTGGGACGGGCGCTCGCGAGCGCGACCGATAAGAATGTGTAGCTTGGGGTCATTGGACAAAATTCTACGTGCTCCCGGACCAGACTATAGCACAGCTTTGTTTTATTTAAANTTGCGGTGCATGCATAGGGTGTTGTAAATTGATTAATTATCGCCGACGCCGAACGCTTATTAAATCATTTCGATATCGGTTTTACCGGTCCTGTGCTTCACGACTGCCTGGCTGCGGTTTTCAGAATCTCGAAAAACTTTCGAGTTCGTTTCGTTGCGTATTTGCGAAATTTTGTATGAAAAATTAAACAGCGCCCCCTAGGGCGGCTATAATATAGGGGGCGCTGTTTAATTTTTCATACAAAATTTTTCGATGACACTTTGAATACGCAACGAAACGAACTCGAAAGTTTTTCCTACTAGAGGTACTGTTGTCATAGTGACGTTGACGTATTTAAATTATGGCAATATAATGTGAAAGTTGAGTATTCAGTGTTTTATTTATGAGAATAGATCTAATAGTACAAATATTTTAAAGTAATAATTATTCCCATTTATCAGATCAGAAACAAGCATTGTGGAACCAAACATTAAGATAAAACTTCAAAATATAATAAAAATAATAAATTCCCTCTCCTTTGAATACGAACTTGTTTAAAAACTGAACGTTACTAATAAAATATTTACCTCGAGAACTGTACTAAAAAGGTATGAAAAATATCTTGGATACATAATATTAAATGCAGCGAGTTGTTTTGCGACCCATGTCGCTCAAAACCTACGTGGAATGTTTCATAGACAATATAAATCTCACGTGTCCGTCCATGTTCTTGATGTGGGAATGAGGGTTTTCGCGTATGAAAGATCCGCTAGATGGCGGGACGTAGTTGTGGGGTCTGACTGCTACGTGATTGGTGGATTTTGACATAATCTGTCAATGTCATGTCAAAAATAACCAATCATGCAGCATTTGGACCTCGCGTCTACGTATTGCCATCTGGCGGATTTTTCATACGCGAAAACCCTCATTAGCAACATTGTATCTCGATCTCGAAAAATGTTGCACAACATACTGACTGATGGATGCTGAGCAACATTACAGTAATAAGTACGTCACGAAGATAAAGACTAGGGCAACCCGTAGGAAATTATAAAATTATCACTTCACGGGATTTATTGCAACAATATCTATTTTAACGGTAAATAATATTTACCCTCCCGACGTTTCGGCTCGGTTGCACGAGTCATGGTCGCGGGCAGACTGACTCTAACTCTAGATGCATACGTACTAATTGTTTCAAACAATTTTAGATAAACCAAGTGACGTAGAACAGATAAAAATCTGATTTTGTATGGAATGAACTGCTTATAAAGTTGTATAGCATGTAACGTGAGGATCACGTGAAGATCACGACGCGTTAAGAGATGAGGTTTTTTGAAATTATTGAAAATAATGGACGCGCAATGCTCAGTCTGCGTTGCTTATGCTGAGTTGCACCACCTTATTTTAACCGTAACATTGACAATAACCGGTGCTTTTTGTATGGAGTTTGACAGGTTTTTGACATTTGTCAAAGTTAAAGTAAGATGGTGCAACGCAGTCTTAGTGTTTGTTGCCTGAGGTGAGAAACATTTTGCGACCACTTTTACAAAATAACATTTTTAAATATACGAGTATATGACTCAAAGGTGACTGACTGACATAGTGATCTACCAACGCACAGCCCAAACCACTGGACGGATCGGGCTGAAATTTGCCATGCAGGTAGATAAGACTTAGGCATCCGCTAAGAAAGGATTATACGAAACTCCACCCCTAAGGGGGTAAAACGAGATACACGCGTACGAAGTCGCGGGCGGCCGCTAGTCGAGAATAAATGTGCTATATTACACAATATCTGCAACAAGTCGCTCCGTTTGTCTCCAAGTGCGCCCCAGACTTAAACCCCGAAGCAGATCCCGACGTAAAAATATTTCCTATACTTTAAAAGTCCACATTTAAGTGAAAACATCCTCAAAAGTTTGCCCCACGTCAATTAAATTCGTCCAGTAAATTTCCAGGCATCTCTAAAATAAAAACACTATTAATTCTAAGTGTTTATGAAGCTTATTGCAACTGCAATATTCCGAGATGTTCCTTTTTATCGAAAAGAGTTGACTTCTTATTTATAATGCGCTTACCATCTTTTCTTGTTCATTTACTTGAGTTCCCGTTCTGACGATAATATTTTAAAGTAATAATTGACGAGAAAATTGAACTAGCGTTTTCTTGGAACGTATTTTAAAATCGTTTTAGTGGGAGAGCTTACAGTGGCGGTTCGTGGTAGAAACGACGGCGCGTTCGGTTGTAAAGACTGGATTTCAGACCGCGCCGTTTGACTGCTCGGTTCTAGGTATTTTCTACGGAAGTTAAAATGTGAACTTACAAGGGTTTTTCCCTCATTTTTCCGGTCATATGATTATTACATGAGGAAGGTAATGGTTTTTTAGTATTGTTGGAGTTTGATGCTTTATGTTAAGATTACATTAGAGACTCTGAAAAAAGTTCTAATAATATCATTATATTTATTTTCATATTATCAGTCTCCATGAGCCGTCTTGGCCACCTCGGCTTAGGCCCGATTCGACCAAACGAGAATAACTTCTGGTATAACTGGCACATTGACCGTTTCAGTATGGGAAATATGTCAAAATGTCGAATAACTGACGATTTATTCTTAGATTAAAACTCTTGTTTGGTCGAATCCACCCTTAGCCGCTTATTATTGTTAGAAATGTTTTTCGAAGCACAGAATTATATGTTATAATAGGCACTACACAATAATTATTCAGTTTGCTCCTCCTGGGAATCAAATATCACGCCTTCTTGTATTGACAGTCCTACAGATAACTACCATAAATACATATAAGGCTTAACTTTGACCGTAACTTTAACGATAACCGGTGTTTTATGTATGGAGTTTGACTGATGCAATCGAGCCTTAGGCCGGGTTGCACCATCTAACTTTAACGCTAACAAACGTCAAGTCTGTCAAACTCCATACAAAAAACATCGGTTATGTTTATAGTCACAGTTAAAACAATGTGGTGCAACTCAGCCTAAGATATGTACATTAATTTAGAATTTGTGCAAATCGCATTCCATCGGTTATTCGGTTATCTATATAGCACAAAGGATGTGTATTCCATAATTATCGCCTTCGGGTGTCGGCAAACTGCACTGGTTTGCGGTGGAAACCACATAACCGACGATTTTGGACTCGAATAACGCGATAATTATTTGTTACTCGCATTATAATGAACAGAAATTTCTTAATTTGTTAATTTTCGATATGAAAATCCGTATTTTGAGAACGGTTTTAATTATGCTTGACGTGGATTTCGGTTTTTATTTTTTGAGGATTCCCGTTTTTTCGCTTCATCTAAAGCTTCCTCGGACTTCAAGTAATACTTTAAAATCAGCATTAGGTATTTGTCCAAACATTAAAAATTTTGTGAGATTTTTAGTACACAGTCTAGCAACACATTTTACTTAATAGGTTTATTATGAAAGAAAGTTTGTTGCCGTTATCCTAAACCACTAAACCGATTTAAATGACTTTTGACCGAGAAAGGACAAAGGACAGAATTATCCTAGTTTTTGATGGATCGCGGACAGTGTGCCTTAATAATGGCAATGGGATGAGGAATAAAACCGTAGCAGAACGCATGTGAACCAGCGGGCAAAAGATTAAGTTTTCTCTTATTATTATGGGTTAATGTTTTTTGTTGGTTTTTGAGGCCATTTCTGACAATGTCCTTTGTGACGACTTGATCGGTACAGTGCCGGTGCGATAGGGCTGACTGTTACAATAAGCTACTGTGTCGCCATCTAGCGCACTACACGCGTGTTTTTTCTTATTTCCATAGTTTTTTTTTACATTGGGTGAAGAATATGCGCGCTTAGACTTCACTCACTACTCCCTCGTGAATGCCTTGTGGATTAAACTAAACTAAACTAAAGACTAACAGGCCTGGTATAACTATTAGATCACTAACCAGCACGTATTAATATCACTTGCTAATTGATTAATCATTTATTCATGTGCCAAATATTGATATCGGCTCATCCCGTTTACAGTGTGAGAGCAATTATACTAATTTAGCATTAACCGCGGCAGTAGTTTTAACATGCGAATGTGAAATATTATACACACCACAGAGGCCCGAAATTGAAATAATTTTAAAACTTAAACGTTCATCAAAGCGTGTGGTTGGAATTTGAATTCACAAAATATAATAATATTATGGGTATAATATGTTTGTTCGGGTAGTTTAAAGCCTACAATACATGTTGGCCGAGCGTCGCCGAGTGAACGTCAATACCAAGGTGTAGGCAGTAAAATTGCATTGTCTTGCCGTCGCTCGGTCTCGCTCGCCTAGTCGGCCAAGGTAAGTCAACCGCCAACGTGTATACAGGGTGTTAGGTAAATGGGTATATGAGCCGACACTAGCCCATGTTAACATGGTCATATAAATGGTATGGTGAAGTCAGAAAATTGATATCATCATTTTATTTTTTTTAATTTTCATACAAAACAAATTTTATAAATTCCGATTTCCGATTTCCGACAACTGGCGATCACTCGCGACCACTTGCCGCACTTCGGAACGTTTTTGGTTTTTCAGCACAAATCAAAGGCGCTCGCGCGCACTCGGCCAATAGTGTTCACATGTTTGTCTACGCGGTTTGCATTGGCATTCGACAAACTTGCCAAACGTCGAAGCAGTACCACTTGCCTTTATTAATTTGACTACGCTCGCGTTGGCCTAAGCTCGGCTAACGTGTATTGCAGGCTTTATAGTCAGCCCATCAGGCTCTGCATGATGTCCAATAATCTCTATCCGAGACTTTTTAAAATAATAAAATCCTCTTTATCTGAAAAATAAGGAGGGATTGACATACATACGAGTATATGGGAGCGCGTCCAATGAACAAGTTTCGTGATGTTGAAAACATTATATTTCACTGAACGGTATTAATATATAGACCAAAACTAAAAAGACGGTGAAGTTTTTTTTTACCACCAAGAAATGGCTGAGAAATTAATTATTAAAATTACCTCCTCTATCAACCTTTCGGTACTACGTATTTTTCTCTCACATTGGTAGTTGTACTACTTTCTCAGTTCCCAAAACAACCCAAACCATAAGCCTGTGGAGCCCTGGGCAAAAAACACCGTTTTACATTCAATGATACATAATTCCCTGCGTGATCGAATCAGAAATGAGGAGATCCGCGGGAGAACCAAAGTAACCGACATAGCTCGCAGAATTGCTAAAATCAAGTGGCAGTGGGCGGGGCACATAGCTCGTAGAGACGATGGCAGGAAAGTTCTCGAGTGGCGACCACGGGCTGGAAGACGTAGCGTGGGCAGGCCTCCTACTAGGTGGACCGACGATCTGATAAAGGTCGCGGGAAGAGCCTGGATGCGGGCAGCGCAGGACCGTTCATTGTGGAAAACCTTGGGGGAGGTCTTTGTCCAGCAGTGGACGTTATTTGGCTGAGACGATACATAATTTACTAAGATTAAAATTAAAATAAATTGAAAGACACTACTAGGTCTTAGCTAGTATATTCAATTGCGAACTCGTATCTCACAGTCTTTGAGCGCACGCGGGTAAAGCCATAATATTTATTGAATGAGTGTATAATATAAAGTGGGCTCATTTTATATTATATTTTTTGATTTCAAAAGATCTTTTTTTGTTTACTCGACTCGAAGATTGCAGTTACTTTCAATTGAGTTATTCGATAGTAAACAAGTTTATGTCATTTTCAAAGTTATTTTCTGATCAATTGCGTTTCAGCAAAGTTCATTGCATAAGCAATTTCAGAACTCAAATATTGAATGTTGAATGTTTGTTGCCCTCCTACAGATGAACCGATGATCTCAAGAACCTATAGTATATTTATTTAAAACTAGCGGCAGCCCGCGACTTCGTACGCGTGGATCACGTTTTACCCCTTTAGGAGTGGAATTTTGTCTATCTATGTATATGTTACGGTCAAAGTGATAAATGTGAAAATTATGAATAATCGCCGGTTATTATGAATAATTACCGCATGATTTGGTAAATGTGATTAATATGAGGTCATTTATGTGTGTATAAAACTAAATAGGCGGCTAAGGGGTGGCCCAGGGGCCCCCCCCGCCGCACCTTAACCTATTTTTCACTTTAAATCAAAACATTATGTTATAGGCATCATGGAAAAGTAATATTATGCAAGAAACATTCCAAACTCATTATGCCAAATTATATTAATATATGATATCAAAACGTTCAAAAGTTTGGCTGTACACGAGCACGTACACAAGATGTTGTTCTCTTTTATGAAATTTGTTGGTACTAAGGTTGAATTATCAAATAATCACTGTTAAATGTGATTAATTTATCACTTTTACCGCGACTGTCGGTAATTATTCATAATAACCGGTTATTATTCATAATTTTCAATTTATCACATTAACCGTAACATATACATACAATGGGTTTACAAAACACTAGCTGTGCCCGCGACTTCGTACGCGTGAAAACCCGTTTTCGCAACATTTTTCATTGTTGCTCTGCTCCTATTGATCGTAGCGTGATGTTGTATAGTCTATAGCCTTCCTCGATAAATGGGCTATCTAACACTGAAAGAATTTTTCAAATCGGACCAGTAGTTTCTGAGATTAGCGCATTCAAGTAAACAAACAAACAAACTCTTCAGCTTTATAATATTAGTATAGGTAGATAATTGAGTTAGTTTTAACAGTTGTTCATTGCAGACGTACCTACAATTTAATGTATTATGTCAATGGTCATTAAAGTGTAAAAACATTCCAGTATTAACCAGTTTTCCCAATATGTTTTGGGCTTATACAATTAGGCAAATGAATTTATGCTCGAGTTCCTATTATCAATATACTGAATTGTGGGTGAGAAAGCTCTCAATGCTGTCACTAGTTTAATATAAAATTATTAATGCAGATAATTAGCTGAAATTATCGGAATAGGTACGAAATAATAATTTAAATGAAATATCCACGCTCTATTGGATTCACAACTTAATTTCCCTCGTTTACATTCGCTCGATACCCCGCAAACCACCAATTATTGGGATCCAATTGCTGATCTATAATCAGCATTGAGCCCTCACGTATCTGACCAGGTACAATTGTTTGGTGCGAATTTTCAAACCGCATACGCACCGATCAGCTATTTCGAGGGTTTGGTTCAAAACTGTACCATTTAATATGGCTAGCCGTATTGAGACGGACATAGTTTTGAAAATGTCCCATCATGGCTCCCATCGCAAGACTTCATCGTGCTTTTGCAAGACCGCACGCTACGAGTAACTCTCGATATCGTCTTAACGAAAGAACCCTAATAGCACTACCTGCTTTTCAGCCTACTGGGAGACATGTAAAGCGCCTCATAGGGGCTACCTTTTGTACTGTATTTGTCGTTGATAAGTGCCACCAGTGGTCAAAATTAAATATTATTTTTGATTTTTATTTTGTTTTTTTATTTTAAGGATTGACTTATTCCTCATATTATGCATATTACCTAAACTTGACCTTCATGGGTTGGGTTTTTATGGCAGTCAAGTTGTAGATCTTGGCTACAGTGGTGGGAACGAGAGGTGGGAATAGTCCCGTACCTAATCCCCAGTGATTAGCACAAAAGGAAGAGATATCCTACCAAAAATCCGGTACTATCCTTGAAAAGAAAAATTCCATATTATGATGATTTGTATAATCAAACAAATATGATCATTCATGTATTACCAAATCATTCACGAATGCCCTATGTTTTGATTTAATCATACTACAACCATAACCGTTTGTCTTTTGTTTCAGATTTGTCACAAAATGTTAGCACATTACCACAGCGGCATGGAGCAATGGTACAAACGGAGATGCGATGAAACGTAATTGGTTTTGCGCGTCCTATGAAACGTGACGCTCCGGCGGAATGAAATGCTAATCGGATCATACGCAAAAAGCGCATCACTACAGCTGACGCGTATAATAGAAGCTGCCACGCTACCGTGTGCTTAATACCACGAGTTTACATTAGAGCAACGGCACACATGCTACGAGTACTTTTGGCATCGACGATCGGCAATTTTGCGACTGTATCGATCGATGCAGCAACGCGATTTGGCGATTTTATGCGTTCGGACGCGGTATCGGAATAGCGCGCCCTAGCGGTTACTTTCAGGAACTAAAATCTTCATAGATTTCTAGACGTACTCCCTAACAATAACGTTAAATGTAAACTCATGTTAAAGCTACTGAACCGCTTTTACTTGCTCAGAAAACAACCCGAATTACCAGGTATTAGTCGATCGCATTTGCAACATTTTAACCGCCTCGGACACTAGTTAATTCAGTCTAAATACAAACATAATTTGAAATTTTGAGTTATCCATCGGTTCATCGAATCAGACGAATAAATACCACAATTTCGGTCCAAACTCATCTATTTGCGTTGTGTAAATAATGAATGTTTTAGTACGTTTTATATTACACGTAATTTGTAGCTATTAACGCAAAATTGGCCGGTTAATACTGTATGCATATCATTCCCGAACATTAATACGGCTATTGCTGATTCAGGAGATACAACTGACCAGCCCATGTTTAACGATTTGCCATTAGATTTGTATTTGATGTTTACTTAGCGAGAATGTAGACAAGCTCTTGCCCGCGTAAATATATATCGGTTAGTTACATAAACACTATTTTTCTTAACAAACTTTGTACTTAAACCGAGGACGGTAAATCTTTTGGTGTAAAGCGTATAAAAATGCGTAGAGTAAAGATTGTTTGCTAAGTGTTAAAGCTTCCATAAAGGAATCGCTTATTCAAAAACAATTAATTTTGAACGAAGTTGCATATAAGTAATTCTTCCTTTGTTTTGATTTTGTTTTTAACGAGATGACGGTGTGACGATGTGGGAGAGCCTTAGTGGCTGGTGATGAAAAGTGAGTGGTTTTTTTATTTTAATTTTGTTTCTCTTTTTTATATCACTAGGTAGGTGCTACCTATGTACGCTGTATTACTGTGCAGGAGACTGGCACCGGCTAAAACCAGCGCTGCATGGACCTAGTGCCGTACAGCTTACGCTGAGCCGGATGCCCTTGTCACCTTATTCTTAATAATTAACCTTGTTATGGTGACAATAAAGGTTTATTTATTTAGAGTAGTTTTTGATTTAACTCACAAACGTGGTTCTACCACCTTGGTTTTATTGTATGTTTGGTTCATAACGTCATATTATTATTTTATTTATTTTAGGACGACGGCGGCTATGTAAGACTAGAATGGTTGGTGATTTTCAACTAAGCTACAGTAGCTTCCAAATACAGTAGCTTCCACGTCATCGCCAGCACACTTGAAGTCTATTACGGCTCCCAGACTAGCCCGTAACGCAATAACCTGCCAATAAGACGGCGAGCCACAGGTCTAACTAGATTCGCCGGCCACTCTACACCGGGGACTGCAGGAATATTGCCAAGGATACGAAGCAATTTCCAGCTGCATGGCAACATTGTATTCAGAAAAACATTGTTCACGGCCTTTACCGGGCTTAGGTTGAATGGCTGGTAGGACATAATATTGCTCTAAGGCCTAGAACAGACGGTGAAACGCAACTGCAACGAAACTGCAACTTTCTGATGATTCTGATGAATGAAACTGAATCTGAAAGTTTCAAACTGGTCGCGTCATGTGTGGTCTCTCAACGGACGCTATGGCAGAAACTAAGATGCAACTCAAAAGTAACTAGCAGTTGCGGTTTCGTTTCAGTTGCGTTTCACCGTCTGTTCTGGGCCTAACACTATACTAAATGCTTGAAACTATACCTACTAGTATAGAGTCTTAGTACCTATTAAGAAAATAAGAATACCTACTATCAAAAATAAATATCTAAATCAAAAGTACACCGGATCGCAAAGGTTTTCTTTGTGGTGAAGTGTATTTTTTACGTAAAATGTTATCTTATGGTTCGCATTGTGATAAAATTATCAGATCTCGTGTAGAGCCAAGCTTCTTAGGCTGAGTTAACCTAACTTTGACTTTGGCCGTAACTTTAACGATAACCGGTGCTTTTTGTATGAAGCATGACAGATTTTTGACGTTTGTCAAAGATGGTGCAACTCAGCCTTATTCTACTCGCCCTAACTTACACGTAAGTTTAAACATGTGGCGTGGCCGTTTTACTATAAAGTAATAAGTTAAACTCATAAGACTCATTTATTTATGCAAATAGGCTTTTAAAATGCACTTTTACACGCCCCAGTATTAACCCTACCACTGCTTCAGGACAATAAATGGGCCAGTGCTGAGAAGAAGCAGCGCAAGAAACTCAGTCACTATTGCCAGCCTCTTCTTCAAGGGTTTACAGACTTTAAAATATATGTACACATAGCTATAAATATTTATGCGAGCTAGGCATTACTGCCATTTACTTAACAGTTTTTAACCATCCAACTTCTATAAACATAAAGGCAGTGGGCGGGGTAATAGCTCGTAGAGCTGATGGCCGTTGGGGCAGGAAAGTTCTTGAGTGGCGACCACGAGCCGGAAGACGTAGCGTGGGCAGGCCTCCCACTAGATGGACCGACGATCTGGTGAAGGTCGCGGGAGGTGCCTGGATGCGAGCGGCGTAGGACCGGTCTTTGTGGAAATCCTTGGGGGAGGTCTTTGTCCAGCAGTGGACGTCTTTCGGCTGAAACGAACGAAACCGATCCGAGGACCGCTGGTTCGAATCCCGACGTTTCTCGACTTTTATAGTGAACCCACTGATAACACGTTAGTAGGACGGATTAAGGAGACTTAGTTAATATTTTTTTAACCATATTTCTTTAAAAAAATCTCTCTTAACTCCACTATTTTTCTACTTTCCAAGACCTCGTAACTGAGTTGTTTCTGTACCTATTTCGTTGCTTCTTGATTTGATTTATATTCCGTAAAATGGTACCATCTCCAGGCGTCTGGTGGCAGTACTTAATAAGGTTTCAGAAGCCCTGCCTGCCCCAAAGGGCCCCTAACTAAATGATGCATAACTTAATACTGCCTTCTAGGTGGAGCCTACGGCAGCTAATATAGACGACGTGCTCATTATTATGTTGCATCTATTTGTAGGAAGTAATTCAGTTCCTTCATTTAATGCAAAGGCAAAAAGTGTGGGGTGTCTTACGCCCGTATTCACAAATGTTGCTTGCTTAAGTGAAGCAGCAAATCGAACGCACAGCATTGAATAGGCTCTGTGGTTGTTTGTCACCCTGTTCGTCGACGCGCACTGTGAGACCTAATAGTAATGTTTGTGAATTCGGGCGTTTAGGCTGTTCAATAGTGTCAAAAATAAAAGAACATTAGACTAGCTCTCTCTAATATTACTCAAATATTGCAAGCAAAATCACTGGAGTGCATCACATCACAAAATCAACACGCACTTCATAATCGAATTGAAGTCCAAGCTTCAAATCGTTCAGGTTCAGGTAACAAACAAACCAGCCCCACACACCGTCATACAAACACTCTTTGGTGTCGACGCGACGACCCTCAAAGGCCCGTGCAAATATCCGCCATCGAACTGGGCAGACCGTAGTTCCTTTGCTGGTTTTGTGCACTCAAAATGGCGCACCGTCACTCACGGCCGTTTTAAACGGTTTAAATCGAAATTTCGTTTGAATTTTCACCGCTAACTGCATTTTTCTCGCGCCCTGATTCGATTACACGTTGATGATGAATTTTGCAGCTGATCCAATGATAGGGAGTCGACGGGGCGTGGAAAATAAGTTCGGCGATTTTTCGTTTACCTTTTTTCCGTATCAATTTTTATTCACTATCATGGGAAATTTTAATCCGCTTCGTGGAAACAAAAATAAGTATTATTGGAAGGAAATACACAATTATTTTCACTAGCATCAAAACAGCTGTAGCAATGGAGTTATTTTGCCCGCGGTTACGATTATTTTCGGCTACATCCCTACATAAAAAATATTTTATAGTCAGAATAAACTGAAGAATGAAGAAAGTAACCTTAATTCTTATACCTGCAATTGAATTAACAATCACAGGAGCACCGAAGTCGCAGCTAATCCCACAGATTAGCGGTTTGTAGTCGCGAAAGTAGCTTGGGAACTATTCTTTGCTAACTTTATTACCTTATTATCTATTTTTCTTTCTCCTATTACGAGACTGAAATAAATCAAAGTGCTGCTATGTATTTTAGTTTCCTAGATAATATTTTTAGTAAATTGTTCATGCTTTGTAAATAGCGGGGTTGGATCCAGTAATATGAGCCCATGTTTCGGAACGATTGTTCCAATTTAACCATGTCAGACGACCTGGCGCCTCTAAATGTCTGACAACAAATCTGTGACACAACAGCACGCGAGATGGAAAACCGCGTTTTTAATTTTGGTCACTTATTTTATTAATGTAATTAAAGCGAAACTTGTTCCAGTATTACTGAAAACTAAATGCTTATTATGTTTGTTGACTGACTGACATAGTGATCTATCAACGCACAGCCCAAACCACTGGACGGATTGGGCTGAAATTTAGCATGCAGGTAGATGTTATGACACAGGCATCCGCTAAGAAAGGATTTTACGAAACTCCACCTCTAAGGGGGTAAAACGGGATGCACGCGTACGAAGTCGCAGGCGGCCCACGGTGGTCCCGATTTAATAAAACATGGACATTGATGCTAGAAGCACGAAATTTTTTTTGATGGTTACTGCTATGATAACTAATAAGGCAAAAAAATATTACAATCCTACGACGTCTATTTCGTAGTTAAAAAAAATATATAGATATTTTTTGTATGGAAGAAATTACGTTTCTGTCAATTTTTCGAAATTCTTAAACGATGTCAAGATGGCGATCACACATGTTATAAAACAAGTGATTCTGAGTATTTCATGCGAAGATACTTGTCACTTATCTCTGCGTACTTTTGAGTTATCGAGGGTTGAAAAATCGATTTTTTTATATTAAATATTTCCACGAAAAATTGCCAAAATTACAATATGGTGTATAAGGGACACCTTTGATGACACATAACAACGACTGGCACTCGCGCGCGCTCGTATGCATCAGCTTTTAATAAAATAAAATGAAAAATTAAGGGAAATACTTAATACAACGTTGTATGTATAGGTCCGCTGGCCGTCAAAAAGTAGCTTATACGTTACGGTTATCCAATTTACAATATGTCCATCATTGATAACTCACACAAATATCGTCTCTCTCTGAAGGATAACAAGTTTTTTTTGTTTCCAGAAGCTTTTGATAGGATGGAAGCTCATAAATACTCTCTGAAGTGAGAATGAATCTCAAATTGAGATATTGCCATTTTGACAAATTACATGATGTAACTAGCGCTAACGTTTATCTTCAGGTAGACACAGTTTTAAGTTACAGATTGTCTACTATTTCACACTGTTTTTCGTTTTGGAACAGTTCTTTGATTATAGGTAGTCGCTAATTTCGTTTTGTTAGACTCTTTCAGTTTAGCACATAAAGTCTCATCAACTGGAGCGATTAGTTCACGCTTTATGTGCTAAACTGAAAGAGTCTAACAAAACGAAATTAGCGAACAGTGTGAAATAGTAGACAATCTTTTAACTTAAAACTGTGTCTACCTGAAGATAAACGTTAGCGCTAGTTACATCATGTAATTTGTCAAAATGGCAATATCGCAATTTGAGATTCATTCTCGCTTCAGAGAGTATTTATGGGCTTCCATCCTATCAAGAGCTTCTGGAAACAAAAAAAACTTGTTATCCTTCAGAGAGAGACGATATTTGTGTGAGTTATCAATGATGGACATATTGTAAATTGGGCAACCTCTCGTATAAGCTACTTTTTGACGGCCAGCGGACCTATACATACAACGTTGTATTAAGTATTTCCCTTATTATTTTTTTTATTTTAGTAAAAGTTGATGCATACGAGCGCGCGCGAGTGCGAGGTCGTTGTTATGTGTCATCAAAGGTGTCCCTTATACACCATATTGTAATTCTGGCAATTTTTCGTGGAAATATTTAATATAAAAAAAACGATTTTTCAACCCTCGATAACTCAAAAGTAAGCACAGATAAGTGACAAGTATCTTCGCATGAAATACTCAGAATCACTTGTTTTATAACATGTGTGATCGGCATCTTGACATCGTTAAATAATTTCGAAAAATTGACAGAAACGTAATTTCTTCCATACAAAAAATATGTATATATATTTTTTTTACTACGAAATAGACGTCGTAGGATTGTAATATTTTTTTGCCTTATTAGTTATCATAGCAGTAACCATCAAAAAAATTTTCGTGCCTCTAGCATCAATGTCCATGTTTTATTAAATCGGGACCACTGTGCGGCCGCTAGTTCTTAATAGAAACGCTGTGATAATATTACAGTTAACGGTGGCTATTCGTTTAAGAATAATGTGTTTGTGCAGAACTCTTTTGTTCCTTGCAATTCCATGCATTTTTAAAGCTGAGGGTATTAATCTTGTTTACTCTAAGTTCTCCGTCGACACAGAGCTGATTTATCGCAAGTTTTAAAGCTGGACTGCGGAGCATTTTAACCAGAGTAAATACAAATGAGAAGGTAGGTACGAGTAGGTCATCTTCAAAGAAACTCACCGAGCGCGGTTTATATGTGAGCGCGCGCACATACTCGTACGTATGCGGCGCGCACGCACACACTGACAAAATTTAGCGTGGATTAGCGGTGAGTTGCCCCGCTCGGGCGTTTCTATGAAGATGACCTACTCATTTGTATTTACTCTGATTTTAACACAACACTGCGTTTGACCGAGTATGGTTATTTTAAGAAACGTTGGTTACTTCCATAAGTTACGGAAATAAAACTAGCAATATTTCAAAGAAGCGAATAACTGTGCTTTATATTAGTTGTGTACAAAACTGCTACTCAATTTGTGGGTTTCGTTTGTTATTTCTCATACACTCGATTTCGTCCGAAAATTCTCGCGTTCTTCTTAAAAAAACTTCGGATTTTTCCTGCGTCAGAAACTTATCAAAATAATAGACATGTATTTTTCACTTTTTACACTTCAAATTGAAAGAAATAAGCGTGTCAAAGTTCAAAAGAAGAGGCCCATGACGTCAAGAAGTGTTAAAAATATAACGCTTTGTAACTTCGTAATTACTTGTTTGATTGACAAATTAAAAAATAGGACGTGTCCAATATAATTATAATTGACAGTAGCCTATTGATTGAGTCCCGAAGCTGTTAAAAAAACTGTAAAATATCTCCAAAATCCGTTCAGCAGTTTTTGGGTGATAGAGTAACAAAGGTAGATTATGATTTACTTGCTAAATAAACATAGAATGATACGTACATTAAACACTATTATCAAACTCAAAATCAAATTGTTTATTCAGTACATAGGCCCTTACTAGGACACTTATACACGTCCCAAATATAGCTTGCCCTACCACCACTTCGGGACAACATATGGGCTGGTGCTGAGAAGAAGTGGCGGAAGAAACTCAGTCACCTTTGTCAGACTCTTTTTCAACAAAAACTGGATTGGTAGACAGTGTAGTGTGTCATAAAGATTAATTAAATTATAAAAATCCGAAGTCATATCAGTGTGCTTACCATGAGTTTACATTAGGTGCGCTCGCTAGCGACTGCGTAAAAAAATGACATTATAATGTATGACATATTGTGCAGCGCCCCTAGTGGCTACTTTCAAGAAATAAAATCTTCATATAATTTTTTGACGTATTCGCTAGCGAGCACACATAACGTAAACTCATGGTAAGCACACAGGATTGTTCATCTCCGCGAGTTTACATCGAAAACAAAACATGCACGATGGCCCACCTACAGGATACTATTCGACAAGGCCTCACATACGAGCGAACATTGACTCACGCACGCGTATTCTTGTGTATGATGGAAGAAAATAAAGAAAATGGTGTACTAAATACTGTGCAGTATTTAACTGCCTAAATAATAATAAAAACACAGAATATACTTTTTTAAGTTGCCTCAAGACACTGAGAGGTAAATAAGTAGTTCGATTACAGCGCCAACTAGCGTCCACAACTTTGTGGGCTCTGTCACATTGACATTTAGGTCGTATATTTGTGAAAAAATATCGAAATGAAAAAATAACAAATATTTTCAACTAATAAATTGTTGTGATACCACGATTTGGGTGGAAAAAAGGTTTTGAAATCATTTTGGTCATTCAAATCAAATGAGGTAAGTCCAAAAAGTGTGTTTAATTTTGATTGTGTCAGGGTTTGTTTACTTCATTTATAGTTGTAGTTTTACAGTAAAACAAAAAGAAAAAGCTACTTTAACGGTTTCATTATATAACAGTAAATATATTTAAATGTTTCTGTATCGCTAGTAATAAATTAAATATCGTTTTCAGATCGAAATGAGTATCGTTTTGAAGACCGGGTTTGTGAGAGTTAGGTACAATATCAAATTTCAACCACAAACCGTATTTAAAGGAAAGTTGTTGGTATTGGCTGGACAAGTCCGAGATGTAGAAGAATTAAGAACAAAACAAGGGCAGAGTTCAATAATTCACGCTCTCATCATAAGGCAAACATCTGTGCACAACTACTGTGACTCATTTTTGTACTACCACGTTGTATAGTTTAGTTATTTCCAAATTGTAAACGGCTATTAAAACAGCCCTATCGAAATACAGTCCACTCTTTTATTTAAGTTCCCAGTAGGACCCTTTTCATGCGATTAATTAATGATATTAAAATGTATTATGTAGAATCGCTTTGCCATTGACAGATACATCTGATGACAGAGCTAACATTATTTCTACTTTTGACCACCATGAGCGCTGCGATAGATTATGTCCCCCCCACCTAGTACTTCGCACCCAGCGAATACGAGAAATGGTAGCCGCTACTCAAGATTTACACGATTTTTTCAAGTTCGTTCGTTCGTTTCAGCCGAAAGACGTCCACAGCTGGACAAAGGCCTCCAAGGATTTCCACAAACGACCACGACCCTCACCAGATCGTCGGTCTACCTAGTGGGAGGCCTGCCTACGCTACGTCTTCCGGCTCGTGGTCGCCACTCAAGAACTTTCCTGCCCCAGCGGCAATTTTTAAAGTTGTTTATTTATAATTTTACTTGTTTAGAATTAAACCAATCACTCTTAACTGTTTAAAGTGATCGTTGTTTATTTATTTCATCTAAGGTTTCACCCCTTTTCTCTTTCTTTTCATTTGTTTGTTTATTGCACCCCAGCAAGGTTAAGTACAGTCGACATCACATCAAACTAAGTACAGCGGCGTCTTATTTCGTTGCAATACGGGCTATTTTGCAACAAAATTGTAATAACTTAAACTCCACCCGCTAATTAACTCCACCTCTCGATTGACCGAAGCACGGCATCATCGGTTTTATTAGATCAGGTTGAATAAAATCAAAAATTAAATTCAAAATAAAAATATTTATTCAGTTTACACCACAAGTGGCACTTATGAACGTCAAAATATAGTAAATAATAAAAAAGAAAAGGTAGGCCTTATGGGGCACAATATATTATTTATTATTAATAATATTGATATTACATATTTTTTTAATATAATGTTTTAACTTTTAAATAAATTTAAAAACCCGGTTAGTGTGGGTACCATTCCAATTAAGTCTGTATTTTTCAAATTCAAATAACCGTAGCTCAACGTACCGTAAACGTATGCCTAATTAAATGAATAATAGTTAGGGAGATTATTGTAGATTCCCTCGCAATTTCGTGCTAGTATTGAATCAAACCTATCAAGAAAGTTTAATGGAGAAGTTTCGTGATGTTGAAAACATTAGATTTCACTGAATGTGATTAAAATATGGACCAAAACTAAAAAGCCGGTGAAGTTATTTTTGAAATCCTTCAAATGGCTGAGAAATTAATTATTTAAATTACCTCCATATTTTCGCGTGGAACTTAAACATAGGCGGTGCCGTGACGTCAGGCCACCTGTTCAAGTTTTAATCACAATGCTTACCATCGCTAACGCATTGTCTAGAATGACACTATAGTGTCAAAGTCTTCTTTTTCTTTTTAAATATGGTCAGGTCTTGGATATGTCAAAAAAGGTTACAAAAAATTAATAAGAAAGAATATTGAGTGACCATGGCTAAAAAATTAAAAACTGCTAGATTTTAAAAAATAGACCAGTCAACAGCACTGGACCAAAGGTGATTTAGAGTAGGCGCACACCGTTGATTTTTCGTCGGCCGATAGTTTAGTCGGGCAGTTGATCAGTATGGGCATGTATGGGAGTGCGCACACTACGCCGATTCGATTTGGCCGATTCTTCATACAAATTAAAATCGGGCACAACTATCGGCCAACTAAAAATCAACGGTGTGCGCCTACTCTTACTGTTTGTACTCCGAATGACTGTCATGACTACACCGATCAAAATGGCGCGAATATTTTCATGCGCAACTTTAGAGCCCTGTAACTTTTGTGTTTGTAGAGATATTTTCATGATTCTTTCACAATTATTATTAGTTTGACTTATATTTTCAAGATATATTAAAAGAAAAAAATTGGAAACTTGTCCATTGCATCACAAACGCAATATTTAACGCAATTCACGCTATCATGTCCCGTCCACAGAACATAAACACAGCGCGGCCTAATTCCGAAGGGCAGTTCTCTTCCTCTGACATTGACACCGGGGCGCGCATGCGTATTGGCGCCAACGGGCAGGGCGGTCGCAAGGACGCCCCTCACGCGAACACAGCATCGGCCGAAAGTTCGGGTGAAGCGTTCGAGTATCTCGTGCGTACGGTTTGCTGGGCAATTTAATTTAGATTACACTGAAATTGGAGCATGAAAGTGTAAAAATAGCTTTTCCATTTAGTTAACGTTAAAACAGCAAAAATAAAAATTGATTACCATTATAAATACATTAATTGCGGGGTTTGTTGGCGACAACTACGATAGGGTTAAATATGGCTGAGTCTTCTTTGTTCACGAAGATGTGCGATAGAAATAAAGACAGTCAATTAAATGTCATTTATAGCATCAGCAAGAATATGGTGATGTTAAAATATTTTGTTATTTTTGCATAAATAAATATTTTCTACCGATTTCAGACTGAGGAAAATGGTTTCATTAATCGGGCATTTGTCGATCGGAGGTTGATAGCGCAGCGTAGTACCGGAGGTATCCCTGAATAAGTCCCACCCACTGCAAGCTGTACGGTTCCAGTGGGAAGGTTTACAAGCCCCGGGGAGGGGGCAAGACGACGCCAGCTGTCATAGACCTAGTCCGCCTAGACTTGCGAATAGACTTCAACGAACAACACCGATTTAACGTCAAATATCGGACGATGTCAATAAAATTACGTACCGTTCAAATACTGGAGAGGCTAGAGTCATTTCGTTTAAATAAATATCACTGATTGTGGTCGAAAACGTCATCCATCCAATGTCACCGTTCTATATCGAACTGCGGCATATTATGATCACTTAAACACTAAAATTTTTATCTCAACTGTTATAAACACAGACTTTATTGACCAAATCACAAATGTAAAGCTGGTCTTTAATAGAAGTATAAAGGAGCCAAAAAGGCGCGTCGGCGCGCGCCATCTGGCGGCAGGACTCTAAACTAAGCAATCGCACTTCACGCCAAACGTTGTACCCGCGAAGTTAGGTGGCAAGGGGGTGCGCAAAACGAGAATCGAGCCAAAGACTATTGAACTCGACCGACGCTACGCACTACGACCACTGTAACTTTGAACAAAACACAATGAGGGTTTTCGCGATTGGAAAATCCGCCAATTGGCAACACGTAGACGCGAGGTCCAAATGCTGCGTGATTGGTGGATTTTGACATATCTGTCAATGTCATGTCCAAAATAACCAATCATGCAGCATTTGGACCTCGCGTGTACGTATTGCCATCTGGCGAATTTTTCAATCGCGAAAACCCTCATTGTGTTTATCTCTACGTTGTGATGCCACTGTAGCTATGAACAAATGATAAAAATGTTTGGAATGTTTAACTGCCTAGCTCGCATCAATGTTTAATTTATAAAGTATAGAACCTTTGAAACCCTTGAAACAGCGGCTGACAATAGTGACTTACGCCCGTATTCACACACATTACTATGAGGTCTCACAGTGCGCGTGGACGCAAAGAGTGACACATGGACAAATCATAGAGCTCTTATCAACGCTGTGCGTTCGATTCGCTGGTTCACTTAAGCAAGCATCGTTTGTGAACGTTTGTGTTTGTCTAGAGCGAGCAAATAAATGTCTTTGTCTTTGTCTTTGAGCAATGGTAGGACTAAAATAGTACGTTTAAAAGCGCTTTTTACCCGATTGCGCCAGGAGGGTTATGTTTTTAGAGTGTATGTAAGTATGTATATTTCTTTGGCACGGCCTACAGCCTAAACGGCTTGACTGATTTTAGCGTGAGAGGTGTCGTTAGATTCGTCTTAATCCTGAGAGTGACACTGGCTATATTAAAATTAAATAAAATCAAAATGGCGGATTTTAGGCGCCATAATGTCTAATTTAGAGAATATTAATAATAAAAAAATTTCAAGCAAGCGAAGCCGTGGGCAAAAGCTAGTTGTAAAATAAAACTCAAATCTCTAATATTAAATTAAAACATAAAACTTGGTACTAGTTAAATGAAAGTGTTACACCAATAACAGATTACTATTCTTGATAGCAAATTCATACTAGAATCGTTTCAAATGCGGGCTCTAGAATTTATGACGCCGTCTCTACGTCATCACTTATATTGCTCTTTGCCTCTCTGTCCCACGCGTGCTCTCTCGCTCTCGAAGCCTGTCGCGAATCTCATCGGATATGCGGCCCGTTGAAACCGTTCTGTTTTGATAGAGCAAAAATGTATCTTTGTAGGTACTTAATTAGAATTTTTTTTACTGAAATAATAACTTTACACTTTTAATGCGATTTGAAAAAATTTTTCACCATTAGAATCCAAAAAAACAAAATATTTTCAAAAAAGTTAGTCGACATTATTTACTGTTTAACTTTTTATTAACGGTACGAAGTTCGCTGAGCGAGCTAGTATTCCATGATTTATACTTTCGAAACTATGAGATATTTGATTAGTATTGAAAAAATGCTTTCTTCAATGATTTAAAATGTTAATAGGGATTAAAATTTTTAATACTAACTTACTTCATTGTTGTGCTGCTCTGAAAACTTATAAGCGCTGACAAGCGCTGGTAACCAGCGCAGGAAAATCCGATAAGCGCTGATCGGCGCCGACAAGTTTCAACACGCTCTGGTCAGCGCTGAACGCTGCCATATAAAATGCCATTCAACCTGCTTCCTTTGTGAACGCTTTTTTTCTGTATGCGGCCTAAGTCCATACACGGTTTTTCCGCTTTCTCGATAGAAACAACAAATGGAAAGCAACAATCAGTCCTACCATTATTGATGACAGCCCTAAAAGCCCGCTAACCTGGTGCCCGCCTGATCAACCAAATAAAGACCCAATGTCCTACGCACACAGTGCACATTTCACTGACCAATACCCGTATTAATTTTGCCCGACTGCTGCCTGAACCTGGGTCGATGAAATAAGCAGCTTATGCCCATGGTTATTCGGTCCCTATTTGTTTGAATACTTAATTGCAGTAATCCGCGTTGCCCGCATCGGAAAGTGAAGATATTTTGCGTAACATTGGATGGATGATATTTGACGGTAATAAATTCATACTCTATTGTAATACCGAATATCAACAATGCCTCATTTTATTTACAATTTAACTCAAATGATTGATGAAAACAAAATCTCTGATTGGTAGTCAGAAATATAAAAGGTTTTTACGTCGATCCAATAGAAAGATTCAGTTCTAATACATCAGCTTTTGATGTATTTGTACAGTAGATTCCCCGACACCACTGAAACGGTAACAAATAAAATTGGACTCTATTCTGTGAGCCAAAATGGTGATTTTGAAACGTGTCTGGCCCAACTGCACAGGCGCCACTCAGTCTCAGTCTTGTTCAACCTTTCAGTCGATACACGTATTTTTCCGTTTTACGCAGAAAATCCTGAAATTCGCCACAACGAAGCGACAGCTTTAGTGAATTGAAAGGCTTTGCTGAACGATTGGCGTACCGATACGTAGTATTAAAAGTTTGGAAGTTTGACTAACTTTATTGACTTAATAACCTCGTAACGTGAAAAATATTTTTAACTTTGTTTGGCGGTGTTTATGATTTTCGCGTAAAATGTTCTAAAACTAGAGTTTATCTATCTATCTATACAGTGTGAGTCACGTTAAAGTGTACATATGAAAATAGATGAAACTAGACCTATTTTCATCGACAAAAAGAGGTCAAAAATTTTTTGAGATTTTTTTTAAATTTTTTATAGAATTTTTTTTCTTCCAATTACTTATTGTAAAGAAAACATAATAACTTTTAAACTAAGCGGTATATCTTGATAAAATAAAAACAGTAATAATGCTAAATAACAGGCAATACTAAAAAATACATAAAATATACAAAAAAGGCCAACAAATAATAAAAAAAATATTCTTTTTGAAAAAAGTCCCCTTAAAAATTCGTGTTTTTTTGGTTATTTGATAAATTTCTCCAAAAAATGCCCCTATAACCGGTAGTTTTTATTACTTTGTATTATTCTCTATCGTATTACCTTCGTAAAACGAAAAATCGCATGTCTCTATCCCTATCACAACGTTTGCAATGATCGTTTGAACTAAGCCTCTCCGGGCGCGCCATTCAACGCTTCGTTAACAACAAAACTGAAAATGGCTCTAGATTTGTAATTTTGATAAAAACAAGTTAGATTTCAAATAAAAACAAAAGATTTCGAAGTAAAATAAGCATTTTAGTTAAAATTAAAATTGTCTCTACCTGTAGCGGAGAATAATGTTGTGGCAGGCCTTTGTTCAAACGATCATAGCAAATGTTGTGATAAGGATAGAGACATGCGATTTTTGGTTTTACAAAGATAATACGATAGAAAATAATACAAAGCAATAAAAACCACCGGTTATAGGGGCATTTTTTGGAGAAATTTATAAAATAACCAAAAAAACACGAATTTTTAAGCAGATTTTTTTCAAAAAGTATCATTTTTTATTATTTTTTGGCATTTTTTGTGTATTTTATGTATTTTTTTAGTATCGCCTGTTATTTAGCATTATTACTGTTTTTATTTTATCAGGATATATCGCTTAGTTTAAAAGTTATTACGTTTTCTTTACAATAAGTAATATTAAATATAAACAATATTGTTTTTCTGTGACAGACAAAATTCCACGCGGGCGAAGCCGCGGGCGGAAAGCTAGTATCTAATAAAGATCACAGTTCACATTAACAGTGGTGAATTAAGGTGGTGAATTGTAGTTAGTGGTGGTGGTGAATTTACATAATATCAGCCTTCAAATCTGGTGTGGGTATATTCATATAAAGACTTTAAGACTTTAAGACTCGTGCCTAATTTTAACGAGGCACGAGTAATTCAAACTTAAGAAAATTATATTTAGTTGTGTTAGTTCTTCAAGCACTAAAACTAAATGAATATGTAACGGTAATAAAATAAAAGATCGTTGAAACTATTAACGAGAACAATGTTTACTACACAAAGAAAGGGCTGGTAGGTTTTAATTTGATCGCTTACTTAGATAAGGTTCCAACTCGCGCCTATTTATAAGCGGGCTACACAATGAGTGACACCGCTACGCCGTAGCTCCGTAGAATTGTTTCGTAGTAAACATCGTAGACGCAGCGGCTACGAGCCGCGTAGTATCTACTACTACTACAATGAAATATTTACGTACTTGCCACACAGAAAATTAGATTATTGAAATTATTTAATTTATTGGTGTTTATTTGGAATCAAAGTAATATACTTGATTATTATTTATTTTGAGAGTATACCCTTAATTCTCAGATACAATAACATTCTCTAACGAACGGACTGTCATGGGTCGTCGGAAGGTTTTTAAAACATTTCATAATTATTATATGTAGCTACATAAATTAAAATAAAATAAAGCTTATAATCATTTATGACGATATGTGACAAGTAGGTAAGTTGGTCTTTCTGCCAGAAGCCAATTTGTTTATAAACATCAGAATGCGCGTACACTAAATAGATTCTAATTCAGTGGGAAAATTATTATTATGATTATTTATAAAACGTTCTATTCGTAGCACTGTAGGCGTCCGTAGTCCATTGTCTACGAGGCTACGCCGTCCGCGCTACGGCAGACATTGGGGCACCGCACTTGTACTGTCGAGTACGTCAGACTAATCATTTTTACTGCAAAATAAACCCTATCACAAGTACATAAGGCACCGCAGTATTCACCTTGATGTGCCGCCCGTACTAAAATAGATCCACCAGGTGTGAGCGAATGAGTTTTCTCGCTTATTACTAAGCAATTATAGATATTTTCATACGCTAAGTGGCGCTATTTAGGTTTGTATTGTCGATTTATTTATAACACCTACACTTTTGTTTGAACTTTAGATGATTATACAGAATATTTATATACTCGTATTCTAGTTAGTGTCATTGTTTGAGCGTGTGTATGTGTGTACAACAACAAATGCAATTAATACCAACTATTATCCTATAAATATAAAAGTTTGTGATGATGGATTTTACAAAAGTAAAAAACCCAACTACGACAAAAAACGACACTGAAAAAGTATAGAACAATATTTTCAGAATACTGAACTGAACAAAGTTACTAATGTAGTTGCATAGTAATTTTCATGTTTGGAAAACCGCAGTCACGCGTTGTCAAAGTGCTACGGTAGGTAGGTATATGTAACGTGTGACTACGCCTATCCAAACATGAAAATTACTATGCAACTACATTAGCAACTTTGTTCAGTTCAGTATTCTGAAAATCTTGTTTTATACTTTTTTTTAAAAGCAAAATACCTACCACTCACTGATTAATCACGAAATCTCAGAAAGTATATCACCAAAATACTTTATATTTTACTTAATTTTAGATTTTATGAAACTCCACTCCTATGGTGAAAAACGGGATTTGGAAAGTATCAAAGTCTTTTGTTTTCACGTACGAAGTCGCGGGCATAGCTAGTACAAGAATAAAGTAATATTCTTCTATCTAGAGGATAATCATTTACCTACTAAATCTGTAACTAGTTAGTGTAGTTAGCCTCAACGTCACAAATTCCGAAGCTGAGTGTACTAGCGATATAATTTTGGTCCACTTCGTTGAACATATTAATATTACACTACCCACTCATGCGTATACTATGAAGTTGTAAGACATTGACACACCTTCTATTCTACACTCCAGGTAGACAGCGTGGCGGGGAGTCTTAGGGCTAATCTAGCCACGATTTGTAAATTCGTCACAAAGATTGAAGAATAAGAAGATTATTTGAAGTATTTTCATCGAAACAAATTGTCCGCTAAATGACCGGACACAATGTATATTATGTAAATGTAAAAACATCCAAAACCGTAGATGTTTTGGCCAAAAACATATAGAAATTTGAAAGTTGACGGACGGATTTGGATTAGGATTGAATATAGAAAACCAGCATTACTACACCAACATCATGCCAAGTTACAATAGCCTACAATACAATATTCTACCAGGCCCCCTAGACAGAGTTACTACGTGATATCACTACGCCCTAACGTATTTTCTACTTCACTCCGTGATATTGGAATTATTATCTGTTAAAATATTACTCTCTGTGGCTATAATCGCGTCTACCCACATGGCCAAAACGATTGCATTTCCGCTCCTACTACGCGCCCGTGTGGGCTTAGTTTCTTTAAAAATGTCATTAAATGTATGACGGATTGTACAGCGCCCCTAGCGGAAACTTTCAAGAACTAAAATGTTCATTTTTTTTTTTGACGCGCTCACTAGTAGAGGACGTAAGCTAACACTCAGCCCTCAGATCCAATAGCTACATCGAAGGGCTACTTTTCAGACAGTACGGCTAGCATGAAAAACTTTCGAGTTCGAATCGTTTGAGTATTCGAATCGCCATCAAAAGATTTAGTACGAAAACTACAACAGCGCCCTTGTGAACGTGTCGTAAAGTGAACTTAGTATGAGAAATGGTTGCACGAAACTTATTTTGAGAATCAAAATTGTTACGTTATCGTTTAATTCGAAGAGTGAGTATCGAATTTTGTCGATTCGNCCTGTCCACACTCTAGCAAATTAGTTTGCTGAAAGAACTACAGGACACGCCCTTTCTAACTTGCAAGCACGATAGATTATTATGACAGCTAACTCCATTCTTCTAATGCCCCTAGGTTTTGATCACGCGTTGAATGAAACACTGAAAGAGGATTTAAATGTCGATAGAATAAAAACTATGTTTATTAAACTACAACCGCCTAGTGGTCTAGTGGTTAGACCACCTGCTTCAGACGCAGAGGTCCCGGGTTCGATTCTCAGTGGGGGCAGATTTTTCTGTATGGTTTGGTTGGTGGTAGGGCTTGTTCTAAGTCCGCCTGGCTAGCTACCACCATATTACCTAAGTCTGTCGCCATAACAACAATGTTAACAGCATTGTTGTGTTCCGGCAGTTAGAGGTAAGATAGCCAGTTCCTCCGTCGTTGAGGATTCCGGGTGAGATACAGGCCAAGAGCTTCCTCGTTGTGGATAAAAAAAATTGGTTAAGTACTAAAAGTGGTGGCTGATCTTCTTATTTATGTAACAAAAAGTCAATTTATAGTTTTCTCGAACTCTGTGCAATAAGTCAAATACTTTTTAATTATTAATCTCTATTTCTGGTCTAGTCACCCTTAGTAAGTAATTAAAATTAATATGTATGAAGCAGGAAAAGTTTAAGTATAGCTAGCCTTCTATTACACTAACCTACACCATGATATTTGTCATCCGAGTTCAAAAAGTTTCAGACCTGGTAATCAAATTCAATTTTCAGGATTTTATTGTTCATAGACAAATTGATACAGGGAAAGACTAAACAAAACAAAAGAATCTTCCTATCAGTCTAAATTTATGGTTCCCAAATACCTATGACTTAGACAGAACTTATGTAACATTAAAGCGCGTATCATATTACATAAAGGTACATACCCCTACTAGTAACGTTGCCAAAACGTTTCATCTATAATTCCTTTATTCACGTTTGATCTCTGATACCTTAATGACGCACTTTGTAATAATCCGCTCAAGGCTATTTTGAACTAATAAACTCAAAGACGCTATTAACTTTAAGTATGTTTACTACGTTTTTAAGTATCCCACGTAAAACGCTCTAAGTAAGGGCAAAAGATCAATCGAAGGTGAACTCCATCCAGCCTCTCAAACAACTATTTAAATTGCTTACGAATATTATTCCAAGAGCAATATTTGATTTAATTATAAATTGAAATGTTAAAGCATCGCTAAGTGCTCTTACTTACTCTAAGTTTGCAATTCGGAGAACGGGTAATTTGGCTGAGGCTTAATGTCGAAAGGTCATTTATATCAAACGAGTCCAACGAAGACCGACGTATGTGATACGACTAACTTATAATTGAATAGTCTTACAGCCGATTTATTTATACCTACCACTTATTTGGCTCATGACGATTTTATTTTTTTACCCATCACAGTTTAATGAATCACGTATCCTTCGTAGCCTTTTTAAAATTTAGAGTCATGTTGTTATGAAAAATAATGTTTTCCTGAGCTACTACCATAATTTCAAAGAGACACCATGTAAATTCCTGCAACTGCACACTACGACATATGAGGCTGGTCTCTGTATGAGCTGATTAAGCTGGTACTGCTGATGATGTCATTACCGAAAAGCAGCTAATAAAAATCAATTACCTACCCACCAAACTCTATCTTTCCCGTTATCTGTAAGAGATCAAATGTTAATATTTTTTTTCAAGATTTTATTAAAACCTGTCCCATTGTCAGTGTAATATAATTTGCTCAATTCTGAATCCCTTTAGTTTTTGCATTCTTAACCCTCGACAAAGCAAATCAAAGAGCCACTTGGCGACTAACTTGAGAAATTCTCGACAAATCTTTAAAACAAAATTATTTCTCCATTCACCTGTTAAATGTAACTCGTTTCGATCACTTGTTTGAATAGCCCCGTCGTGATTGGTTGCTTTATGTAGCGTATGCTGTGCGATGGGTAACCGCTTAGTTGCGAAGTTCGTCTATAGTTGTCATGATAAATATCCCGATCGTGCAACATTTTAATTGATGGTGCACCGGGAAATTTATTGGTACACCGCGGAATTTATTGGTTCTCCGCGGTGTTTAAGGGTTAAAGTTTATTCTTTATTGTAGGTATGTTTTGGTTCTATAGTTTTTGTAGGGGTAATTTGAAAGTGAGTTTTAATTGTACATTAGTAGGTAGGTGTACTTTAAAGGTTGTTTTTAATTGCAGTCGATTATTTTAATGCATTTATTTACTTTGAAGTGCACTTATCAAAACAGAAACATACAGTAGTGCGCATTATTTATCAGAAATTCAAGGTTTATGGGCCAGATCAGCTGTTATCTCTGGTTTTGTTTGTTGTTTAATATTTTAAAGTGCTTTTTACGTTTTATGAGTGCAAGTGTATATTATTAAGTTTCTAGATTGATTGCTATTACAGCATGCATAGTAAAATTTAGCCTTTTTTTCCTGACGAAGGTCGGATTTTTAATAAATCGAATTTTAGAATCCTGGGGTTAGTTGCGCAACAATAAATTTAATTGATAAAACACTAAGGCTGGGTTGCACCAACTTACTTTAACTTTGATAAACGTCAAAAATCTGTCAAACTCCATACAAAAATCACCGGATGTTGTTATAGTTACGGTTAAAGTAAGTTGGTGACACATATCTGACATTTATATATTATTGGTTATCGTCATAGTTACTGTCAAAATTAGGTGGTGCAACCCACCTTAATTTTGTTGAAGTTAAATTAAGATGGTACTTGGCCTAAAATATTCAGTGCTAATTGATAAGAAAAGTTGAATCCAGAGATACATAATGAGTTCATAATCGAAACAGTAAGTAAATTAAAAAGTAATTAATCATTACCCTATTGTCTTTTTTATTAAAGCGATGAAAATTGCATTTCTATTGCAATAGGGATGTTTCCTGGGTCAAAAAGCAAGAGTTTTAATTAGTCCGTCAGTTAACTTATCAAAAAATACTCTACACGTATTTTTCACTTTTTCAAACTAATGAAAATTTAAAGAGATAAAGCGCGCCAAAGTTCATAAGAAGAGGCCCGTGACGTCAATGAGTGCATAAAAGTGCCGCACTTTGTGACATCGCGCGGAACTTCAACGCACCAAAACTATGTAATTATTTGTTAGATTGACAAATAAAAATAAATGTGTCCAATATTGTGTCCGGTGAAATTCCACCGATCGATACTCTGTAACACGACAATGTTATTACGTTTTCCTTTTAGCAAGTTAGGTTTAAAATTGTTGATAATACGGCCATTTGGATTGTGAAGTCAGAATCGCATTTGAGCGAATGGCCCAATCATAAAACGAGTTGGCATATACATAATGTATTATCCTTCTACGATGTGGCCATAAAATTATATCAAGAGTGAATATGTTTTTGTTTTATACACGGATAAGCACATCTTTGAGAACGATACGTGTCAAAATTGATATACCTATTTATTAGCTGGATTACTTCCCGCCAAAAACGCTTAGTGAAAATTAAACTGCTTTCAGAATCATTTATGGTGAGCGTAAAGCGAGATATGATGTTACGAACATTTCAACGCGCGTCGGCCATTGCAAACTCCCCTAACTTTTTTGGTCGACCAACAGCTTTGACAAGTGACACTAGCAGCATTCAGAAAGTTGCACAGTCCACAGCTCGGAGTCTATTGATGTTAGCTTCGTTTTTCAACATGTGTCGAGTAGTTATTCTAGTGCCCGCGAAAAATCTGTGCTTTAAAAACACAGTTGGTGCGCAGTGATTTTGTGTGGTCAATGCGCAGGTATATTTTGTTAACATTGTTCAGTTAAACAAGTTTCAGTCATGTTTTAACATGCAACTTTCAGTTACAGTGTTTATGAAACTACCGCGTGCTGAAAGGTTTAGTTCGTTGATGTCTTTAGCCCGTGGAAACTGCAGTGGAGCGGAGGCAGCGTTTCGTGCATTTCAGGCGGCCCGCGTTTTACAGTTCATTTTACATTGTTTTTGAGTTTAATCAATGAAATGTCTAATGATTATCTTTCGTTTTGGTATACTCTTCAAATTGTTTACATCTTCAGTCAATAAAAAGGTTTGAAAAAGACATGAAAAGTCTATTTTAGATCGTTTTTGTTAGTTCAGGTTGTAGTTTACTTGTTTGCGTATAAATGATAGCTAAAAAAACAGACAGAGCAAAACAAATGAATAATGACAGAACCCAATCCACCATGGTTGATTAAACTATCCACAAGGTAATTGACGGATGCATCATATATTTACGGACTAACGAACTTGTGGTTGGATGTTTTAGCTGGTGAATTAGGTCCTTAAATTATAATCAAAAGTATGATTATATTTGAAGCCAAGCTTCGACGATTCATCTCGTAGTGCATTCAACGTATTAATTACTGGTTTGGGGGATGTAAATATCGATGTGATTACCGTTTTTTTCTATTCTATTAGGAATTTAGTATTGAGAGTAGTTAAATAGAGTTCTCATTGAGTTCGAAATGAAATAGGTTAACGTCAGAGCGCTTTGTGTAAGGTAGCGGGGTTGACCGCTGTAGTTGCTTTTAAGTTCTTGCGGGCGTAGAATTTGGGAAAACCAGTTTTAGGAGCCGTTTTTCATGAATTAAACATTGTTAATATTTGATTAGTGATCATATATTTGATAAGAAAAGACAGCTATTCCTTAACAAACGGACGTTATGTAAACAAAGGTGTCTCGTAAAGGCTCGCTTGCGTACAATCGGTTCAATCTTGTAGAAACTTGCATTTTGGGCGGTTTTCGTGTTGGATCGAAAGTGTGGCGTGGGTGCCACGTACAAATTGAAGTCATTGTTTTCGAAATATCAACTTATGTTGTACAACCGTTTCGGGTGTCGTCGAAGCTTAGCTTTAATGATACATAGCGTCAAATAAAATAAATAATGATGAAACAAAGTCTTATTATGCATTCGCACTGCGATATACTCTGACCTAGTTAAGGCCCTCCAGGGTGTTACGTGACATGCCAAATCGGTTCCATCGACGGCGGACCGAAAGGCCTCATACATTTCGCTAGATTAAAACATTCGCAGTGTTGCCAGCTTAGGATTAGAGGGCACAGCGACGCAGAGCCACTAACAGTAACCGTCCCGTAGCTGCCTCCGGCGTCTCCTCGCATTAAACTTTCAAGCCGTCCTGCAGTAGACGGCTGACCTTCGCGCCCCGGAAGCCGCGGCACATTGCTCCCGTTCCTAAATCCTGACTGATTCGTGGTGCATTACGGAATGCGGCAAGGACGTACCTGGTGTGTCAGTGGCGCGAGGGCTGTCTCATGGGCAGTCAGTGGCTGGGCATGTCGCGATCGATGCGTGCACTCATGAGTCAGCGGCCGCGCTTCGGTGCGCGCCTAGCGCGTGCACTCCGGTCGATGCTGCGGTGGACACGAGTCGCGCATGACTAACGGCGGGCCCGGGCCCAGCGCGGCGCGCATCCCACGCGCACGATCGATACGCGTGCGCTCTCCGCTGCGGCGCGAACCGCCCGCTGTACGGCTCCCTTATTTATATGATGACGTGCAGCCACTACGTCATAATCAAAATTGAGCGCGCGCAAACTGCAACTGCAGCGCGCTCGCAGCGCTGGATGCCACGCAAACGCCCACGGCCGTCGTAAACCAGCCTAACCTAAATTCGCTCGGAAATATGTTCGCATGAGCATTCGTCGCACGGCTACTCGATCATAAATTATATTATTCGAATCGAATCGGCAGCACGCGAGGGCACGTCGTTCCGTGATTCTTTGCCTGCTTTGTATTCTCGGGTCTATAACGAGTGGGGTTGACCTGGATCGGCGCGCGATTTCGCCACTTGTCAAATTTTAATGCGTTTAATTATTTAACAGATCGCTCGTCACAGCTCCGGCTCGGGCCTGCTGAAATGCTTTTAAAAGTTAAAGTTCTTGTGTTGGCTTTTGTTGCTGACATACGAATAACGTCGATGATTTGAGCTGTTGAGACGTTTTTGGTATTTATTGCCTTGTTAAGAAAGGAAAATTGCCGTTATTTTATGATTACCGAGGGTGTAATGGTATTTTATGACAACCGTCCCGTAACTATGACTTGGGCTTCAATACCCGCGTTCACGGCGAGGCCTTGACGGGACATTTGCGTGTCAAACGTCTCGTCCCCTCGCTTTATAGATCCAATGAGTGCAAACGCTCTCAATGCCTATAAATATTCAAGTTACATTACTTTATTTGTTTGACACAGATAATGTAGTAGAGTGTCTCTAGACTTATCCACTTATACAAAATCTACAATTCCAAGCAATCTTATTTGCTAGCTACTCTCGTTTTTGTGTTTGTTCTAAAAGTAAGGGGCAGATCTCACTTGGCTGTAATATTTTTTAAGAAAAGTTTTATTGTTTAACTAGCCTTTTTGTTTGTTAGTAGGAAAATAACGATGGACAACGTGAAAATTTTTTCGATTAAGTTTTTAAAGTGTTTAAACAATTTTTCAATAATAAATTCTCAAATTATACAGGGCGTTTGGTGGAAGGTTAGACAAACTTCGCGGGTGTTTAGGTATGGTCATTTTAAGAATACCAATTCGCCCATTTCGATATTTTTAGTTAAATGAGTCAAATTCAGTTCAGCAGCTCAGTGGTAATCGAATAGAGACCAAGCTGTCCTAGAGTCGATTTTCGGTAGAGTCAATTAAACGATGTTTACTAAATATTCTCGCGCAAGGGAGAGATTGCTTAATTTAACTTCCTGGGAAGCTGGAGATAGATGACTCAATTAAGTCAATAAATTGTTCATAAAAAATAAACCTCCAACAAGCTAAATACTTTGACTGCATACTGGATAGTTCAAAACAAAAAAAATGTGTATAACACAAAATTCCAAGTTTCTTTTTCGATTCATCATCATCATCATCATCATTTCAGCCACAGGACGTCCACTGCTGGACATAGGCCTCCCCCAATGCTTTCCATGTTGATCGATTGGTAGCGGCCTGCGTCCAGCGCTTCCCTGCTACTTTTACGATGTCGTCGGTCCACCTTGTAGGTGGACGTCCCACGCTGCGTTTTCCGGTACGCGGCCTCCATTCCAGAACCTTTCTGCCCCATCGGCCGTCAGTTTTGCGTACTATGTGCCCTGCCCACTTTTTCGATTGTTTCAGCCAAATGATGTCCACTGCTGGACAAAGGCCTCCCTAAGGATTTTCACAATGAACGGTCCTGCGCTGCCAAATACATAAATATTTTTATTCGAGAGCTGTAGAACCGAAAGATGAGATTTATCTGAGAGATAAGCATGTGATAGGTTATCAGGGACTTTATCAGGAAGTACCCTAATAAAAAATAGGTTTATGGCGCTTACTTATAATGTAATCTAATTAAAGGTATTTACTAGTGACTTTATCTACCAGATATCTCTATCCAAAGCCGAGAAAACTACTTAATACATTACATATTTATTAGTGATACTGTATCTGTCAGGTAAGTTCCTGATAAACTATCAGAGACTTATCAGCGATTTGTGTAACGGCCCCTTATTTTATAGCACTGACCAACTGACCACTGACCCCATATTATAAAATCGGCTGCTGTGAAATATGGGTGAGCGTTCCGGCCATGTTTGGTTTATCGCGACTGACTTTGGCACGTTCCACGTTGGTATTGGCTTTAATACTTGGTGGATATCTGTAGAAGTGAAACTTGATGACATTGACTTTACAGTAAACCTTACGGTTTACACACATTTTCAATGTAGTATAGTGTAGTGTAGTAATTAGCAAGAAACACGATGAATGCTCGGGCTGGGTGGCGCCATCTTGCTGTAACTTTAATAATCTTCAAAAATCTATCAAATTCCATACAAAAAACACCCATACAAAAATCTGCTAGGTATGGTAACGGTTGAAGTAGACTGGTGCAACTGAGCCCGAAAACTAAGGACGACAACTATTGCCGACAAACTGTAATGCAGTTTGGCAAGTGTATCTTTATGTATTGATGTGTATCCTTTTGTGAACAATAAAAAAAAAACACAAAAAAAAACTTCTAGTCATTTTACGACAGTATATTATTATGTATATCTACGAGTAAGTTATCGCAAAGACGAAAATTTATATTCATTGTTGTTTCAAGGATTTAATAATTCATAATAATTCAATTAAGTTCATAGCTTACAAAAATAGCATTATGGAGAGTTATTTTAACTATTTATATGTGTAAATTATAAATAACTTGAAATCGAACTGCCTAAGGCGGGAAGTTATTCAAGTAATTTATTTTATAATTTAGTTTGAGATGCAACAAGAGATTTTTCAATAAAAATGTTTAGCATGATAGAGCTCTAATCACTATTATGTACCACTTGTATTCCGTCAACTATGTTTTACTTTATTTGATTTGATTTGAATTCCCAGACCCATCGAGATTGGAACTCGAGACTCAAAGGGTACCGCTGCACTTTGCCTCGACACCGAAATTCAATGGTTAAGGCTGAGTTGCACCACCTTATTTTAACCGTAACAATAACAATAACCGGTGTTTTTTGTATGGAGTTTGACAGATTTCTAACGTTTGTCAAAGTTAAAGTAAGATTGCGCAACTCGGCCTAAGTCTTAGCAACTCCGTTTGGTTCGGTTTAGGGTGCGCGTATGCTGAGATAGTGACACAATACCAATAAATAAAGCACTTTCACACACAGTGCCTCTACCATGAGTTTACCAACCGAGCATCTCGCTATCGAGGGCGTAAAAAAATGTATGGCAAATTGTACAGCGCCTCTAGCGGTTAGTAGCTGAACCACAGCAAAACTAAAAACACTACCATGAGTTCATCTCAAATCGTTAGGTAAAAAACCTATCTAAATGAATACGATAGCGACTAAAGTTTTTATTACAGAAAACAAGAAGGAAAGATAGCCACGATAGCCGAACGGTGAATGGGTGGGTCGGACTGTCCGACTCGATACCCGAGGAACGCGGGTTCGAATCCCACCGCCGCTCGACTATTGTGGTGAGCCCACTCGTAACAGAAGCTGAAATAGCTTAACACGAGGCTAACGGGACTTTTAGTAATTTGTGCAATACAAATTGCTAATAATCTTAAAAAAAAAAAAGAAATACATAGAGCAGAGGAAAAAAATCCAGGTGGTCTTATCGGTATAAAGCTCTCTTCCAGACAAACTAGAGAGTTTTCCAACCAGAATAATATATCTACTGTCTTTCGTGTAGACTTATGACATAGTCCAATGGTGTCGGTGTCGGACTGAATCGAGATCCGACGAGGAACAAAGGTCGGACCCCGTCGCCGCTGGTCCATTTCGTGTTAAACACACTCTTAAGCTTCAATCACATCAACGCGTGCAGATCGCCATTGCCGGCGCGATCATAGGCCAATGACAGGTCGCGCGGACTGTCATGGGTCGCGGTACCTTGTCATTGTTTGTGTGGTTAAAGCTTTAACATAGGCTTATTTAGCTTACTCACATCAATAATCGTAATGTAAAGCATTAAATAATATTCAAGTAATGGAATAATAAATGATAATGATAGATGAGATGATATCCCCCCTATCACTGGAGTTTCAATAAATATGTGGCACTTTTACTGAAACCCGACTGAACTGATCTACAATGACCATGGCACCCTCGACTTAAAAGTCATACGTTATGCCCACGATTATTTTATATGGTACAAATCGCGACACAACTACTCATCGTTGCGTCGCATGTTCTCGGCTTACGCGCACCCTTATTTCGTTCGGAGTTTCTTCGAAGTTGGAAACTTCCAGTTTCTCTGTACTGTGGTGGTCGTGGTTAGTACAACAGACTTCCTAATGGTCTTTATTTTACAGAATACTTAATAGCCACAACACACATGCTATTTTTAGCATCGGCGAACGCGATTTAGCAGTTTTATAGGAGCTGAAGCAGACAACACATTCTACACCGCAGACTTAAAAACGCCAAACGCGGCGACTAGACGCAGCAACTAGACGCCTATTTTGTTTAATTTCTTTAAGCTTATCGTCGCGACAGAGTTGCACAGTCGCTAAAACGCGCGATTCCCAACGCATGAAGTCGCGAAATTGCGATGCTGCTTCAATACAGTCGCAATTTATCGCCGATGCTAAAAGTAGAATGCCAGCTGTGGCCCTTACATGTGTAAGAAGTATACATTGTGTTTGGGATATGACTATAATTTTAGGCGATGTTATTTTTTCAATTTTATCGACAAAAATGCCCCCATATGTGGGCTGTATAACAAGCTAAATTTGTTTGTAAGATGTCAATAGAGCCTCTAAATCGATGCTGAAAGCTCTTTTACCAAGTAGAAACAAACAATAAAGCAACTTTTATCCTGAGACAAACGCCTATTTAATTTTTAAACACCTCAATCGCATGGCCCGTATTATTCATGATCGAGCTTAACTTAACGTCACAACTCCATTGAGAGCGTAGCAATAAATTAGTATTGTAGAGAAAAGCTCATTATTATTAATTTATGCAAATACTGCTATATATGCAAACTGGCACCGATCAAACGAGTCGAGTCAAGTGCGAAATACATTAGCCGAAATTGAAATCATGCGGAGCCAAAGCCGAAGCAGGCACGTTGGGCGAGCATTCGCTTTGCAAGCATTCGCGAGCGAGCGTTTGTGACGCGAGCACGTTGTTATTCTTATTTTTTATTACAAAAGCTAATTGTCAACTCTCGCGTAATTATCTCTAGGGTGGGCTAAATATAATTCTTGTATTAGAAATGGGAGCGTGGGAAGTCCACCCACAAGGTCGACAGACGACATCATAAGGGCAGCAGGGAAGCGCCTGGACGCAGGCGCGTCTTTCCATTCTATACATAGCCAGAACGCAAGGGTGTGAAACTAATCGAGTATAGTTTGGATATGACTTTTTTTACTAAGCTCCTCCAAACTATACACGACCAGTACGCATACGCTGCGTACTGCTCGCGTATACTTTGTAGTGACTTAGGTCAATTATCTTCCTCCAAAATATACATCGCCAGTACGCATACGGACTAATCATGTATGTATTGTAATAAGTGCGTGATTACAATTTATACGCGAGTAGTTGCATGCTAGTCATTTTGACTTATTGACCTCTCTTTCTATTACATACTAGCTTTCCGCCCGCGGCTTCGCTCGCGTGGAATTTTGTCTGTTACAGAAAAACAATATCGCGCGCGTATTTGCTCACCGTTTAGACCTACCCTGAACTACGACAAACATTTTAAAACCAAAATCAGCTCAATCGGCCCAGCCGTTCTCGAGATTTAATCAGACTAACGAACATCAATTCATTTTTATTTATATAGATAGATTAATTCATATCTGCGTGTCTACTTTAAACATTGAATCATCTTACGACACGTGTCATTGTTTTGATAAAGGATTTTTTGGTGTTTCTTATTCTGCCATAGAAAAGATATTTGTTTTGGGGCTGATATTTCACCAATTGTAGGTATGGAAATATGTCAAAATGATTTTGTTCTTGAGATAAAAGTTAATAAATAAAATAAATAATAAATAAATATCCTTAGACATTTTACACTGCGCTTCTAGTCCCAAACTAAGCAAAGCTTGTACTATGGGTACTAGACAACGGATATAAACATAATTAAATACTTTTTTTTGTAAATACATACTTATTATACATAGAAAACACCCAGTCCAATACAAACAAATATGTTCATGCACACAAATGTTTGTACTGTGCGGGAATCGAACCCGCTACCACTTCGAACCACTACACCAAACGGCCGACAATACAAACCTAGCATTTAAAGTCTCGCATAATATTGTATTTAATGCGCGTTGNAGTAAAATAATAATATTTTATGTAATAATATCAAATAAATGTAATTTTAAATATAGCTCCATATTTTACTGAATTTTACTAAATCAATATCAACTAAACACACTCTAGTCAAGTGTAAGTGGTGTAGTAGAAACTAATCGAGGATAGTTTGGAGATGACTTTTTTTACTAAGCTCCTCCAAACTATACACGATTAGTACGCAAAATTCGTGTATAGTTTGGAGTCACAGATTTACAAACAGGCACTCCGAAATATACACGAGCAGTTTCCTATGGGTGCGTTCTGGCCATGTATAGAACGGAAAGACGCGACGCAGGCCGCTTCCAATCGATCAACATGGAAAGCATTGGGGAGGCCTATGTTCAGCAGTGGACGTCCTATGGCTGAAATGATGATGATGATTAGAAATGGCCACCACAAAATAACATAACCTTTTAAATATAATAAAACCATTGGGAAATTGTCGTCTCTAGCGGTCAAGTTTATCTATGTGTTTGAAATCACTAAAATATTCGGTTCGCGAAAGAATATGCATTGCTAACTACGCTCGCTACGAATGCTCCAACCAAAAGCTTTAATCCTACTCCAATTGCATCCGTCTCTTTCTACTGGCGCGCTCTACAATCTACATCTACCTACAAAGTGTTCAAGGTCATTCATTATCACCACGGTCTCAGTTAAAACGGCATCATTTGAGGCGCATTTTCAACTTTAAGAGAAGACGCACACCGTTGATTTTTAGTTGGCCGATAGTTGTGCCCGATTTTAATTTGTATGAAGAATCGGCCAAATCGAATCGGCGTAGTGTGCGCACTCTCATACATGCCCATACTGATCAACCCGACTAAACTATCGGCCGACGAAAAATCAACGGTGTGCGCCTACTCTAAATCTAGGTTATACAGTAACAATTTCTCGTGTTATTACAGTAGTGATGTGCGGAGTGCTTCAGTATCGTTTGACGTAATATCCAAATCGATTCCCGTGTAATCGAATTGATATCGAGTTTGTAGACGTAAATGATTTTTACGAATATTTTTCAGATTCAGTCAAGATTTGGCACTTATTGTATTCTAAGGACAAAGTTGTCTACTTAGTTTGTTCTTTTTTGAAGTCTGTCCATATTTTGCACTACTCCTCTAAAATGTAGTTTGACAACAGTGCTAAAAGATCTAACTGTATGTATCCATAAGATGCAACAAAACATTATGACCATGCTATCAATTTTAAATCAATGTTCGATACAGATCGATTAATTATCGTTATTCAAATGATTTCATGTATAAAATACATAGGCGTCAAAAGTGAAGTCTCACATAACGCCCTGTATGAGCGTTGCGAAGATTTAAACAATTTGATGCAATCGTACGTACGAGTATTAATCGATTTCGTCCGATTCCAGGTGTGAATGGTCACACCACTACCGTAGGTGCGGCTCGAATTGTGATGCATTATAAACGGCCGGAGCCTGGAGTTACAGCGGTCTCTATCCTAACATCGGGTACAGTGTGCACCAGTAAAACAACACGCTATTTTCAGCCTTATAACTACTAGTGTAGAATAGCAGGAAATTCATTAGATTTGCGGACGCCTGTAGCCGCTCGCTATAAACTGAGGCAGAGGGGTGTGGCCTATATTGGCTAACAAGTTCAGGCGTAGAATTCGTATTACATTTTGATAATGTCGTTCCTTCGTAATGCGAATCGCATTCAAGTTGTTATTAGAATGTCTCGCGTTATATTATGCATGCCGCTGCTTCACAACTGCAGGGAGGAGAAAACGTTTTTGGATATTTTATGTTAGTGTTTCGTTGTAGTTGCTCTTGTATTAGCCACTGATAGCTGAAAGTTTGTGGATTAACTTTAAGATTTTTTTTTTTTATCACTACATATTATAAAACAAAGTACCTAGCTTAGATCTTTAAAAATACGGAACGGATTTTAATGCGTTTTTTTAATAAATTGAATGAGTCAAAAGGAAGGTTTTTAAGTATAATACATTGTACCTGTGCGAAGCAGGGGCGGGTCGCTAGTTTTATATAATTAACTTCTGTTTGAACCTAGGTTTATAATGCTCTATATGTATTATTCCCACACTAATGAGTGCTGGACAGAGGTTGATGTATATTATGTCAAAGTCAAATTGTGAACTCCGTCAGTTTATATAATGACGCGTGAGATTGTAAGCAACAAACAGTGGGTTTGGATATGTTAGATTGTAATCAGGCCTGTTCATCTCCACGAGTTTGCATCGAAAACAAAACACGCGCGACTACACCTCCTGAGATATCTAATCGACAGGACAATCACGAGCGAGCATTGACGCACGCACGTGTATTCTTCACCCATTTGCATTGTAAAGACAATAAACTATTTATGTAAAAACGGTGATATAATTAATACTGTGCAGTATTTTAACTGCCTGAATAAGGGGCCATCCATAAAGTACGTCACACGAATATCAAAAACAATACTTGTCAAAAAAACCAAGTCTCGCAACTCAGTTGTTCTACGGTAAAAAGTTGTGAGATCCATGTAATACCAAGTCCAGGCCAGGAAATCTTTAACGTTTTACATAAATATATTGACTTGGCCATCGCATGAAAACACGTGTAAATTAAATAATTTAGTGCGATGGCCAAGTCAATAATTTATGTAAAACGTTAAAGATTTCCTGGCCTGGACTTGGTATTACATGGATCTCACAACTTTTTACCGTAGAACAACTGAGTTGCGAGACTTGGTTTTTTTGACAAGTATTGTTTTTGATGGGATTAGGAATTTACACACACAAAATAATCAAAATATGTGCTCATTATCCACTGCGCGGCAAGGCCGTCTGAAAATCAGCGTCATGTGGTATGCACTTGACACAAGCTGAGACAGGGACGTTTTTGCTGCTGCAACGCCGCCTTAATTATTTTGACTGATTCTGTAATGTGACTGTTTGTCTTATGTATGTATGTGTATTCATGTTGCAGCAAAATAAACGTTATTCTATTCCTTTCTATTCAATGAACGAAATATTTCAGCTCAATTGGACTCCGAAAGTGGGTCAAATTCAGCTTGTACGACATGATTTCTGCCTGACCAGAGGCATAAAATCCTATTGGTAAGGTAAAGACTCCTGGGAAACAGTTTTCATGAATGAATATTGATCCTCTTTGTAAAATATAAATCAAATTGTCTCCCAATTTGATTTATACATTCGTATTCGTATTCGTCCTATGTATACAGCCTACTAACAGGCATAACATGTTACCTGTCTAGACAAAACCAACAACAAGGTTACAGTTTCAGAACTGTCACACAGCGTATTATAGTGATTTGTTATAGTATATTAGAGTGATACAGTGATGGATCACTGAGGCAACATTAATAATACTAAGTGCAGATAGGTTTGCGCATTTAATCTGTACCTACTTATTAATAAAGAAGCGCTAATCTCGGGAACTATTGAAAGAAAAATTATATGCACTTGGTCCAATTGGAAAAAATATTTTTGTGTTGGATAGCTTAAATATTGTCTTTAGGCTACACACTGTGTTTGGGATAGGGCTAGCGATAATTTAACCCTTAAGTAACATCCTTATTTTTGGTTACACTTAGAACACCCTGGGGTAAAAAAAATACCCCAAACGGAAATTGAAAAATTTTAAGTAAATATTTAAAATCAATTTAATTTGTGATTTAGAGTGTATTAATGGACTCACTAAATTATACTATTGTTTTAAAAGAACGTCTATCTAGCGTAAATAAACATCTTAAATCAATCATAACAAAAAAAGATTTTTTCATTGGCAACTAATAGTCTCCACAATGGTCTTCTAGAAAAATCTTGGAAAGTCATTGTGGGAACCAAAAACTTACACTAATCGGACATTGAATAGATGTTTTATACATATTTTAAACACAAAATGAAATAAAACGAAAATTTCTGGCTTTATAATAAAGCAAAATAAAAAAAACTTTTTTTTTAATATAATTATGAAAATATATTTTTTTATTTATTTTATTCCTAATTATTTTTCTCAAAACACATCAGACACGCTGAATTATTACAAAATTATCACTTTTGGGCTCTATTTCTGTGTCAAATTTATGAACGCTGTGTTCTGAGGGGATGTCTTCAAAGTTCGAAAAGTATCATGTAAATCAAGGTTTATTTATTTCTCTGCATTCTCGAGACAACGTGCTACTTAATCGTCATATAAATGTTTACTCATTTTGTTTAAATATTGTAAAAACCTATTAATAAGATGTTAGGTTATGATAAATTAAAGCATGCGTAAGTAACACCCTGGGGTAATTTTCCACCCCACCTACCTGTACAAGCCAAACAGATGATTTTCTTCACATCCCGCGTCTACGAGCTTAAAGCGCATACTCTGCATTGAGAATACACAAAACGAAATTGCACTAGCTTCGGTAGAAAAAAAGATATGTCAATTTTTATGCACCTGGGGTAAATAATTACCCCACGGTGTTACTTAAGGGTTAAGGCAATGTTATTATGTCAATTTTATCGACAAAAATGCCCCCATATGTGGGCCCACCCCTCCTCTTGGAATGGGGGATGAGGGGGCGGTGCTTAATTTTTATATTTAACCACTTGTCATTTGACATCTGTCAAATTTGACTATTGGTTACTTTAAAATAACTAAGGCCCAGTTTTTTAATTCATAGTTAAAGTAACTAATTGTTAAATTTTGCTACTAATGGTTAAATATTAACGAAGTGTAAACTAATAGTTAAAAAATGTACTAAAAGTCAAGCAAAACATTGTTCGAAAAACATTTTTTTCTGATATTTAACCACTTGTCATTTGACATCTGTCAAATTTGACTATTGGTTAATTTAACTACCTACGGATCAAAAAACTGGGCCTAAGGCCCAGTTTTTTGATTCATAGTAAAAATAACAAATTGTTAAATTTTGCTACTAATGGTTAAATATTAACAAAATGTTAAGTAATAGTTAAAAAATGTATTAAAAGTCGAGCTAACCATTGGTCGAAAAACATTTTTTTCTGATATTTAACCACTTGTCATTTGACATCTGTCAAATTTGACCATTGGTTATTTTAACTACGAATCAAAAAACCGGGCCTTAGTGCTTTCTAAAATAGAGCTATTTTTTATTTTATGCAACACCTATTTGACTATTATCTAACACGAGCACGACTAGCTCAATTAAAAGGCGTCTCGACGTTTTCATAAAAGGAACAAAACAAAAGAGCCGTCTGCAAAAACACTTAGCAGTAGTGAAAAACAAGTTCTATTATTCTTTAAGCTACTGCAAACGATTTTGATTAAAACCTATTGAAATTGTAAAATAAAATGTTTTATAATTGCTGCTTGTGCCACTTGCAATAATTTTTTGTAATATTTTAAAGCTGGATTTTCTCTTTTGAAATATTTCCGTTGTGAATTTTTTTATATTATTGTTTATTATGTTAAAATGGGACCACAGATCTTGTATGCACAAATTTTACTGAACGGAATTTTCATTTATTCATTTATTTCAGTCCTCCTCCAAAAAAAAAAGAGTTTAATTCTCAAAATTCCTTCCACACACAAAAGACACAAAATTGAAAAGATACCTATTAAGTGTGCTGCAAGCCGCTACCAATCGATCAACATGGAAAGCATTGGGAGAGGCGTATGTTCAGCAGTGGACGTCCTATGGCTGAAATTATGAAGACTAAGCGCTCTTGCACACGACGCCGGTACCGCGCCACCGCCGCGCCGTCGCCGCGCCTTTGCACTGTTTATTAGTGTTTATACGCGCGCTAAGTGTGCACTAATAAAAAATACATCTGTTGGTAGAATCCTCCCGACTGTAGTTTTAAAATAAAGTCCAATAAGATCTCTCGGAGCCTCCGAGTCCGACCCAGGTCGATTCAATATTGGAAATAAAAATTAACTTCCAAAAGTCCCATATTTCAGTCTCTACAGAGTCAGAAAAATAGATATTACACTATTAGACTTGCCTATTTGATATTATACTTTTATACCATACTAGCTTTCCGCCCGCGGCAACGCCCGCGTGGAATTTTTCAGTTTTTTATACAGGGTGACTGGAACTTAACCCGCCATAGCTAATACGCGTATAGAGGAGGTCATTTGCTAATTATTGAACCTTACTTTCTATGACTTTATTTACATACTAGCTTTCCGCCCGCGGCTTCGCGCGCGTGGACTACATTATCTGCATATTTTACGGAATCCTATTTTTTTTTTTTTTTTTCAAAATAAAACTTAGCCTATGTTACTCGTGGATAATGTACCTTTCGAATGGTGAAAGAATTTTTAAAAACGGTCCAGTAGTTTTTGAGCCTATTCATTACAACTAAACAAACAAACAAAGTTTTCCTCTTTATAATATTAGTGTAGATGTAGATTATGTCAATATCTGGATCTGAAATTTATTTTATTTGACTAAAGGTTTATTCGATATTAATCCCAACTAATATTATAAATGCGAAAGTAACTCTGTCTGTCTGTCTGTCTGTTACGCTTTCCCGCTTAAACCTCGCAACCGATTTTGATGAAATTTGGCATAGAGATAGTTTGAGTCCCGGGAAAGAACATAGGATAGTTTTTATCCCGGTTTTTGAAACAGGGACGCGCGCGATAAAGTTTTTCTGTGACAGACAAAATTCCACGCGGGCGAAGCCGCGGGCGGAAAGCTAGTATCAAATAAAAAACTGTTAAAATCACGCGAGAAAAAAAATTGAAGCAGTTTTTAGGTCAAATTTCGAAAAAATCTGAAAAAAGTATAAACATTTACATATCTCCTAAACTATAAAACTTTAGCCATAGAATATAAAGTTCAATAATTAGCAAATGACCTCCTCTATACGCGTATTAGCTATGGCGGGTTCAGTTCCAGTCACCCTGTATAACCTATGCAGCATAATGTGGCTTTCTATTGGTGAAAGAATTATTAAAATCGGTTCAATAGATCCCGGAATTACCCCTTACAATTTAACAAATTACAAACAACAAACTTTACCTCTTTACTCGTATAATATTAGTATAGACTAGCTCATCGCGCATATGATGCATCAACGGTCTAACCTATGTTGGGAGTATACGCTGACAAACTTTCAGCTTTTATAAAATACGTAGGTCTGGTGCTCACCAGCTCTTATTCTTAAAGGAGTCTAAATTGCAAAAATAAATGACTTACGACGTTTCAATGGCCTCTTCCCGGCAGCCCGCAGAAACCTCGGCTCTTGAGCCCACAATAATAAAGCAATGTGATTTTAATTTGCACTACCTTCCATTTCAGAACTATCTCGGAAGAAATATTGGCTAAACTTTACTTAGCGAACTACTGGGCTATATTCGTCGTTTCCTTACTTTATCACTGCTTGAAACTTTGAGCCAAGCCCCGACTTTTGCTGTTCGGTGCTTGTTTTATTTCACTCCGTGGGTTCTGAGTTGCTACCTTTTATACAGGATTCTTCAATTTAAAGTGTTCGAAAGTTAGTATGAAATTGTGATGCGACAGCATTGATTTGTAGCGCTCAAAATTATCTTCCAAATACCGCTTCACTCTCACTCACCTATTCATAAATTCAAACTACTGGTTAAGAAAATCCCCCTTAAAAGTTACACCCTAGTTGAACTCTGGCATAAATTGTCATTTAGTATGGAAATGTTATTTTGTAGCCCAACGGTGAAGTGGTCGGACTGGCCGACTCGAGATCCGAGGAACGCGGGTTCGAATCCCACCGCCGCTCGACTATTGTGGTGAGCCCACTCGTAACACAAGCTTATTTAGCTTAACACGAGGGGCTAACGGGACTTAGTAATTTGTGCACTAAAAAGAAGAACGGTCACGCCCCATACAAAAAAAACCCAGACCCGACAGAAACGAGACACCTACCTCAATTTTTTTGTCATGTCTTAATTAGTTAAATTATATATTTTTTATATTCGAAATCTATGTATAACACCAAAATATTACCCTTTGTTTTTGTTCAGGCGTTATACAAAAACTAATGCAAAATGCCTATTTATCACCAAAATTGGTAAATGTATGTACCTAAATGTCTATTACAGCTGCTATGGAATGTATCTAGGTGACCTGGAGAAACAGCCGGATTATACAGGGTGGAAACGAGAAGTTACAAAATCCAAAAATTCAATGTTACCAGCTTCCATAATCTGTAACCTATTATTGGTACCATTTGAAAGAACTCGTGAAGCACTTTCAGAATCAGTAACTAGTTTTTCGATATCTTGTATAGTTTAGAAATAATCGTTTCCACCCTGTATAATCCGGCTGTATCTCCAGGTCACCTAAATACATTCCATAGCAGCTGTAATAGACATTTAGGTACATACATTTACCATTTTTGGTGATAAATAGGCATTTTGTATTAGTTTTTGTATAACGCTTGAACAAAAACAAAGGGTAATATTTTGGTGTAATACGAGTACTACCTACCTACATAGATTCCGAATATAAAAAATATATAATTTAACTATTAATAAGACATGACAAAAAAACTGAGGTATGTCTCTTTTCTGTCGGGCCTGGGTCACAGATGACCGGTCTTCTTTGCTAATAATCTTTAAAAAAAAGAAAAAAAATTGTGAGTAAAGGAAACAGATAATCTCCATAGGGCGGGCCTAGGGCCTGCCTCTATACCTTAGGGCACTTTCCCATAGAGGCATTCCGTTTATGCAGGGTACTGTTTTTTGCAGGATCCCGTTTAGCAGTATAGATACCTATTTGAATACTAAACATTCACACGAATATCCCGATTGCAGTGTCTCGCAAAAATCCGATCCGTTCGAATTTGGGATTCAGGTTTGTCATCAAACTGGACCAGTAAAAAAGAGTCCAGTTAATTGTTTACACGTTTTTGTTTTATTGTTATGTAATTATTTAAAACCATTATTATTTATTACCAACTAGCTGACCCGGCGAACTTCGTACCGCCTTAGCGTAGAGATTTTCTTAATATTTTTTTCCGTAAGAACCATCCTTGGACTTCCACAAACATTTAAAAAAAAGAATTATCGAAATCGGTTCAGCCGTTCACACGTGATGCCGTGACAACGCGAAACGGGTTTCATTTTTATATATATAGATCAATAATGTTATTGTTCGGAAAACTCGGAATAGCTTTCGTCTGACAGTGACAAGGGTTTTTTTTTTGTTTTGAAGTATTTTCTAACCTCTTAGAAAGTTATTAAAAGTCTTATTAAACTAAATTAAGACCTTTTTAACGATTGATAACGATGTTATCATGATGAGACATCGGTAAGGAACAAGTAGGTATTGTTTGATATAAGTGTTCCCACAATCAGTTTCCAGCATAATGTTTTTTGTAAACCGTACCGCGAAAAACCGTTCCTTCAAAGAACGGGATGCAGTCGTCTGCCCACAAAGCTGGATTGCCCATAGAGCCATTTCAAGGACACGGGTGAAAGTGAAATCATGTCTCGCGAGTTGATATTTAGAACGAGTAGTGCCATCTAGCGGAGGGTGTTGATACTACATTGTCCTTTCAGCCGTGTTTTCCGGATTTTGGTTACAATAATGTAATGGAAATGCACAGGATTTTTTGCCATGTTTTGTTAATGTTTATTTGTAACATCGTTCTAAAAATGTAGATGGCTATGTTCGAGAAGAAAAAAAATATAGGTAGGTACTATTATTGCTTTTTAGCAACTATTACGTAAAATGTTTTAATTGTAGTACTTAAAACTATTTGTAGCTTTTAGCATAGCATTATTTGAGATTTACATTTATGAAAACATTGTATCAGTGATTGATTATAATAAATTCAGACTGTTGAAAGCTAATGGAATGTTCCTACTCAGTATTTTTAATATTTTTTATTAAACACTTTTATACACGGGTGAATTTCAACAAGTTCATAAAAAAATTCATTTCCGTGGATTATTTAACATTAAGGCTGAGATGCACCACCTAAATTTAACGGTAACTATGACGATAACCGGTGCTTTTTGTATGGAGTTTGACAGATTTTTGACGTTTGTCAAAGTTAAAGTAAGATGGTGCAACCCACCCTAAGTTTTTTAAAGAAAAAACTCGCTATTATCTATCCCTTATTAGGGTAATTGCGCCGGTTTTCCGTCCAGCTCCTGTTTTCGTCCATTTGACCGACTTGCCACAAACAAATACGGAAAATTAGAATACAAACCTAACTTTTCGTGCAAGTTTGGACTTGTTACAATCTATAATATCTAAGTAACAGTTCTGCCTGCATGAAAATGTGATTTGACAAGTAATAACTCCAAAAAATCTACGGAAGTTGCTGCTGCACACAGGTGAATGGAAAACGTCGTCAAGTTAGAAAAAAAAACGTGCCGGTAGGGAACTTTTATGGTATGTTTAATTACTGTTTTAGCTACTTTACGTAATGTTTTTGGCATGTATGTCTAATTATTAGCATAATAAACACTATTTTAAGGGTTTATTAAAGTTTTTGTATAGAAATCTTAGATAATTAAGTGGACTAATACTAGCATAACAATTTTGCAAGATTTTGGTTTTCGTCCACGTGGACGGAAACCCTGACACCTAGTTAATATTTTTAATAATCATTTTACTTCAATGGACCTACAAAATACAATGTTTTTTCTTCCAATATGATCTTTATTGCTATTACATTAAACATTTTAGTTTACGTCCACTTTTTAACAGTGATAAACCCATAAAAACCGTTAAAAAGATGTGGACGAAAACAAAAAACAGCTTTAAACGTTGTTGTGTTTTCGTCCATGACGTCATGAGCAAGCACTGGGGTGGACGAAAACCAAAATTAGCTATTCCTGTAGATTAGTTTTCGTCCATTTGTCCTTCGACCTATTGCAATATTTTCCCAAATTTAGGTAAGAAACTTATTTAAATCTTTTTGATATCATTTGAAAGCTAACAAAATTACCTTTCAAATGATATACCACAATCCATAGTTACTGTATTGTAGAATTGGTTTTAAGTTAATAATTCAACTGCACCCTTTTTTCTACACAGTGGTCGAAAACTAGCGTACACTAGGACGAAAACTGATTTTTTTGGACGAAAACTAGTGAAATCGCCTCTTTTGCATAAAATATTTTTTATAAAAAAACCCGTGGTATTTACTTATTGTCATATAATATTAACGTAAAGTAGACTATATAAGGACTAAAATGACATATGATACATATGAGTAAGGGTATTTTAAGATATTCATTTCGCATCACAAAGTTGGCAACTCCAATGTTATGCATTTTCCGGATAAAAAAAGAATAGTAAACAGGAAAAGTTTGTTTTAAATAGAACCGATTTGAAAAAATCTCTCACCATTAAAATTCATTTTTTTTTCTGCTGAACATAGGCTGTATAAAATATTCTCAAAATAGTAAAAAACCTTTGATAATTTACTATTTGATAAAGAATTTACGTATTTATTATTGATTAGGACTAATGTACTTAGACTAGGTGGACCGACGATCTGGTGAAGGTCGCGGGAAGTACCTGGATGCAAGCGGCGCAGGACCGGTCTTTGTGGAAATCCTTGGGGGAGGCCTTTGTCCAGCAGTGGACGTCTTTCGGCTGAAACGAACGAACGAACGAACGAATGTATACCATTATTTATAATTATAGAGTCGGTGTTGGAAGATTTGAAGATTTTATAGTTTCTTTGGGCTGTCACTTGACAGCCTGGCACACTTTTACGATGGTGGATCAAAGTATTTTGGTTTGACTATAGAGCGTGAGAACACGCACACAGTCACAATTATTTTAGTGTGAATAAAAATAGCATCGAAATTACCTAAACTTGACATGCCACGCTAGACGTAAACGCTCTTAATATGAAACCTACTAAGTACGTTTGGCCCAGTTTGTGCAGACTGCTTCCAGTGCATCAAAGGAAGTTAATCAAAAAACTTCACAAGTTCCACCACCCCAAACCCCACTCCCCCACTGGTAGCATAGAACAGTTCCCGCCAACGTGTGTGGTAATGAGCATTTTTATACCTTGCTAGGTCGCTCGTTAGTTTAAGTGAATTTTCCTTACCTCTAGTTATCATTTTTAATTTATTTTGTCAAATAAGTTAAAAATGTAACAGTAATAAAGGCTTATTTTATTTTTTTATTTATCATAGGTCGCTCACCATTTATGTTACCAGTGATGACATATGGCTCCGAAACGTGGCCTCTCAGTATATGCCTCTTAAAGAAGCTCAAAGTTGCCCAGGGCTATGCTCGATGTTTCTTTAGACCATACGAGTGTGATTTAGATACACCTTGATGTATGAAATCTAAGTTTTAGATTTGAACGTCAACTCCCTGGCCAATCTGGCCATCCTGTACATATTTTATTATTTCACAGATCTACCGAATGTAGTAGATACAAAAGTTTAGTCGGCTAAGTTACACCTTTGTATGAGCTTTCAAACATTATGAGCTTAAAGCTATCGTAACTAGCACTGCGGAGTTTCAGATTAAAACACGCCGCTTTAATATTTTCAAAAATTCTCTTTCATAGTACCTGCATGAGGGCCTCGCCCCAATTTCCCTGGAATCGCAGAGGCTAGCAAGACACGCCTTAACAAATTAATAACTGGAGGAAGCCATGAAGTGAAACTCTTAATGAAAATGTCTACCGACTGATTACGTAATTAAAACATTAAAAAATCCTAACGAAGACGGAGACGCTGGACGGAATTCGTTTACTTATTTTGTGAAAAGAGTTTATTAAAATGTTGGTTTAATAACGACAGCGGTTCATTTAGAAATAGTTATAATTAGTCTTGCAGTCCCACTTCGATTTTAGGGGATATCATTTATTAAAGTAATACCTACTTAGGTACCTAAGTAGGTACTTACTTGTAAAATAATTATCTCAATCCCAATGCCAAACTGAATAAAAATGAAAACTTTTTTCAGACTCCGCGCAATTATGTCGCAAAACATCATACGTGAAAAATAAATTCAAATTTGAATTAAGACGATGGAACGCGGAACTCTCGAAGTTTTTGTTTTGCTCTCAGTTTGAAGTTTGTTGCTGCTCGAGTTGGATCGGCTCGTATTGTAGAGAAATATTTTATTTTTAAGTTCAGACAAGTGAAAAATGCGTGAGTGCATATCCATACACGGCGGACAGGCCGGCGTTCAAATCGGGAACGCGTGCTGGGAACTCTACTGCCTTGAGCATGGCATCCAGCCCGATGGACAGATGCCCTCGGACAAAACCGTCGGCGGCGGAGACGACTCCTTCAACACCTTCTTCAGTGAGACGGGAGCCGGCAAACATGTCCCCAGAGCTGTATTTATAGACCTAGAACCCACCGTAGTAGATGAAGTGCGCACTGGCACCTACCGTCAGCTCTTCCACCCGGAGCAGCTGATCACAGGCAAGGAAGACGCCGCAAACAACTATGCGAGAGGTCACTACACCATCGGAAAGGAAATCGTCGACCTCGTGCTCGACCGAGTTCGCAAACTCGCTGACCAGTGCACCGGCCTGCAGGGCTTCCTCATCTTCCACTCGTTCGGAGGTGGCACCGGCTCCGGCTTCGCCTCGCTGCTCATGGAGCGCCTCTCCGTGGACTACGGCAAGAAATCCAAATTGGAGTTCGCAATCTACCCCGCCCCGCAAATCTCCACTGCAGTGGTCGAGCCTTACAACTCTATCCTGACCACGCACACGACCTTGGAGCACTCCGACGCCGCGTTCATGGTCGACAACGAGGCCATCTATGACATCTGCAGACGTAACTTGGACATCGAGAGGCCGACGTACACTAACTTGAACAGACTGATCGGGCAAATTGTGTCTTCCATCACTGCCTCATTGAGATTCGACGGAGCCCTGAATGTGGACTTGACCGAGTTCCAAACGAACTTGGTGCCGTACCCTCGCATCCATTTCCCGCTGGTGACGTACGCGCCGGTGATTTCGGCGGAGAAGGCGTACCACGAGCAGCTGTCTGTGGCGGAGATCACGAACGCGTGCTTCGAGCCGGCGAACCAGATGGTGAAGTGTGACCCGAGGCACGGGAAGTACATGGCGTGCTGCATGCTGTACAGAGGCGACGTGGTGCCGAAGGACGTGAACGCGGCCATCGGGACTATTAAGACGAAGCGTACGATCCAGTTTGTGGACTGGTGCCCGACGGGTTTCAAGGTGGGGATCAACTACCAGCCGCCGACGGTGGTGCCGGGCGGCGACTTGGCGAAGGTGCAGCGAGCGGTGTGCATGCTGTCGAACACGACGGCGATCGCGGAGGCCTGGTCCCGGTTGAACCACAAGTTCGACTTGATGTACGCCAAGCGCGCGTTCGTCCACTGGTACGTGGGTGAGGGCATGGAGGAGGGAGAGTTCTCGGAGGCGCGCGAGGACCTGGCCGCGCTCGAGAAGGACTACGAGGAGGTCGGGATGGACTCCGGCGAGGGAGAGGGCGAGGGCGGCGAGGAATATTAACTTTACAATTTGTATGTTTTATTTTTAGGACTATTTTTCATTTCTCGTAGGTCTAAAATGTTGTTATTATTATTATGAATTTAATTATTCTGATTGTAATGTAGTTTGGTGGCTGCCAAATAAATTCTGAAAGTGACTTTTGCAATTTGGTTTTTTCTACACTTACCTCCTAAACCCTTCACAGTAGGCCAAATATTAAAACACTTCACACACATCCCCTAGTGTTTCCAGACAATTTGCTATCGATCGGTTTTAGACATTGCCCTCTTTTGCAAACTATGTAGGTAGGTATCGAATAGTATTGCCGTATTGCAATTGATTCTAAAGGTGAGTATAGACACGGTAATAATATCATACAGTATTGTAACTTCATATAAACCGACGAAACGCGAGCATTCCTTCGAATTTCAAATTTCGGTACGCGGTCGAAAGTAAAAGTTAGGGGTGTCGCGAATGTGCCGAACGGACGTCGATGGCCTAGTGTTGAAAATGACTAAGTTGATTGAATTTGACTTACCGTCTTAAACGGTCAAATTTTTCAAAAACTACCTACCTAGTCATTAACTGTCAGAAATGGTCATTTTCAGTCAGTTTGATTTGAAATGAAAATTATATTGTATTTAAAACCAGCTTTGGCCCACGACCGACTTCACCCGCCTGAAATTAAAGTAACCGGTCATTATGATTAGAAGATTCAAAATTATTTTAGTATATTTTTTTAAATTAAATCTACTAACCACAAAACAACACGCATTTTTATCCTATTCCATTCAAAAAGTATTTTGTTTGTCTAAATAAAAAAAAATTACAATCACAATACTAGATAGAAATTCTAAGTAGACAGATGTAATTAGAATGGGTACTGTAGGTGAGCAGCCCTATCGCATGTTGTCATACCGTGACGTACCGCGGGGCTGTTGACATTTATTTCAAAAATATGGCCGAGTTAGAATACTGTATAGATAGTATTACCGTGGTATAGACTTGAGCATTTAGGTACGTGTACAGAACGAGCCGCTCTATGAAATGTCTGTTTCACCCTGTCACGCACGAACATGTGAACTGTGACATTGACAGCGGGGCGCCACCGTCAATACCGGATCGCTGGTTCCAATTTTTGCCATAATGGAAACTTTAAGTTGAACGATGGTGGCGTCCCCTTGTCAATGAGTTTAGTGGGACAGTTCAGTTTAGGTCATCTTATACACCTGTGGGTCTAGACAAAGTGCATGTTATAATCGCAAACCTGTCGAAAAGTGGTCGAAAAGCCTTTTTTTGTATGGAGTTTTGACGGATTTGATTTTCGATTCGATCAAAAAGTGCATTTTGTCTAAACCCACTGTAATGACCATTCGCAAGAACGTTACATTACATAGAAATGCTCAAGTCTGTACTCACCTTTATGCAAATCGATAGTATTGCAATCGATTGAACAGCTGCTATTAGCAAATCGCAACAGTTGCTTAGATGTATCGATTTTATTACAGATAGCACGGAGTATCGAGTATTCCCCTATTCCACATATCCCTACTGACATTAGTAGCTGGTACTGTGGGTCTAGACAAAGTGCAAATTATAATCGCAAACCAGTCGAAAAGTGGTCGCAAAGCCCCTTTTTTGTATGGAGTTTTGACGGAATCGATTTTCGATTCGATCAAAAAGTGCGTTTTGTCTAAGGGGGCTGGTAGCGATACTAAGATTTTTTTTCCACTTATAGCTACCGATAGAGATATTATATGGAATCTTTTGCTCCATCCAATACTAGGTACCTGCACTCCCAACGGTTTTAAGTTAGATTTACTGGATAACTACATACGTATACCTACATCTGACTGCATGAAATATTGTGTTAAATCTATCGTTCGTGATTCCATTACATACACATCGTTTTAGTGCCTACCCTCATTTTGAATTCCGTTTTCTTTGTAGCCTTCCTGAAATAATTACTATGATGGAGAGAGGAAACCCCTCTTCCCTCTAGGTATAATTATAGCACATGGTTATAGACCTAGTTTATTGCAGTATTTCGTAGTATGTACTCAATATTATTCTGATGTGCTCCAACGTACGAACGTGTACACGTTACAACCGAGAACCGTGATCGTGACATGCCGGCAAGTGTAACGGGGCTCGCCAAGTGTGTTTAAGTCCGCGCTAACTCCACATCAAGTAACTTTGCTCGCATGCACCACGTAAGGCGCACTTCACACCAAGACCTAGAAAGTACTTTTTTTTCTCGCCCTGTGTTGCCTTGTCTCTTACTTCTAGGCTAACTTGAAAAATAGAAATCTAAATACATATGTAAATCAAAGGTGACTGACGCCCGTATTCACAAACATCACTATGAGGTTTCACAGTGCGCGTGGGCGCACAGAGTGACACACGGACCAGTCACAGAGCTCTATTCAACGCTGTGCGTTCGATTTGCTGCTTCACATAAGCAAGCATCGTTTGTGAATACGGGCGTGACTGAACGGCCCAAACCACTGGACGGATCGGGCTGAAATTTGGCATGCAGGTAGATGTTATGACGTAGGCATCCGCTAAGAAAGGATTTTACGAAACTCCACCCCTAAGGGGGGTTAAACGGGATCCACGCGTACGAAGTCGCGGGTGGCCGCTAGTCTTATACAACTTGAATAGACTTGACTTGAATTTCTAGGCTAAAACTTGCGGATTCAATCCAAGCCTGGCCTGGCAAGGACATGACGAAAACACCCGTAATTCACAAACTATGCTTGCATAGAGCTCTGTGATTGGTTCGTGTGTGACCCTGTCCCCGCGCACTGTGAGACCTCATAGTAATGTTGTGCTCTTGATAGTGTATGTTGGGAATTTTCCTTTAAATGTTAAGTACAATACTGTTTCTCCGTGTTGTGTGAGCTGGCCCTTCCCAATCGTGGTTCCTGGAAGCAATCTTGGCAACAGCCCCTTGATTGCAGCCATGATTGGCGGCGATACTTCGCTCCACACCTGACCTAACTTTAAGTGTATTGATGTACTCTGGTAACTTAGGCTGGGTTGCACCATCTTACTATAACTTTGATAAACGTCATAAATCTGTCAAACACCGGTTATTGTTAAAGTTACTGTTAGATGGTGAAACTCAGCCTTAGTATTCTAACGCCCGTTTTCACAAACGATGCTTGCTTAAATGAAGCAGCAAATCAAACGCACAGCGTTGATTAGAGGTCTGTGATTCGTTCGTGTGTCACTCTCTGCGTACGCGCGCACTGTGATACCTCATAGTAAAGTTTGTGAATACGGGCGTAAATCTCATGCATGATCCTTTAACATTCTAATAGTTCATATTTGGCAAGGAATTTCGTCATATTGAAAAGGAAATCTATACTTAATATAATATTATAAATGCAAAAATAATCTGTCTGTCTGTCTTGCATTCACGCCTAAACCACTGAACCGATTTTGATGAAATTTGGCATAGAGATAGTTTGAGTCCCGGAAAAGGACATACGATAGGAGTTTTTATCCCGTTATTTGAAACAGGGACGCGCGAGATAAAGTTTTTCTGTGACAGACAAAATTCCACGTGGGCGAAGCCGCGGGCGGAAGGCTAGTTCTTAAATATTATCATTAACAACAACAATGTTGTTGTGTTCCGGAGGTGGAGGTAAGATAGCCAGTTCCTCTGTGATTGAGGATTCCGGGTGAAGCTCGCTTCCACCTTGGGCTGATCATCACTTTTCATCGGGTGAGATGCAGGCCAAGAGCTTCCTCGTTGTGTATAAATGAAGGAGACTCTAATATTATAATTCAAGAAACATGAAAAAAGTCAAAAAATATCCCTCAAAAAACTTAACAATATTGTGAAATTTTTCACTGTAAAGAAATAAATTGTTTATTACTTTCAACGGCTTCGTCAAACAATAGCAAAGTTTGACAATGTGCTTGGTATAGTACAGGTGAAACGACTTCGTAGACGAAAATAATATTACTCAATACTCAATACTCAATACGTTTATTGCTTCCATAATAGTAATACAGGTGTTACAATGTGTTAATACAGATAATTATGGACCCTGTTGGGCGCTGCAATTTAAATATAAAACGTAAGAGAGGAGGCTTAAGCTTACACGAAATATTATTTACATTGATAAACTCATCTTATTTTATCATCTAGATATTCTTTTATAGTGTAGTAGCATTTTGTACTTAAAAGCTCTTTTAATCCTTTTGAGAATTTATTATAATTTCTTTCAAAAATTTTTAGTACAACGAAGCAATTGCGTGTCGCACTTTAATATGAGGGTTTCGTACTCGTACTACAGGCTTACGCATAGTTTCCATGCCTCTTTCGCCGCAATCAATCGTTTTAAAGGACTCTAATAATAATCTAAATCACAACAAGCCCAGAGCCCAGCTTGGTGTCGGCGGCTTTATAAATTTCAAAACAATCATCGTTCGGTTGAGCTAAATGATATCCACTACTGGACAAAGACCTCCCCCAAGGCTTTCCATCCTGGACCGGTCCTGCACTCCCCGCATCCAGGTTTTTCCCGCGACCATCCCAGATCGTCGGTTCACCTAGTGGGAGGCCTGCTCATGCTACGTCTTCCGGCCCGTGGTTTCCACTCGAGAACTTTTTGCTCCAACAGCAAAAGAATCATGTCGATGACTAAGGCTGAGTTGCACCACCTAACTACAACGGAAACTATGACGATAACCGGTGCTTTTTGTATGGAGTTTGGCAGATTTTTGACGTTTGTCAAAGTTAAAGTAAGATGGTGCAACCCAGCCTAAGAGTAGGCGCACACCGTTGATTTTTAGTTGGCCGATAGTTGTGCCCGATTTCAAATTGTATGAAGAATCGGCCAAATCGAATCGGCGTAGTGTGCGCACTCCCATACATGCCCATACTGATCAACTGCCCGACTAAACTATCGGCCGACGAAAAATCAACGGTGTGCGCCTACTCTAATTGTTCTTTGTATGACTTTTATCAACATGTCAAAATTCGACGACTCTTGTCGGCGGGTCAGCGGGTTTGATCTTCTTTGCAGTTTAAAAACTAAAAAGACATTAATTAGGTGTGTCACGGAACCCTGAAAAAAGAAACCTACGACATTGCTTAGCCCTTTTGTTGGTACCTTTAAAAGCAAACCAAACTGGGATTTTATAAGGCTTTGTTGGTAATTTGGTTGGAAAGTTGAGAAGCTGGTAAAACTCAGCAAGGAATTTAGTAAAGTTTGTACGAGGCCATTGAAAAAGAACCCGTGATTATTGCAAAAGATCGAACGTCTGAAATACTTCTCATAGTGGTGTAGGTATAGCCGTGATTCCCACAAAGGCCGGTTAGCATAGCTGGGCATTAACTCGTTAATCCGTTAATCGTTAATTAACGAAGTTAACATTTCTATTAACGGATTAACTTTTAAGTTAACTTAAAAAAATGTTAACGGACTCGTTAACTTCCGTTAAATTATCCTAAGTCCGTTAATCGTTAATCCAGTACCTACTATTTACCAAAAAGATACAGCAGGCACGCTGAAAAACGCGTTCTGATAAGTACGTTCGGGCTTCCACCCGATCACTAACGACACATTTGTTAGTAGGTATGTGTGGGACACTCTTGCAACTGAATTTAAGACCAGTTTTCCTCAACCGATTGAGCTGAAATTTGGTATACTTATATAAGTACGATGACAATGCAATGTTATGGTACTATTGAGCTGGTCTGATGATGGAGTCATGAGGTGGCCAAAGGAACTCCTAAATGAAACGGCGGCATCGCATCGAATTTGGGTTCGTTGGATTTGTCTTTTCGAGCACTTTAGTACTAGATGATGTCCAGGGTCCTGATGATGGAGTCAGGAGGTGGCCATAGGAATTCCTAAACGAAACGGTGGAAACTTATCGAGTTTGGGTTTGCTGGATTTGACTTTTCGAGCACTTCGGTGCTAAATTATATTGTAATTGAACCAAGGCTCTGAGATTGAGATACTACTAAAAAGTGTAAAATAAAATTATAATAATTAAAAAACTTTTTTAAAAACAAGCTTTTATTCTGAAATGCAGTAACAGTTGTAGTTACTAAAACAAAAAAAAATTGACCAAGTGTGTGTCGTACCACGCGCAGTGTAGGGTTCCGTAGTTATCCGTCGTTACCACAATATGTATATTTCAGGAGCAAGCAATTACTTCATCTAAAGTCACTTTTAATACTTTCTTCTTAGGAATTTTTATTAGGTATGAAATTTTATAATACATGAGTAAAACGACTATTACTCCTAAAGTAATTGATCTATCCTAACCGCTATAGTTTTCCTTGAAAGTTCATAAAGAACACTATTATCATGATTTTTTCGGATTTTTCAAACCAACAGTTTAGTTTTTAGTCCTACTCGAACAAAAATTTTCACTTTAAACTTTAATATTTTGCTAACGGATCTCTAAATCGAAAAATAGTCTTAGAAACCTCTAAGCCATTTTAAAAGACTTATCCAACGATACCCCACACGATGGGGTAGAAGTTGAAATTCATCCCCACTTTACATGTAGGGGAGCTACCCTAAAAAAATTTTTTTTTCCAAATTTTATTTTTCCGTTTTGTCGGCGTGATTAATATGCATATCTCCACAAAATTACAGTCAGTTCCTTGTCAGGACTACGGAACCCTAAAAATAATTGTACTTATGCAAGGTTCAAATAATTTCGAAAGCTTGTAGAGCGCAAACAGGGTTATTCCGTATTCGACCCATGACAACTCAACCCATTTCTTTACTCACCCCAAATAAGTATTCCTAGCTCAACCCATTACATAATTCGTTATTCTGCCCAAATGCATTCCTTACTCAACCCAAAGTAAATATACCAAAAATAAGTATGGATAGCAAAACAACGTTTACTGTTTTTTCAGAAATTTAATAATGATAAATACATACTAGTATGCACAAAATTGATTTATAAATAAATAAAAAAAAATAAAAACATCACAACATGAATAAATGATAAATATGAATATGTTGATTAACTAAAATATATCAAAGATTTTCTTTTATTTTAAGGTAAATACATAAACAAATTAAGAGGCTGAAAACTTTTACCGCGGGATTAGCTGTCCACATGAATACTTTTATTATTTTTCTTTTTTCATCTCATACCGCTTGAAAAAAAAAAGATAAAATACATTGTATTATTTGAAATATTTGTACACTAGCTTTCCGCCCGCGGCTTCGCCCGCGTGGAATTTTGTCTGTCAGAGAAAAACTTTATCGCGCGCGTCCCTGTTTCAAAAACCGGGATAAAAACTATCCTATGTTCTTTCCCGGGACTCAAACTATCTCTATGCCAAATTTCATCAAAATCGGTTGCGAGGTTTAAGCGGGAAAGCGTAACAGACAGACAGACAGACAGACAGAGTTACTTTCGCATTTATAATATTAGTTGGGATTAGTTGGGATTCATGAACAAGTGTCCAGGGAAAAAATTATACGCCATCGCTTGGTTATATTGATTTAAAAAAAAATCACGGTCGTTTGATTTATAGTGGATTTATAGTAGATTCTAATTAGTCATTATTTGATTTTTGTCCTTTTGTGAGAATTCCTGTAGTTTTATTTAATAGAACGATCTTAACACAAAAGTTAACTGAGCTTAAATTTCTAAAAAATATGTTTTTATTCTGACCGTACATAAAAATCTTATATTTTTTAAGTGGTTTTAAAATGGGTTGAGCTAGGAATGTTTTTGGGGTGAATAAGGAACATAAAATTAAAATTTTTTTGTGGGTAGAGTAAGGAACAAAATTGGGTTGAGTAAGGAAAAAATAATGAGTGGGTTGAGTTGTCGTGGGTCGAATACGGAATAACCCTAAAAGAGGAATAAGCCTCATTCGACGAGGATTCCGTCAACTGGGACCGCAATTAACTGGGACCGCGGTCCCAGTCGCCGGATGCGTAAAAATTAAATAATTTTCTTCCGGCGACTGGGACCACTCATGGATTTTAGTACTGTACCAATTTTAGATTGAATAATATTTTCTTTTAAGTTATCTATGAGTGGTCCCAGTCGCCGGAAGAAAATTATCTTCCGGCGACTGGGACCACTCATGGATTTTAGTACTGTACCAATTTTAGATTGAATAATATTTTCTTTTAAGTTATCTATGAGTGGTCCCAGTCGCCGGAAGAAAATTATTATTTTTTTATGGATCCGGCGACTGGGACCGCGGTCCTAGTTAATTGCAGTCCCAGTCGCCGGAAGCCTCAATTCGACGCGCGATATAATAAGCTTTCGAAATTATTTGAACCTTGGATACAATTATTTTTTTCGTTTTATTATCATGTGTTTAACGGATTAACGATTAACGTTAACTTGCGTTAAATCTTGCGAAATGTAACGTTTTAACGTTTAACGAAGTTAATTTTTTTATTAACGGTTTAACGATTAACGAAGTTAACTATTTGATTAACGGTGCCCAGCTATGCCGGTTGGTAAAAAAATAATTTTAAAGGCTGCAGTCAACCAGTTTTTTTATGATTTGACCAAATTAATATTCATGATTTCATAAGAAAATGAATAAAAATCAACAAAAAGCCTTAGGTCTGAACTTTGTTATTAAACTTGGCTTTCATTACACATTTTATGTTTTCGATGGGATTGATTAAAAATAATATTCTGTCGGACATTAAGGGCTGATTTTTCAATCGTCGGATAACTTTTAACTGAAGAATAAGTTTGGCACATTGACAGATTCCGTATGGGAAATATGTCAGATGACAAGTTTATTCTTCAGTTAAAAGATATCTGACGATTGAAAAATCAGCCCTAAATTAAAAGATTTTTTTAGTTTCCCCACATATTTCTTATTCTCAGAAAGCGCCATCTACCTTAGAATGAATGAACTACAACAACCAATGCTAAGTTTGAGTCATCTGCCGGCGGCTTCAGGTATTAATACACTTGATGATTTTGTTTCGTTTTGGCTTAAAATAGCATTCGTAGTTATAGTTCACCTTCCCAACGATAGATGGCGGTTTCACCATGTGAAGTTTCCATTTTCATAATTACCACATCGCGTCGTGCTACGTAGTAGTTAAGATAAGATAAACATTTATTGTCTTTTCTGTGTAAGTGTACATTTTTTTTAAAGATTATTAACAATTTGTATTGCGCAAATTACTAATAGTCCCATTAGCCCCTCGTTATAAGCTAAATAAGCTTGTATTACGAGTGGGCTCACCACAATAGTCGAGTGGCGGTGGGATTCGAACCCGCGTTCCTCGGATCTCGAGTCGGCCACTCCGACTAGTCCAGTCATTTAAGCTTAAATTAGGTAAGAATCTCGGAATTAGAGATACCCAGCTGTAAGTCTGTAAATACTTGTATATTGACACCCTAAAAGTTGTCTCAAAACCTACATATGGTAGGGTGTAAGCAACTATTAAATTTTAAGGTCAAAGGTCACAAAAATCGGTTTTTAACGCTTTTTTTGGAAATATCTCATTTCCTATGGGTTTTTTGCTATTTGTATTTATTATCAATATTGTAGAATACTAAATTCTCTACAAATTTTGTTTAAAAATTTTTTTTATACGGTGAACCGTTTTCGAGATAGAGGGCGGAGAGCGCGCGGTCACTGCATCACTTCAGGTCAACTTAAGCGGTTTAGGTTTTTCATACAAAAGGATTTTCCCGCTAATTCCCGTGGGAATTTCGGTAATTACTTGTTGTAAATAAGCTTTAAGTTTACTAAGGTACCTACATGCCAAATTTCAAGCGTCTAACTTCCGTTAAGCGTTTAGATTTTTCATACAAAAGGATTTTCCCGCTAATTCCTGTTCCCGTGGGAATTCCTAAGTAAACTATAACCTGCCCAGGTGTATGAAGAATAATTGTACCAAGTTTCGTTAAAATCCGTCGAGTAGTTTTTGTTTCTATAAGGAACATACAGACGGACAGACAGACAGACAAAAATTTTACTGATTGCATTTTTGGCATCAGTATCGATCACTAATCACCCCCTGATAGTTATTTTGAAAATATATTTCATGTATAGAATTCTGTCCGTCTGTATGTTCCTTATAGAAACAAAAACTACTCGACGGATTTTAACGAAACTTGGTACAATTATTCTTCATACACCTGGGCAGGTTATAGTTTACTTAGGAATTCCCACGGGAACAGGAATTAGCGGGAAAATCCTTTTGTATGAAAAATCTAAACGCTTAACGGAAGTTAGACGCTTGAAATTTGGCATGTAGGTACCTTAGTAAACTCAAAGCTTAGTTACAACAAGGAATTCCCGAAATTCCCACAGGAATTAGCGGGAAAATCCTTTTGTATGAAAAATCTAAACCGCTTAAGTAGACCTGAAGTGATGCAGTGACCGCGCGCTCTCCGCCCTCTATCTCGAAAACGGTTCACCGTATAAAAAAAGTTTTTAAACAAAATTTGTAGAGAATTTAGTATTCTACAATATTGATAATTAATACAAATAGCAAAAAACCCACAGGAAATGAGATATTTCTAAAAAAAGCGCAAAAAAACGATTTTTGTGACCGTTGACCTTGAAATTTAATAGTTGCTTACACCCTACCATATGTAGGTTTTGAGACAACTTTTAGGGTGTCAATATACACGTATTTACAGACTTACAGCTGGGTATCTCGAATTCCGAGGTGAACTTACTATAATGACTGGACTAGACCCCTTCACCTTAAGTTCGGCTATCGTGGCTGTAAGGTAAGGTAAAGTTTACACGCAAACAAAGACAAAAAAACGGATTTGTGCACTTTCCATTAAAATTCCAAACACAGCAAATATTCCTGAAGCGTTTGAATTGCGTGTGAGATAAAGTAGCATTCTGTCAGCTTTTACTTAGATGCGCAGTAAGGTTCCGTTTACATTTCAGCATCGTTTGAACTAGCTGTCAAAACGACACCGCGATACGCATTTGTCAAAACAGCTGTTGTTCATTCGTCGTCCAGTTGCGTTACAGTTGAAAATTTTTAGCGCAATCGGGGCCCTGAGCCTGAGCGTTTACATTGCAATATCTGATTTGATCAATTTCGCGCATAATTGTAACTGAGCCATAAGAAAATATTATATGAGCCATCTAACCATGGCTGGATATACTGCCTGCCTTTGTCTGTGTTGTTGTGGTTTAGTGTTAAGTACAAATTTTACCGTAGTTCACTTTCGAGAGAGTAGATGGCGTGAAAACTAGATCTTAAAATAATAATATTATAAATTACAAAAACAACTGAATCATTCCAGAGAATTGCATTTTCAACACTAACTTTTTTGCTGCAACCAAGAATCACCAAGATTTCATCAATTCCAGTATGCTATTAAAACACGAGAGCGTGTTCAAATTCTAATGTATTCAATCTTTAAAACATTCGCCTAATGAAAATATTATCTAATATGAACCACTTGTGGCATCGACGCTCCGGCCCCGGCCAGATTGAGCTACCCGTCCCTCTCCGACAACGAACACGCCTATTGAAAAGTGAGATAGGTATATTGCGTGTATCTATTAGGCACTGCGAATGTGTGCGTGAGGATCTGATTCAGATGATGACCTCGCAATAATGATGCCCTATTCCTTTCCAATTTACAAGATTCGATAGAGATAGGTTGCTGCCGATAGGGTGTGTTTCGCTCCTACCTTCCAGAATACGTTTTCAGGTAACATCGCGTGCAAAATTTATTGCCGTTTAATGGGCAACTTTCAAGACGAAGGGTAAGGGGGGACATTTCTCTTGCGGGGGGTCTAAGTTGTTAGTGTTAGAGCTATGCTTCGTGATTGAAATGAAAAATTGTTGGGAGACCTAATGGTTTGGAAAGAATGGTATATTTGCTTAGTTTTTGACGAAATTACTTTCTTTTACTAAGGAATATGTGTCAATTTCAATAGAGGTGTTAACGAGATTTCATTTAAAATTAAATATTAATAGTTTTCCTAATTATTTCTGTATTTAAAATTGTAGAATTATTTGGGATATTACTTAAGATAGTATTATGTAATCTGAAAAAACTCTTATGGTTGATATTTCTGCCAAATTAAAATGCAATTTATTGTAATGCACATTTTGGAAAATGTTTTTCTTGCACAAAGCTGAGCTAAAAAGAAGCTTGTTTACATTGAAATAGGAACCTAAACCAAATTTTCAAATTTTAAAGTTATTTCAGATCCGTTTCACAGCTAACTCGTTTTTCAGCGGGCCCCTAAACTGGCAGGGGGATGCTTGCAACAAGTACACACATGCACCGATCGGGCGCACAGAACGCAGGTACCAATTTATTGACCTGCATCTATCTGGGAAGCCTAGATGTAGCTAGATTTGTGCATCGAACGGGAGCCCCAGTCATGGCTCAGACCTCGTTGACTGAACCCGTTTCGCGACATTTGCATAAATTTGGATTTATGTCTCTTAACTATAACTTCAAGATGAAGTTAGTGTTCTTCTTCATCCTCACCGTTGGCTGCTTGGCGGCAGGTAGGTGTTTTTCTCGGCTCGCGCTGGCTTTTTCCGAACGTTTAGGCGGAGGGCTTCTTAAGTGATTAGGCTTAATGCGACTGATTATCGCGACCGCGAGTTATTTTTAACGTAATCTAATCGCATAATAATAAAATTTAAGAAATCCATTTTTTCTCATAATTAGGCACTTTTATAACTTCAGCTCATTGTTGGGCCTATCTCATTGCTCGCCGTTGAGCTAACATGTCATGTAATGATTTCTATTAAAATGCACAATTTTCATCATAAACCCACATAGCCCATGGTTGGGCATAGTATAAACCAATTATCATAAGTAGTGTCATTTGGCCTTCTGCTGGGCTTAAAATCCAGTCTTATTTGGTTTTTCTGGTAATCTGGTCACTACTGCGCATTTTCTTTTAGTGTCGATCAATACTTGAAGCTATAAATAGATTCCCTCCATCAAACACATTTTAATATCAAACTGTCAATGTTGTTATCGATGAATTGTAAATGCTTATATCAAATCCCGTAAATTCGCAATTTTGAGCTCATAAATCAGAAATTTGCATATTTCTCGCCAATTGATAAATTCCGCCATTTTGAATTGATAGTTCAAAGGGCATCCTGGATGACCCATAAATAAACTGAGCCATGTAGCGCCCTCTGTAATGTGCCGGTTCATAGCGGGACCCACCTCACCCACCTGTAGATCAATCCGGAAATGCAAGGGGTGGGGGGTGGCAGTGGGGTAGGGGTCTGTAGTTCAATCGGGAGCCACGGGTGGCGCGCCACACGCTAGCTAGACCACGTTTTAGTGAAACGCTTTGAGCGCCACCAATCTGCCGAAGGTGGAACTGCAGGAACCCCTAGCGGGTAAAGTAGGAACCAGCAGTGCGCCATCTATATTCGTAGTCGAGTACTAAATTTACCGCCTAGCGGAGAGAGCCATCTGTGGTTCTAAAATAAACTGCTATCTAGTTGGGTGTTCTGCGCGCCCTCTGTGTCATGTGTGTTGAACCTTTCAGTTTGACTAGCAGAGCGCCCTGTATCTTATCTTATCTTATCTTATTTTTGGGCCGCGCATGGGCGCAGTGCACGTCGACCCATTGGGATCTTTTGTGCTTCCCTATACCTTTATCCCCCCTCATCCACAAAGATCCTATCCATATAGTGGATCAAGTGCTTGGGTGAGAAGGACCTATATTCTTCTGGCGTCGGATAAGCCGACCCCAGGAGACCCATTCTAGTTCTAGCTAGCGCGTCACATTCGCAGAGTAGGTGTTTCATGGACTCCGCATGTTCTCCACATGCTCGACAGCTGTCATCCGTAGTTAGGCCCATTTTGTGGAGCATGTGGTTTGTAGTGTAGTGTCCTGTTAGCGCACCCGTGATCACTCGGGCTTGCCTTCTGTTTCCATTGAGTATGAGCTTTTCCCATGATCTTGTGTTTCCAACTAGGAATAGTTTGGAGTGGCTCATGCCGTTGGAGCTTTCCCATTCAGCTCTGTGCTTCCTGGATGTATATTGCCTCATGGCCATGTGTACAGTGCTTATAGATAAGGGCACTATCGGCTCTGGCCCAATAGGTGCCGCCTCTGACCCTTGTCTCGCTAGACTGTCGGCTCTCTCATTGCCTTCGATTCCAGTATGTCCAGGTACCCACATGAGGGTCACCCTGTTGTGCCTTCCAAGTTTATTCAGTGCCAAGATTGCCTCCAAAACGAGTCTGGATCCAACCCTCACTGAGGCAATGGCTTTGAGTGCTGCCTGACTGTCACTTAATATGTAAATGTCACGCNACTCACCAGAAAATCCAGTAACCTCTCTCCTCTGGCGTTGTTGTTTGAGCTGCCCCACACAACATGATGAGCATTCGCATCGCAGCCAATGATGGTTTCCAGATCTTCTTGGTTGCCGTGTTGTATCAGATCCTGCATTTGCCTTGACACAGGATCTGCCTTTTCATATGGGAGATATGCCGATGCCACTATCACTCCTCGCAAATCCCCCTCCCTTTGGATCTTCACTGCTGTGAGATCCCTGTAAGAAAACCTGGATAGAGGAATCGCACTTATCCCATTTCTGACATAAATGCAAGTCCTCGTATCATTAGTAGAACAATTATATATTAATATTCCACCTGTGCCGCCGAGTCCTTTCACCTCACCTTTGTACAGGTAGGGCTCTTGGATTAAGGCGATATCATATCTTTTGACCTTGAGCTCTCGTGCCATGATGGCAGTCGCCGCTTTGCAGTGATGCAGATTAATTTGAACGCACCTTAAACCCCCGAAGAGAGCCGCAGACGTCAAATTCTGTCCCCGAGCTCGGTCTCCTCATCCGCGGAGATATCATACTCCAGCGGCGAGGACCGTCCCAGGTCCAGGTCAGCTATGGCCTCCAGCGAGCCTATGGATGCGGGAGACAGAGCGGCAGCAGGTTCATCTACCACCAGCTTCTCCCCCGCACCCCCAGTCCCTCCGGATAGCCCTTCAGAGCGCCCTGTATCCTTTTGATTGAAACTATTTGCCACACTGCAGCGCCATCTGCAGTGCTTGGTGGAACTACTATCAATCGGGAGCCAAGGGTAGCGTGCGACACGCTAGCTAGAGTACGTTTTAGTGAAACGCTTTAAGCGCCACCAATTTACCGAGGTGGAACTACAGGAACCCCTAGCGGGTAAAGGAGGAACCAGCAGTGCGCCATCTATATTCGTAGTCGAGTACTAAATTTACCGCCTAGCGGAGAGAGCAGCACAACGCCATCTGTGGTACTAAAAGAAACTACCATCTATTTGGTTGTTCTTGTTTGGTACGCCATCTGCGGTGGTTTATGAACTGCTATCTAGTTGTGTGTTTGGCGCGCCCTCTGTGGCATGTGTGGCTTTCAGCTTGACTAGCGAAACTACTTGCTGCACTGCAACGCCATGTGCGGTGGTTTATGGAACTGCTATCTAGTTGGGCGTTTGGCGCGCCATCTGCGGTGTTGTTGTGAACCATAACTTGGTAACACGCGCGTTTGATGTATACTCACACTCAGTACCTCTAGTACGAAAAACTTTCGAGTTCGTTTCGTTTGCGTATTCAAAGTGTCATCGAAAAATTTTGTATGAAAAATTAAACAGCGCCCCCTATATTATAGCCGCCCTAGGGGGCGCTGTTTAATTTTTCATACAAAATTTTTCGATGACACTTTGAAGTTTTTCGTACTAGAGGTACAGCTCACAGACCATTCTACAGACAAAGTTAAATGTCAAAATGGAATTACAATTTCTTATACTCCGATTAATCAAACCAACTGAAAATAGTTCATGTGGTCCGATCAGTAGGTCAAAGGCAGGCAACCAGGGGAATTTTTTCAGATAGATATTAATTTACAAGATAATTTTAACAAGATACAAAACATATTTTTTTTTAGCTTTCAATATTGCAAATAATGCAACATAAGCTAACTTATCTAACTATCTTTTAGTTTATATATTTGCAACTGTCCACATTGCATGCCGTGGCAGCCTTTAATTAAGACAGCACTTAGTTTTAAGCACTTTTAGTTATAGTAATTTCATGTAGTATGCGTGTTTGTCTTGTTGATTATCCTAATAAATAAAATAAAATAAAATAAAACATAGAGTTTCAAACAGGGTTTACGGGTTACCTCCGCCATTTCGAATACCAATCGATCGAAAATCAAATTATCGAACAGTATTCATCGAAAAGTCAAAACATCAAACGGTCAAAATATCGATTTGTTATCATATCGTAAGCTCATTTAAATCTATTAATTAGTTCATCGAAAATCAGTATAGATATTATTATCCCGAATAGCCGAATTTTTAAATTGCAACCGTTTATTTTTTCTTCTTTTCATTTTTCTAAGCATTCGTTATAAATATTTAGAAGAAGACCCATTTTCCTGGTTGTTTTTTTTTCTTTCAGGTACAGACTCAGCAGAAAAGCCAAGTTTTAAATTAAAAAAATCACCCACTTTTAAGAAAGTAAACTGCTAGAAGAAGTTATAGTGATAGGGACAGCTTATTACAAATAATTCTAAATTTTATTCCATGTAGCGCAAGTTAAAAATTAGGAGTTTGCCTATTCCATAATTTTTTTCCCTTAGATTTTGGGAATAATAATCATGCGCTACATTACATCAATCAATTTTATAGAGCATCCGGATTGGCGTTCATACCTATTAAGTTAGATGACAGTGGTGTGAGGTTATTTTTTCTTAAGTTAAACTGATTATCGTAAGGCCTTTTGGCCGTATGTTAACTGCTCGTGACAGTCAGACAGTTTTCAAAATATCCATCAATGATCAGTCATGACTATGACTGATCATTGATGGATATTTTCACTTGGATGAATATTATTCTAACAAGTATTTCGTTTGTGAATAAGAGCTCTTTCAAAATGTTATTTTAAGGCCGAAACTTATTTTTTTCCTAACGTAGCTTTTTAATATATTTTTTTTTGTAAACGCGTGAAACGATTGGCTTATGCCAGTATGCGTCTTCTTGTAATGTAAAAATGCTTTAGGTTAGGATTTGCACAAAAACTGACTGAAAAATTTTAATGCTTGTTACTTTAAAAAAAAAATCGCTAGAGTGAGAGCGAGTAGAGTCTCAAGAGCGCTAAAACTTTTTGATCCAAATTTGGAGGGCGCTACTGATCTTTAAGGTATAGGTACAGATTTGGCCCTAAAATAAACATTTTTTCTTTCTTTCTTTATAAGCCTAGGCGCAGACCACCGATTTTTAGTTGGCCGATAGTTGGGCCCGATTTTAATTTGTATGAAGAATCGGCCAAATCAAATCGGTGTAATGTGCGCACTTCCATACATTCCGACTAAACTATCGGCCGACTAAAAATCGATGGTCTGCGCCTAGGCTAAAAGTGTGGTTTGTTCAATGTAATGATTTAATTTAAGGAATGAATATTTTTTTAAAGAAGATTTAAAAAAAAAGATCCATCAATTTGCTTTATTATCACTATGATTAGAATAGTTTTAATTTTGTAAATAAGTAGTATTACTATGCTGAGTATCCATCTTTTATTTATTTTTAAATTTCCTATTAGTTTTTAGGATAAGATGCCTTTAAAATAGCTTGTTTTGTTGAATTCGTGGGAATTCATTATAATTTAAAATGAGCTGCGTTTTATGTAGAACTAAGTACTTACATAAATAAGTAAAAATAAATATTTAAAGATTTAAATACTCAGAAGTAATCTCATAGTATACCTAATTTTAAGATGCTGCGCTTAATGAATATGAGCTTTTAAGTTCAGAAATTGCTGCGCGTCATCAAGTTATTACATGAGGGTAGTCAGATAAATCGGTAAAAAATAAGTTCTAGCAAAAAAAATACAGACTTGAATACAGAGGGTCTAGTGTGAGTTTCCATCAAACGCGCTCACTAGTGAGCGCGTCAAAAAATGACATTAAATGTATGACGGATTGTACAGCGCCCCTAGCGGGAAACTTTCAAAAACTAAAATTTACATACATTTTTAAACGCGCTCACTAGTGAGGACTTTTGATGTAAACTCACACTCTCCCACCGGTTTTAATTTGAATTCGCATACGAATTTGCTTGCACAATAATCATTTTATGACAAAAATCTCACGTAACATTTTTAATTATAATACATAGAGTAGATGCAGTCTAGAACGTAGAGTCGTATGCGAGTTTAAATTCGAACGATTCATAAATATATCCTGTGCTGAGTTTAAAATATAACATTCCGTGGTTCACACGGACATCAAAATCTGCTAAATTCATATTTTATGTGCAAAATTTGAAGACTATTTTTCAGAATTTCTGATATTTAAAAGTTAAAACTTCTAAACTAATATTTTTAAAAGAAATTTAATATTATATTATATTAGACGCATGTATGCACGTAAATATTATTTAGTGCTTTAGTCGTAGTCACAATTTTAGAATTTCATTAAGTTGCACATAGATATGGTAGAGCCTACTGGATCTTAATCGGATAGTGCGCTAAGGGATTCATTATTTATCTTTTACTAGCTGTGCCCCGCGGTGTCACCCGCGGTAAAACGTAGCCTATGTGTTAATCCATGTTGTCAGCTAACTCCATACCAAATTTTATTAAAATCGCTCCAGTCGTTTAGACGTGAAGAAGTAACAAACGTACACACTTACACACTCATAAACTTTCGCCTTTATAATTATTAGGCTGAGTTGCACCATCTTACATTAACTTTGACAAACGCCAAAAATCTGTCAAACTTCATACAAAAAGCACCGGCCGTTATAGTTACGGTCAAAGTTAGGTGGTGAAACTCAGCCTTAGTGTGTTGTACAGCATACATAATAGGGAAGATGCATTATTTTTATTTTTGTGTTTATTTTAAAGAACTCCATGTAGAATAGACCGCAAGTACAGGGTGACAGGTAAAGCGATACATTCCTTGAAAGGGGTTAAAGTAGAGCTTATTTGCAGTCATTTAAGTCATATGACACCATGTCCGAAACTTGTTCATTTCAAAGTTATTCAAGATTTAAGTATTTTTTTAAAAATCTCCAGTTTTTATGTTAAAATGTACCCTTGTAATGAAGAATACGGAATAATGTTAACTTTTTTGTTGTATTCGTATAGCTAAATAATAAGATTGACATTTTAAATTAAAATTTGCAAGAAAGAATCGTCATTACTCAAGTAAAAGCTAAAAAACCATGTATTATTTTGCAAAAAAAATATGTTTTAGGTAATTAAACAAAGAATTTCCAAGAAAAAATGTATGGAATGTTGTGTACAAATTACAGAATTTAGTTCCTTGATTCATTAGCTATTCAAAAAGGTACAGGTAATTTTCGCAATTTTTCCTATATTTGCATTATATGACAATGCTTTATGCCAAATTTCAAGATTCTGAGTTTACGGGAAGTATCCTGTAGGTTTTGATTCCTTTGCGAGTGTCGAAAATTTGTTGAAAATATCGACATAATCGGCTGTATCTTTTGATTGGCTTGGCTTAGAAGTTTGATATTTTCACAGCTTAAAGGGACAATAGACCTGAGTATTTCATGTGAATTTCAGCTTGATACGTTCACGCGTTCTTGAGATAAAGGGTCTTGACAGACGGACGGACGGACAACAAAGTGATCCTATAAGGGTTCCGTTTTTTCCTTATGAGGTACGGAACCCTAAAAATGAAAAAACTGTAATTTACTGCAAAAAATGCGGTTTAAAGTTGTCAATTTAAATTTTCGCGCTAAAACGGTCCTATTGATATCGATACTTTATTATTTAACTACCTACTATGCACTTTTACGTCCGTATTCAAAAACGATTCTTGCTTTAGTGAAGCAGCAAATCGAACGCACAGCATTGAATAGAGTTCTGTGATTGGTTCGTAAGTCACCCTGTGCGTCCACGCGCACTGTCAGGACTCATAGTAATGTTTGTGAATACGGGCGTAAGGTAGTTACTTAAATTCTAAGCGGCATCTTAATTTATCAACTACCCAATACAGGGTGGAAACGATGGAGGATGAGTGATATCACTCGATTATTTCTAAACTAATAAGATATCGAAAAACTGGTTACTGATCCTGAAAGTGCTTCACGAACTCTATCAAACGGTGTCAATTATATGTCACAGAATCTATATTATTAACAAGTGCCTAATATTTGTTTTTCAGTACCTATTTCAGTGATTTTAAACAGTATCTCTGTGGCTGTAAATTTTAATGTATGGATACTGGAAACATTGAACTTTCGGATAGATCCAGTTTATTTTGTGACCTTTTATTGATACCGTTTACATTTAAATCATTGGATGGCAGTGAACACAGTTGCATATAGAGCGGAGCACACTTATTAGCCCGGAAACGGATCGCAACCGTATCAACTCGAAGTGATCATGTTCTTTGTATGAAACTTATTCGTATCGTAACGTAAACGCCTCGCCTCGGAACAAGCTCACGGCGAAAGGCGATATGGCGTTGATCCCTGAGGTGGAATTGTGTAAAGCAATCGTAATCATTTGATAGTTCATAACGTACGATAAAGTCAGTTAAACAAAGCATTTGACAGAATACTCGTACGTTATGAACTGTCAAATGATAACGATTGCTTTACCTACACAATTCCACCTTTGATTCTCTTCATAAATTTACGAAGAGAGCAAAAATAAAAAGTTTGTTCGAAAGTCTGACATCTTTATTTTGTTTTTAATTTCTTTCCTTGACAATCCCTTTCCGGGTTGATAAGTGTGCTATGACCTTAAATCAACAACCCTGCGCACGCTCCAATTCTGGTCCAGTAGACTTTGCCTTTAGCAGATTTTGCTTGTACTTTATCATTTGCAAAGCGAAATTGACGTTATAATACGTCAGTGCTTTTTCTTGAGTTTTAAATAGTTGGCACAACATCATTCTTCTTAAGAGAAGAAAATCATTATTTTTAACGTCACCTTTTAAATTAATTTACTTATAATTTAGACCTAGATTTGCTGCGCTTCGAATTACTAATGACCTCAGTCCTACCTCCTCATTTTTCCCGTTTGAAAATCCACTCACACTTAAGTTGAACTAGTACTTAAAAGCTAAAAAAACTATACTTACGACTGCATGTATTAAAAGATGGATCTTTTTTGCTACAAAATGTTTACTGTTTTCTAACCTAAGATACGACTCTATTATGTACTAAGAAGTAACATAATTTCTCTCTGCCTGTACGACTCGTATGGACTTCACATATATTTTACCATTTCATTCCGTTTATTTGTCTTTAGCGAATTCATAAATAAAATAAAAACTACTTCTTTATTTACCTCCTATTTGGATAAATTGTAAGTTATTATAATATTTCATCCATACTTACCTACCAGTTTTATATTTAAAATAACGATTTTTTTACGGTAACGGTAAGAAGATGCCATGCTCAGATAAAAGATGAAAATAATTAGGCCTATGCTTTGACCATAAAGTTATTATTCCTTCGGAGTAGAGCTGCAACCACGAGCTGTCAAACGAAACCGATTTTGGATGTTATTAGATGTCATTTGTGTGTCAGTTGTCAGGATTATTTCACTGTTTTGAACACACAGAAACTAAAGGAAGATGTGACAGGGGGGGGGGGCGGTGTCGCAGCAATATGCCCAAAAACTCTCATTGCTCGTGACAGCAATGATGACAGCAGCGACGTCATAATATAAATAGTTTACATTGCTTACGTAGTAGGTAGGTACTAAAGATTTTTCGGACGTTGAGTACTAATACCGCAGTGGATAATGAGCACATATTTTGATTACTTTGTGTATGTGAATATTTAATGTGATACTGAGTTTCGAACTCAGCGCATTAGTTGGTATCTCTCTATATCTCTATGGTTCTGAACAATAAATCAATCACTGAACCACTCACCACGTTTTTGAAGCACTATTTCTCATAAACATCCACGATTCCACTCACGTAAAATGTGAAAATATCTCTAGAGTTCAAATTTTCAGCGTGCCAATAAGTGCTACAGGACGTCCACTGCTGAACATAGGCCTCCCCCAATGACTTCCACATCGCACGGTTGGTAGCGGCCTGCATCCAGTCATTGGGGGAGGCCTATGTTCAGCAGTGGACGTCCTGTGGCTGAAATGATGAGGATGATGAAAATAAGTCCTAACGAATTCTGAAATAGTTGTAAAAAAATGGTTCTGTTCAATCGCACAATATTGCTGCTATAGTGGCATCTCGCTCGCTCAGTTCTTTGTTGCTCTATTCCGCTAGGTATATTAACTTAATGTCTGTATGAATTGTCTTCCCAATCAGTAGTCCCTAGTCCTTTAGTGGACAGAACTCAAAGTATGGTCTACAGACGATTTCAAGTTTTGCAGGCGACACATTGTAAGTTTTTACGTAATGGTCCTTGCAAACAATAAAGAAATCAAAGAGGTTCTTTGGTACCTGGTCTAAAATGGGACTATTTAAAAATGGGAATAACCATTTAGAAGACCATGCAAAGTAATGCGTAATAGAATCTGCTGGAATCATAATTTATAATTCCAGCAGATTCTATTACGCATTTGGGCGGAGCACAAAGCTCGTAGAGACGATGGCCGTTGGGGCAGGAAAGTTATCGAGTGGCGACCACGGGCTGGAAGACGTAGCGTGGGCAGGCCTCCTACTAGGTGGACCGACTATCTGGTAAAGGTCGCGGGAAGAGCCTGGATGCGGGAAGCGCATTACCGTTCATTATGGAAAACCTTGGGGGAGGCCTTTGTCTAGCCGTGGACGTCATTTGGCTGAAACGAACGAACGAACGAATCAATCCCAAGAACGGGGCACCATAGGTTCATAAAATATGAAACAGAATAAAGAAAATAGTTATCTTATAGAATTTTACTTAGTCTGGGCATGTCTGGCACCATGTCTGGCACCATGTCTGGTTACGACTTTAGCGATAATGGCTCGAAATGGAAGAAGAAACAGATTGGTCATCTGAACATACAGTAGCGCGAAAATAGCCATCCGAACATGCAGTACCGTGAAAATTGCAATCTGAACATGCAGTAGCGTGGAAATAGCCATCTGAACATGCAGTAGCGTGGAAATAGCCATCTGAACATGCAGTAGCGTGGAAATAGCCATCTGGGGTGGAATTGTGTAAAGCAATCGTAATCATTTGACAGTTCATATAACGTACGATAAAGTCAGTTAAACAAAGCGTTTGACAGAATCATCGTACGTTATGAACTGTCAAATGATTACGATTGCTTTACACAATTCCACCTCTGAACATGCAGTATCGTGGAAATAGCCATCTGAACATGCAGTAGCAAAAGCCGACCGCCATGCATCGGAAAGAGAGACAAACAAACGCCTGTCACCTGTTCAATCAATCAATCCAAAAACTTTGGCATTTTTAATTGATTTGATCGTCCTATAATACTACGAGTAGAGCAGGTATCGATCGTCCGTAGGGAAAAATAAAGTTTATATTATGTAAAAGCTAAATTTTATTCTAAATTTAGGATACGATGGTAGTAGTCATTTTGTCCCACTTAACTCGTCCACCTGCGGATCGCGTCGGCGATGGCGATGGCGATCACTGCGCGTGCGCATAGATCGCGGCGACCAATACAGAACGAACTCATCGCTACCATCTGAGGTGCTGATCGCCATCGCGCACGCAGGCTGTAGCACGCTGCTGAAACATAAGATGTTTTTCATACGAAATATCGTAAAGCATGTCATGTATAATTCACATAATCACATTTTAATGTTTCAAAAATTAAAAGTAAAAATCACCTTTCGGTTCCATGCATATGTATTTAGTCATAGTTCATAACATATTTAGTTAGACTGACGGCAAATAGATCAAAGAGTAATTTTATAAAACTGCTTCACACAACCCTAAAACTATTTTCAAAAGAGACCAGCAAGCAGACAGTCAAAGTAAACATCCAATTCTCCTTTGCCCGTGGGTTGTTTTAGTGGGTAGGCCTCTCCCTTCCGGAGGGGGGAGCCCCACATATCCATGATCACGGGTATGCAGTTCAATGCATTTTTTCCCACGTTAATAAAATTAAAAAAATCCCAAATATTTCATCTGTTTCTCATATCAAATCCTGTAGAGTCATTTCATACATCATCATCAAATAATTACCCCATTCACAGTTAATGAAAGTATATTCAGTATTCATGTCATTATTGTGCGTCTTCACGCTTTTTAGGGTTCCGTAGCCAAATGGGAAAAAAGGGAACCCTTATAGATTCGTCATGTCTGTCTGTTCTTTCACAGACCAAAGTTGGTCCATATATCAGTCTCCGTCAGTCTAGAGGGTCCGGAGCTATGAGTCCTTAGATGCCCTGCCTCCCCTTTGTTTGAAGCATTGCCTCGATCATTGTCATACATTCAGCTGGTCGTCTACTGTCGCGTCTCCTCATCCAAGTAAGCACCTTTAAAGATGTACTACGACCTAATATCAATAAAATAAAACAATCAACCATGTCTGTAGAATTGGAACCGAGAGGTGGTTTTCCGATTTTGAATTGAGTTAATACTCGTAGTAGGGTTCAAAAAAAAAAGAGTTCTTTGTTAAGTTTAGAGCCAACCCCATTGACTGGGAGTTGTCTTCGTTGTCTCTAATAGTTTTTCGCTACATTGGTATAGGTCTGATGAAGGAACCAAATTATTTAAATGATAAAAAGAATCCTGTCAGGTTCGAGATCTATTTCAATCTTTTTATATAGAATCCAGAAATTGATGAAAAAGCAATTGACAAAGACCACGCCAAGGAAGGAATTATTAAGGAATTATTTGACGGAACCTCATCAAGCATTAATCATTACATTTATATTCGACATAAAAGACTTTTCACCATTAATGATATCCAGGATCGAATGAAACATCTAGAAAGTTCGTTCGTTCGTTTCAACCGAAAGACGCCCACTGCTGGACAAAGGCGTCCCCCAAGGATTTCCACAAAGACTGGTCCTGCGCCGCTCGCATCCAGGCACCTCCCGCGACCTTCACCAGATCGTCAGTCCACCTAGTGGGAGGCCTCCCCACGCCACGTCTTCCGGCTCGTGGCCGCCAATTAAGAACTTTCGTGCCCCAGCGGTCATCAGCTCTACGAGCTATGTGCCCCGCCAACTACCCCTTGATTTTAGCGATTCTGCGGGCTATTAGTTTAGCATAATTTCTCTCAAAAATATTGACACATCTTTAATAACGCTATTAGAATAAAACAGCTGGGTCGGATTTAGATGGAATTGATAGAATAGCAAAAATTAGTTCGATCTACTAGCTTAACATACTTACTAGGACATTAATCTTTGTAGTTAACCAATACATAGTTTCCTGACTTTGATAATGTCAGTTTCAAAGTTCTATAAACAGAATTCATTACGTTTTTATTCTACTGACTAGCTTTTTCCTGCGCCTCCGCCCGCGTGAAGTTTTGTCTGTCACAGAATTATCGCGCGCTTCCCTATTTAAAAACCGGGATAAAAAATGTCCTTTCCCGGACCTTAAACTATAACTATGCCAAATTTCATCAAAATCAGTTCAGTGGCTTAGGCGTGAAAGCGACACAGACAGACTGAGTTACTTTCGCATTTATATTATTAGTAGGGATTGGACGTACTCGTATAAGGCTGACTTGCACCATCTTACTTTAGCTTTGACAAACGTCAAAAATCTGTCAAACTACATACAAAAATCACCGGATAAATTGTTACGGTTGAAATAAGATGGTGCAACTCGGCTGAATTTCAGGAACAATTTTTATTCCTTTCCGCTGCGTACTGTCAGTCTTTTTTTGGTATTATGCTGTGTGTGTGTATTTTAAGTTCTGCATACGCGAATGTTAGTAATGTTACATGTTTCCTTCCAGCAGGCCAAGAAGCATCAACATCGAAGAAGAAATTGAAGCCTTACATGGAAGTGCGAGATGATTGTTATGGCGAGAACCCTAAAGAAAAGTATGCCCACCCTCAAGACGTCCTGAAGAACGTGGAAATCACGAATCTAAAAGCACAAACCCAGCTCAGGTCGCATGTAGATCTCATAGGAAAAGTAGTTGAGACTGTCCCTGAAACCACCACCCCCAAAGGAACTACCCCCGACGATGGTAAGGCAGACAAGGCCACCGCCAAGACCACCGAGACCCCTGATAACTTGGCGACTGCTTCTACAGCCAAGGTGGATGAAAAGATCAATAGCCATTCGAAGACCACCACTGAACAGCCCACAAAACCATGTAAGTCAATTTCAAACACATTTTTACCAGACCTCTACTGTCAGTTAAAAGTAGATCATTCTTTATCTATTTGTCGGCTCGTCAGGGATTCGAACCTCAAATATTGTGGGCGAAATAGGGTATCGTGCAATGAGAATGAGACTTGTGTTCGAACACTTTTAATAATCGTCAAACAGAGTTCAAAATCAGCACTTAGTTCTTAGTAACTACTACAATCTAGACTTCGTCGAGCGATAAAATAGGCACTAGGTGAAACGTGGGACAGTTCCGTGACGATGTCTTCTCTTGTCGGCGTCCGGAGCGAAAGTGAGTTCGATCCGTCCCGCCGTGACCGCTACGACTCTGTCGAAGCGCGCCAAAGCGGTGTTGCGCCGATTCGCCGCTAGGTGGCGCACTTGCGTTTCACTTTAGTGTTTGACCGCCTGCGACATATTTATGTTTGGAACTGAAATGACACTTAGAAAACCTTATTAACTAGTTATTAAAAAAAAAGACTAAAAGTAACACAATTCTATTTATTTTTTCAAATTACACAAAAATACTACAAAGAAATTGTTTATTAACTAGTATTCAATTCGATTGAATACTATTTGCGAGTGTCTTAGAAATCAAGCTGTATACAAATCGATTTAAAATTGTATTGTGGTGTGAACTAACAGACATCATAAATATTTAACTTGTTATTTATTAATGCCACGGAGAACATAATATTTGTAAATGGCTCACAATCACAAAATACCTAAATGATGCACGAAATAAACATAAAATAATGTGGCTAACTTCTTCTTCTCACTACCACACTACTGTACAATTAGTGGCAGGGAAAATGCCAACAGAAAATCCTTGTGTAAGTGAAAATTATATGTTTTTCTAGCTTACCCATTCCGTACTCAGCCGAAGGTGGTCAATGGACTGGTGGCCGGCGAGGAAGACCCCCAACAGCTAAGCTATGTGAGTGGCTTTACTTTCACCATCCTCTTACTAATAATCTTTTACGAAGAACTCATCACGGTTATTGACATACTAATTTATTTCGATATATACAATGTGATTGAATTGATAGATGAGAATGACCACCGGTTTATAGTGATTTTGTAATCTGTTGCAAAATACGAAAACGCAAGTTTTTTTTTATTTTAACGTGAAATACTGTCCGTGACAAAGGTCTCCATAGAATCTACTTACGCCCGTATTTACAAACTTGCTTGCTTAAGTGGAGCAGTAAATTGAATGCACAGCGGTAAATAGAGCTAGTGATTGGTTCGTATGTCACCCACGCGCACTGTGAGACGTCATAGTAATGTTTGTGAATACGCGTTAATATCTTATGAACAAAAATTTTGAGATCTTTACTTATGTAAAGGACGCATTGATGAGTAATATTAACACATAGATTTGATCTTAAATAAAGGTACTAGGAGTCCTTGCCTTGTCTACGATCATTATCATTAAGTTTGTGAAAATAAATAAATTAAAAAAATAAATAAAAATTATCATGTTTGTGACTAGAAGTAGAATACATCCACAGTATACATGTGTAGTAAAATAAAATACTCATGTCAATTTCATTCTCATTGACTTTAAATAATACATAATGATAAAGATAAGTTAAAGCCGTAATAGAGCCAAAGTTTAAATTATTGTTTAAGTAATTTAAGTACCTACTAGTACAACTCCTGAATATTATGTGATAGGTATAGTTACTATATGTTTCTATTTAGTCATCAAATTAATTAATTAGTTATTTGGAAAGGAAAAAAAATATTTATCTCTTTTTTGCAACAGATTACACATAAAAAAAAGTATTGCATTTTGAGTGCAGAGGTTTATCGAAAATAATATTTAAAAAAAAACTTTAGTGTGGTTTTTTAAATAGCACCTAAATTAATAAATAAATAAATCTCTGTTTTTAATAATAACATTCTTCTACAACACTAACTCAAAAATATTTAAAATAATTTTCAAAAGTATTAGAAGTACTACTTCCAGAACCTTTTAAAATTATACCTACTTTTTAGAGCTAAAAAATGTATGAAGTTGTATGTACCAGTTACCAAATAATTTCGGATCATGACAGTCATCTCAAATGTTGTTAATTCAATCAGTAACTTGAAGTAAGTATTTCTAATACTTACTCATTTCTAAGTATACCTAAGTCCAGCATAAAGTGCGTAAGCAAAAAAGGTAATTGTACTGAAAATAATAACATCACGACGATAAAATTTATCAAAATACTGTTGCCAACACAAGTATCTTGTAGTTTTGATGCTAAGATTATTTTCTTTCAACAAAATTGAATTTATAGCACTTTATGTAGGACCACCCTGTATTCTTAAATATTTCAAAAGCGTGTATTTATATCCACTTGCGTGCAAATCAATCGACTGTCAGTAGTTATAAATAATTAATCAAATACTGACGCGTTAGTAGTTTTAGTAATATCTTACAAATAATACTTAATTTGTTTTTTTTTTTTTTTTTGTTTTTTTTTAAACTTATTATTATTAAATAAAGTATGAAGTGCATTCCTGTTAGTGCCTTAAAGCTGTAGTGTTACTTTGAGCATTAAATTGCCAATTTCAATTTGTAACCAATTAAATTAGTAATTTACTTATCAATAACAGTTAATAACTACATAATATCAATAACTTACACCTTTTCTAATAACTCCACACACACGCTGCATGCTTCCAGTTAATTTTACACTTTTTCATGACGTTTTATATTTTTAAATTAACCGCATGAATCGGCCCCAGGCTTTTGAATGAAGTCCGTTTTTTTGCACTGAAGTGTAACCCTCTCCGATTGTTCGCAGTTGTTCCTTAGCCTCTTTTTCGTACTAGGTCTTTTAGTTTTCTAAAGGAACTAGTGTGATTTTTTTATTTATGATAAAGATATACATATAAGATGTAGGTATGTATAAGAATAGCTAAAGGAACTTCGGCAAGTAATTCTTTATAGCTCTTTAATCCCATTAGAGCTTCGCTTGGTGCTTAAAGCTACGTTATGTGCTAGTTGACATGCTATAAGCGCAAAAGGCATATTTTACCATAGCAATACCCACGCTGATGCTTCTCCGAGTTCTAAATGGCGATTTGACAGCCAGTTGACACCTAGCACCTAGCTGCATGCCCCAATGGAGCGTTTAGAGTTACCATGAAAATTACTCGGAAAACCGGATTCAAGTTTTCAATTTTCCTTTTAAATAAGACAAATATAATATTGCTTATTTACAAATCAGCTTATGTCTTTCTCCGTTAGCAGCAGCTTTCAAAAGTTTCGTATTATCACGGAGATTGTTCTTAACAAAACCGGTCAGGGTCCGACTTATCGGATTATGTCCACTTATCTAGTTGGACGGTAACCCTAAACGCGTTCAGTAGGCCTAGGATGCGCACCGCGATAAGCGTTTATCACGCTATTTTATCCAAATCACGCGATAAGCCCATACATTTGTCGTCTAAAATCATCGATATGATTTTATCACGGCGCGCATCCTAGCCCGGCTGAAGTCCGTGCTGCCCGAATCCCGTGTGGCACCAAGCGAAGTTCTGGTCCACTACCGCATAATAACAATGTTTTTTGGTTTGCTAGGTGATTGGATCTTGGCCCATGTATATGGACAACAGTCCAAATATCTACGACTTGGTCATACTAATCCTGAATTTTGTGTTGTATAGATACCGTTAATTATGTGAAGCAAATCAAGAAACTGTAATAATAAATCAAATTTAATCATTATTTTATTTTATTAGCCCGTCCACTGCCTTCAGCGGTAGCTTTACAATAAATTCTACTTTTCAAATTCGTTTTTACGATGGGGCAGTAAGCGCCAGTAACTACCATAACCCGTAATACCTAGTTACATAGTTTCTGGAAAATGATCTTAGTAGATATTTACAAGCTTTTAGATACATTATTTTGTAGTTAGTAGTAATTAGCTTCTCTAGCTTCAACAGACTTTTTGAGCCATTTTTTTGTGAAAATTGAACATTTTCCGGTTGACTGTTACATTTGTGAAATTCTCCTAAGAGATTTTTCCTTTAACTATATCAATTGAGGTGTATTATATTTTGCAAGTGAGTGCGTGTTGTTGGGTCACGCTTAACGCAGTGCGGTCTAATTAAAGATCTTTGCACTACCCTTAAATATTGCCTATTGCCTGTCATCCTATACTGTAATTAGATACATACACAACACTAATTAATTATGTTCCTAAAATTGTGATAATTTTATTAAGTTCCTGTAAATGACAAAATAATCTTAATGTATTAATCTTCAATGCGGTCTTAATTTTGAGACCAGAATAAACGTGGAGGAGACTATTTTGTTTCTGTAAGCGTTCGTGCTTAAGAAGAAAATGGCGTAAAGTTCTGATGGTTTCCATTACAATGAAGAAATTATATCATGATTACACAGACACAATTTAGTGACAATGTAAGGCAAGCTTTCCCACAACAACGTTTTTTCACTTAATCACACATTTTTCGCCAAGCTCCTCTTTTGCATGAACGCTGGCTCAGATTTCGAAATCACAAAACTAGTCTTGACTCCAGAGTCCAGAATAAATTGACGTCAGTCATTGGCCCAAGCATACTTGAATCGATACTTGAGTCTGGATCTAGTTTTGAGTGACGTTTCGTGATATGGGCCTAGTCTCCGCTTGTAGAGTCCACTGTGGAAACTGAGGCGAAACCCGAGTGAAACGAGAGTAACACTATTCAATAGATCATAAAATTGACGCGACTTGGACTTCATATATTCTTGGACTGATTACAGGTTAAAATACAAAACATATTTCAATAAACACAATCCAGAATACAAGTTCCCTAGCTCGAGTTCTCTCTGAGTTTCGCGCGGGGTTCGCCTCAGCTTGAGCAGACCTTAAGACCTACTATCACCTATATTGTACTTATGGAAAGGTCTTAATTAGCACGAACTGTCACCAAACTTTATACAATGCAGTGATTTCAACACATTGGCTGGGATCGTAAAACCAAACACTATCCCTCTAAACTTTGCAACGGGGCGTCTAAGCTAGCTCAGTCTGACACCCCGCTGATTAGTACTAAGTCCCAGTTCGCCTTCTGCGATGAGGGATGTGTACCTATCCAGGATGCCTACAGGGATATTCGACCAAGGAAACGCACAATCAATAACACAATGGCACTTATAATTCAGGTTCCACAATAGTTTACTTATTCTAGTTTCACTGACTCTAAATTACTATTATTTAAATAATGAACAAGTTATTCTACAATTGCAAATCTACTATGACAAGAGGGATAGCGACGCGCCCGGTTCGCGTCCCGAGACTAGTTTACGTATCCGCGAGAGGGGCGGCGCCCTGTGCGAGGTTTAGCGAGTGTTAGTTTGGATACTTATAAACTAGGGGGGTAGGATGGTCCGCTCGCCAAATCGGTAACCGAGGTTAACGAAGTGCGGATTCGAATACCAAAGGTAAAAAGGCTTAGGACCTACGTGGCGAGTGGGGAGGAATAAAGGAAGGGTGGCAGCGGGATTGCTACCGCAGGTCGGGATTGAGTAAAGCATGCACTCGGTAAGGATTGGGATGTGTATACAGGCAACGATGGTTCGCTCGTGTCACGGAAACCGCGCGAGCCGAAAGTCCTATCGAGCCAGGTTAGTGGGAACAGTGAGGGTAGCTATTCGCTAGGGACTCTTGCGTAATTAGCCGTAGACGCGCGCGCGATCGTCTGGCTGTTACGATGGCTCCCGAGCGAATGCTAGGCGCCCGCGGTCGCCGCCGTCTCTTATATTAACTCGGTCCGTGCGGCGTGCGGCCGCGCAGCCGTAGGGTTGTCAAAATCTCCGCGCTCGGTGCTAGGGCTGTCGATGCGTCGCAGGGCGCGTCACATCCTCCCTTGTTTTGGAGATTTTTACCTGGAAAAATCACAAGTCTGGTACATAAATGTTCTTTAAGAACAACTAAAGGTCATGATAATAATAAGTTATTTCTGGGTAACTTCATGGCGAGTAAAACTAAAATATAAAACATGATTGAACTTGTACTTAATCGTTAACCCAATAATAACTCTTTATTTAAAATATGACAGTAACATTTATTTACTTATAACAATATTAGCTAACTTGGTCTTGAAACAATGTTATTAAGATAGGTAGGACCTTTGACCTTTTGTTTACAATTAACCCGTTAAACGCTAATTTTAGCTGANACTTGGAAATGAACAAGTTTCGGGCAAGGTGTCATATGACTTAAATGACTGCAAATAAGCTCTACTTTAACCCCTTTCAAGGAATGTATCGCTTTACCTGTCACCCTGTATATAAAAGAAAGTCGTGTTAG